>NC_089227.1:98261089-98561089 GCF_963924675.1 Phocoena phocoena
TTTTCCAATGAATTGTTTATCTTTCTTCTCTATTAATCTGTAGGAATTGTTTGTGTATATTAGGTATGCACCCTTTTTCAGTTATGTGTGTTGTAAATTTCTTCTCTCACTTTGTGGCTTTCTTTTTACTCTTTTCATGGTATCTTTTAATAGCATCTTGTAATTCTTGATTTTAATAGAGCCCTATATTTTTTATTGTACTTAGTGTCTGTCTTAGTCTGTTCAGGTTGCTTTAACAGAATACCATAGACTGGGTGGTTTATAACAGTAGAAATTTATTTTTCACAGTTCTGGAGACTTTGAAGTCCTAGATCAAGTTGCTGACAGATTCAGTGTCTGGTGAGGATCTACTGCCTGATTCATAGACAGCAATCTTTTTGCTATATCTTCACAGGGCAGAAAAGGCAAGGGAGTTCCAAAGGGGTATCTTTTATAAGAGTATTAATCCCACTCATGAGGGCTCCACCCTCGGGACCTAATCATCTCCAAAGGCTCCACCTCCTAATACTATCACATTGGAGATTAGAAGTTCAATATATGTATTTGGGGGGAACACAAACAATCTAGAAATGTGTAGGTCTGTTTCTGAGCTCTCTTTTTTTATACTGTTCCATCATTCTAATTATTTTCTTTTCCTAGAACATTATTTCTAATTACTTTAGCTTTGTCAAGTCTTGATATCCAGTGGAATTAGTCATCCCACTGCATCCTTCTTCTTCAAGTGTGTCTGCAGATTTACATACCAGTGTAGACATGCAATGGTTTAAAAAAACAAAAACCAAAAAAACTTCTTTTTCCTTCTCTATGGAAAAATGATTTGTGGTTAACTCTCTAACTCTAGTCTCTTGGAAATCTGAGAAAGGTAGGATGTCAGCTGGGTTTCTAGACACATTCTATATGCTAAAAAAAAATGGCCCTGATGGGAAAGCTGCATCTGGTTTGGGAGGACTGTGAGTGAAAATAGTTTGGAGACTTCCCTGAGTCTGCAGCATTCTTGTAATTGCACACCCCCTGCTCAGACCCATGAGAGCTGTGCCTGTGGGTCTGTGATAAGAGATATTCTCTCCTGTGTATCACGGGGCTTCTAAGCCAGAGTGGCACCAACACCCATCCAATATTGCTTGTGTTATCGTACTTGAATTGACTACGTAGAGACCGGAGAGTAGCCCCTATACCCTATGAAGACACCACTCCTTATACTGTCCCCTACTAGTAAGTCCTATTTATACTTAATCCTGATTTGAATCTCTCTGAATAAGCTGATGCCAAGAAAGTCATTGGCATTTTTCACAGAAATAGACAAAATAACCCTAAAACGCATATGGAAGCACAGAAGACCCCAAATAGCCAAAGCAATCCTGAGAAAGATGATGGTCAAAGAAAGAGAGAAGTGAGATGGTCAAAGAAATTCGATGTTCCTAGGTCATTGTCCAAAATTGCAATGATTATTATGTGTACAGTTTCAGGTAACTGAGAAGTTAAGCTTTGGCAATTCTGGAATTATCAGTAGAGTTGTTTTACTAAAATCAAAGTTTAAAATGCCATAAACATTGGGTTGTGTACATATTAAACAAATAAAATTGATATATAAAGAGATAAAAAGAAGAAATATTAATAAATGCTATGATCTTAAGCAAAGTTTCTTCACCTTTCTGGTCTTAGTTTCCTTATCTGTCTAATGAGTGGTTTGAGTTAGATTATCTGGAAGTTCATTCCTATGTCTGAAATGTGTTGTTTTCATTATTTAGTATAACTAATTGATTATAATAATCCAAAAAAATGGATATCTATGTAAATATTAGGCAGCAAGTATTGCTTAATTTTGGAAATACAAATTACTTTCTCTGGAGACGCTATTTTGGTTTTATTTGTGTATTTTTTTAAAGATTGGAGAGGAGGAGTGGTATCAGAATCACTGTGGTCTGAAATCAGAGACTGCAAATATCTCACACCTATTCACAGATCTTTAGGTCATCAAGCACCATCAAGGTCTCCAGGTGATTATGATCCATTCATTTCCTGTTGATTGAAAATAACTAAGAGGAGAATGGGTACATTGACTTCGTAGTAGGCCCTTCTTTCTTCATGGGAGTGGAATTCCTTTTATAGGTTGATTGACAAACCTAGGGCCAAAAATCTTACTAGACTATTACAGATATAAAATATTACATAATTTCATTAAAATATTATCATACAAATTCCAAATGTTGTGAACTAAATTATACTACCATAACTAAAGCTCAGTTGTCTACAGGAGTCAGGCATATATTGTAAATAAAGAGAGAGGGTGAAATTGCTATTTTTGTCTGTTGGCCAGATTAACTCTGAAGCCATCAGTTTGTCTCCTGTTCCCTAAAGTCTTGTGCATATGAATCACCTGGGACTGTTGCCAAATGCAGGGGATTTTGCAGTAGGTTTGGGTGGAGCCTGCAAATCTTCATTTCTAACAAGGTCCCAGACAATGCTATCATATCATGTCGAAATTCCACACTGAACATAACTCTATACAAAAACACTAGTTTTTATTAAACTGAATTCTGAAAACTCAGGTAGAAATCAAGTGTTTAAAGACCTGTCATTCTCCGCTTTGGCCATTGGGCTTTTATTTCCCCATGCCACATCAGCTTAATAATGATATGACAGGGTTGTTGTTTTTTTTTTTCCTGGTACGCGTGGCCACGCGCAGGCTCAGCGGCCATGGCTCACGGGCCCAGCTGCTCTGAGGCATGTGGGATCTTCCCGGACCGGGGCACGAACCCGCGTCCCCTGCATCGGCAGTCAGACTCTCAACCACTGCGCCACCAGGGATAATGATATAACAAATTGCATTTCTCCAGTTACCTCTGAATTAACGAGCTTGGAACCTTAAGCCACAATCGGATTCCCTTCAGCTATTTCAGAGTTCCCAATGCTTGGCTCAAGAGGGACGGCAAACATATGCTTTCCACCTGCCTTGTGGCATTTGCCAGTGCCCTTTGCTCTTGTTCCAGCTGCTGCTTGAATGTCTCTTGGACTTTCCTAAGACAGTTGTGGGGTGTCCAACGCTCAGGCCACAGCGTCCAGCCCAGGCACTTACCATCCCTCCAACTGAGGAAGGTCACCTGTATCAGTTTTTATTGCATCCTTCTTAGCAGTAACTTGCACCATCTGAGTGTCATCTCATTCTATTCAAAATTCCTTTTTTGCCCCAAGCCTGGTCCACTATTTAGGGCCAAGCTTTAGCCCTTCAGCTCTCTTCTTCCTTTAGACTCAGAAGGCTGCTGACCACTTCATGCAAATACCGGCTTAACAAGCCACCCCTTGGCCCACCATTCCCACAAGCCCAGCAAAACCATTGGGATCATGAAGTGATTATAGTTTAGGCTGTTAATTGAGATCCTTTTGGATACTATACTTCCTGCATGTACAAGAAAAATAATAACCAGTGTTTATTGAGGGCTGGGGGAAGCAGATGAATTACCTGCTAGACTGCATAAGTCAGCATCTAGAACTGATGAATGAGTAGGACAAGCCAGGGTTATACAAAGGAGCTTTATGCCACCACTGGCACACTACAGGCAGGATCTAAAGCAGCAAGTGGCAAAGAAACGTGATGCATAGCAATGATTAACCACTAAGGTGGGCCTGGCTCCCAGTACTGATGTTATTAAAGCTGTATTCGATTAAAATAGATATCTAAACTTGGACTGCCAGAAATTAGCCTGCCAAATATAAGAATATTCCAGATGGACAAGGAAAAAGGAGATTGTATAGTAGTGATGATAATATGCAGCAATGCTTGACCAGCATCAACTGGAATATTATTTCCTACTCCAAGAATGTTAAAACCAGGATGAGCCCAGCATGCTGGGATCAGAAGAGAGTGGGCAGTGGTGGGTTAGACTCTCCCCGCCCTGGGATGCTCAGGGGCACTATCTCTGCCAAAGATGCCATATCCAAGTATCTTAGGATCTTTCTTTCTTATTTTTGAAGCCCTAGAAATAAGCCCTTTCCATTCTTTCTCATAGATCATGGTTATAAGTAGCAACCTTCATGCAGGTAATTCTTTAGTGCAACAAAAACATAGTTGGTGATGTGAACTAAAGACACAAATTATATGCAAGGAGGTAACTGCACATAGATTATAGAAGTCCATTGTATCCCCCTTTTGTAAAAAGCCTTCTGAATCAAGTATCTTTCGATTCTATACACTTCGGTCTCCTTCTCAGACCTAACTTATTTACATCAGATATCTCCTACTTGGCTCCTTGAAAGGTTATATTTCCTGTCGAGCAATGATTTATATTCCCTGTACTGCACTTCTCTTTCCAGCTAACCTCAACGTTTTGTCTCTCTTTTATCCCCAGAATACGGAAATGAAAAATCCATTTCTTGATCTCTCTTCTGCTTCCTTCTAAATAGTTGTACTTCTTTTAGATCTATTTTACTTTCTAGACCAAGAATATTTGGTATTTCCTGGAGAAGTCACAGTGAGTGGTACCTTTTGTTTACCCATTTGAAATGAGCTGGTGTGGTCATTTAACAAATACACAAAGCATCAATGCACAAGATGATGAAAAGATTCTCATAGAGAAGGGAGTTCTCCATCCCACGCTGCTGGTTTACATTTTAAACATTGGAGTCTGTGAACTGTACCATTGTCTACCGTCTCAGAGGGTCTTTGTGTCCAGGAATGGCATTATGAGTAATGCGTTCTACAGTCTTCCAGAAAAAAGACATTAAATAAAGGGGAGGCTATTTCTATCGGGTAATATTAAAACATTTACTTTCACATGCACTTGCTTTAACCAGCTTGAACAAGTTAGTTATTCCCAATAGATTATTCTCATTGGTAATTCCATAATAAAAGATTCTAGATATTGTGCTTTTCAGTCCCTGGCATTATAAATTTTATTTTAGAAGCTCAGTAATCGAATACTCATTATCTAATTATAATTAAGTAATGTGATTCCCTTAAGAATGCTTATAACTATTTAAATTAATATGGACTTAATTAAAAGAATTAAATTAGGAGATTAAAATTATTCAAAAGGGGTAAACTTTGTTCTTAAAAAACTGTAGAATGGAATGCTAAGAAAGAAAAAATAGAGAAAGGCAACAGAAAATTGGTAAAAAGAAACAGAAACAAAAGAGACAGATCCCTGATGTGCCAGTGTGGAGAAATATTGTATTAATTTAATTATTTAATTATGGAAAAATAAATAAGACATGAATAGCCTGGTAAGCCATATGCTCCTTGAAGATTGGAGGTAGGACTCGTTAATTTTTGCATTCCCACCAGACCAATGGCGGGAACCTGGTGGACTCTCAATTAATATTTGTTGAATGAATAAGGAAGCAAATTCTCCCTGAAAGTTTTAAGTAACTTCATGAGTCCTTTTTCAAGTCACTTTGTAGATACAGTGTTTAAAGAAATTTATATTTGGATCTAATTAGAATGTGTGCACTTGAGTGAGAATGTTAGTTTACGAACGAGCTCTGGTCGTTAAGTTTGAAGCTGATGGAACTGTACAGGAGGTAACTCTTCTCAGAGGAAGAGTTGGAGACTGTTTGGTTCCCTTTCTGTCTATAGCAGGGCATCCTTCACTACCTGGGAGAAAAAGCATGAGCCTACAGCACGCTTTATACATGCTAGCCTACTTTATACACATGAGCCTAGCCTATTTTATACACATGTTGAACTTGTGTACCAATCATACTAAATATTAAAAAGAAACTAATTATGAGCCCTTTGATGGACAGCATTGTAAAGGGAAGTGATAATGGTGATTCTGTTAATAGTTTACATTATATCATTTTTATGTGAAACAGTTGAATATTGGCAGTTTCATATGGTATAAACTAATACTTATTGAATGCTTACTTTGTGCTAGGCACAGTGCTAAGTACTGTACAGTCAGTTAACTCATTTAACTTTCACCCAGAAAGATTTTTAACAGATGACGAAGTTGAGACAGACAAGCTGCCCACTGTGGAAGGAAGACCTAGACATTGAGCGCAGTTTGACACCAGCCCCCAAACAGAATCCCAACCTGCCCAGGAAAAAGATGACTATTGTAAATGATATAATCAAAAATCTTGCCTTCTGATCACTTAATTACAGCAACAAAAATGTGACAGTAAAATATACCGTGTTTAATTCACAATGCAGATTGTCTGCTTCTAGAAAGGTGAAATTTACTTATAAAACAGAGATGATTGCCACTTCATTATCAAGGTCAAGTCTTGTGGCTACAAAAATGAGTAAGAGAGAATCTTTATTCGAGAAAATAAGGTCACACTGGCTAAGGAGGAGGATAAGGAATTATAAAACTTACTGTATCATTAGAATTATAGTTTCGTTGGCTACATGCTCCAAAACAAAAGTGAGAAAAATAAGACAAAAGTGAGAATACATAGTAGCAATGTACTATGGAGACAAAGAGATAAATATTTGAAAGCAGGCAAGTCCCAGAAAACTCCTAATCTATGTCAGCGGTAAGTACATTGTCGCTAGGGATGGCTGGCTGTGGGAACCCAGATGAAGAACAAGAATTCATTTTGGAGACCTCAGGGGAGGCTTTACAGAAGAAACAACTGGACAAGAGTGAGTGGAATATCAATAGGCAGGAAGAAGAGGAAGGACATCACAGAAAACGGGACAGCCTGTACAAACAGAGGAAAGCGTGAAAGTCAACAGCAACATTGAATAATAAATGGTTCAGATGTCCAGGAAGCAGGGAGTGGATATTACATTATATTCTATATGCCTGGACCCCTGGAGCACATGGAATGTTGGAATGGTAACTTAGGGTCATATTGCGAAAGGGCCAGGATTGGGAATTTCATCTTTGTCCTAGAAAGCAATAATGAGCCACAATGCTTTTCCGTCTTGAGCTGTAACTTTTATAGAGTGAAGTGTACAAATATTAAATGTACAGCTCAATCATTTCATATGTTGGTGTACTCATAAAATAATTAAACAGATCAAGATTTATTCAGTAGAACGTGGTTGGCTTCTTAGCCCCCTCCTCAACAATCTCCCCAAGGGTAACTCCTATTCTGACTTCTATTCTCCTAGGGTATTTTGCCTGTTCTTGACCATCATATAAATGGAATTGTTCAGCATGTACTCTTTTATGTTTGATTTTTCCCATCAGTGATTTTTTTTTTTAATATTGACAAGGTTTCTGTGTGGAGCTGTGGTTCATTTTATTTCATCACTGTGCCTTATTCCATTATGTGAGTATATCACAATTTATTTCTTTCCTCTGTTGATGGACATCTGGGTCGAGTAGCTTCTTATTTTTTT
Organism: Phocoena phocoena; assembly: GCF_963924675.1. Taxonomy (NCBI): domain Eukaryota; kingdom Metazoa; phylum Chordata; class Mammalia; order Artiodactyla; family Phocoenidae; genus Phocoena; species Phocoena phocoena. The sequence continues at coordinate 98,268,381 of NC_089227.1, forward strand.
CCCATGGAAGGAATACTAATTTAGTGGGCTTTATTACAGAAGCCCAGGAGTTGTTCTATATTAATTGATCAAGACACATTATCTTTGTATGGTGGGAACAAGTACACACAAGGGCGAACATAGCATCTATAATTAAGATGTTAAGTACACACCAGTGCTCTCTACTCTTCTATCTCAATCTCATCTGAAAGCTCTGTAAATGATTTGCCATTTAAGCTGTATTTGAGAAGCCACAGAATGCCAAAAACCATGCTTCACAGACTAGTACGACGCAGAGTGTTTTTTTCTCAGGATACTGATACGTGTGCTAGGGAAAAAGTCCATTTTCCAGGGTTCTGGGTTGAGCAAAGTTAAATAGGTTTTACTCAATGTAGGGAATGTCATGGTCTTTATTTTACTGATTGGTATTTTGCATCTCCAAGAGTGAAATATAGAACATATACAGCATTTCCCACACTTGAGAGACCAGATAATCTTTTTTCTTTCCAGAAAACCCATAATCATCTCCCAGAATTAATGTTTCCAAAACTCAACATGGAAAATTGTCTACAACTGTATAGACTTAACTGTGAACTATGTCACCTCCTCCCAGTATTCATATGTTAATGCCCTAACCCCCAACATGGCTGTTGTTGGAGATAAGGTCTTTAAGGAGGTAATGAAGGTTAACTGGGGTCATAATGGTGGAGCCCTAGTCCAATAGGATGAGTGTCCTTGTGAGAAGAGGAAGAGACAACCAGAGCTAGCTCACTGTCTCTGTGTGTAACAAAAGAAAGGCCATGTGGGGACATAGTGAGTAGATGGCTGTCTGCAAGCCAAGGAGAGAGGCCTCACCAGACAACCCTTCTGGCACTGTGATCTTAGACTTCCAGCCTCCAGGACTGTGAGAAAATAAATAAATGTTTAGGCTACCCAATCTGTGATGCCTTGTTATGGCAGTTAAGCAGACTGATGTAACCTCTAAGTAAGGTTAAAATCAGTCATCAAAAGCATGTGCACTCCAAGGAAATGAAATGGCTAATCCTTCACAGATTTGTTTTCATCACTCTTCCATTTTCAGATTATTTGCAAACTGGATACTCTCCCTATCAGAAGAATGTGGCGATTTCCCCTCCTGGATCCTCTTAGAGCAAAATAAATCCACACGAACAAGACACTCATATGCTTTATTCTCTCTATAAAACTGCCACTAAGTTGAGTTTTGCACTGTTCAAGACTTGCATAGCCCTACAAGTTCAGGCCACTCACTCTTTTCTTTGACAGTATTTGCTATCGCTCAATGAACAGTGAAGGATTTTTATTGCCTTTCTTCTGTGGGGAGGATTTATATGCCTCTTAATTTGTGTAAGTTGGACTACATTGTAAATGATTTACCCTCTAAATTCCAAAGTAAACTTGCCAAAGAGACGACCTTGTTTATTAAAATCTAATTAACTGAAGTTTTAGAATGTCCCTGAGTGGGTTACTGAATTTCTGTCTTTCTCCAAACCTAATAAACATCAAAGCCCCAGCTGGCTAGAGTTAACCATGAAACTCCAAACCTCACTGTGAAATTATCTAGTTAGTTCTTCTTTCAGTCCTTTTCTCTGGGAGTGCAGGTCCAAGAATCTTTTCCCAAAATATGTCGGCTGTCACATTTTTAGAAAGGCCAGGTGTTCCTCACTTGATTAGTTTTGATTTGAAGAAAGAGATCAGGTGCTCTTTATTCCCTGGATTAGAAACAAAAGGAAGCTGCACTTGTTATTTGTATTCCCCAGCAATGGTCAGAATGTGCTAATTATATGCCACTTCAGGTCACCCTCTGGACAAGGTTATATGCCATCTATACACTACTTGTATACATAGGACATTCATGAGTTTTGCTTCCAAAATTTTGTAAAATGTCGGCAAATTGATTACAGACATATGTGATAAAACATAATTGATTCAGCTCCCAGTGTATAAACAAAATCTCCTGGTGCTGCAAATTCCTCCAGCTTCTATCCTATTGCTTCTTCCATTTCTCATTCCAACTTCAAAATAACAGTTTAGGGTTGGTCTCTACCCTCTTGTTTCCCATTTGATTATCAGTCATTGAAAATTTTCTTTATTACTCTACAGGAAGTCTTTGAGATAGGTCCACCAATGATCTCCATATTAATATATCCAATGGGCACTCTAATTTTTTAGATACTAGACATCTTTGCAATGTTCAATATAATTGACTACTTTTTCTTCTCCCTGAAGCTCCCTTCAGGCTTATATTACACATAATTATTTTGGCTTTCTCCCTCCCAAATTTCAGATCATTTATTTTCCGTTTCCTTGGGTCAACTGTCTTCCTTCGTGCTTGAGACTGATAGCAATCTTAAGCCTCTTTCTATGGCTGCCTTCTGCCTCGCATTAGTCTCAGTTACCAAGAGATAATTTGAAACTTTATTTTTATTTGGACCATCTCATCCTAAAGAGTAAGTGCTTTTTCTTATTTTAGCTGAGGCCTTTTTCACATGTTCACATCCCACAGCATCTTCAAGATATTGATAACTTAAAAACAAATATCTATCCTCTTAAGGGCCCTACAGAGTTCAGAAACGGGTAAAGGAAACCACTTCCACCTTCAAACAAGTCTTTTCTGTGCACTAGGGGAGAAAAATGAGCTGCTGAGATGAAGTGGGAATAACAAAATATGTCAAGGATGATGTGATGATTGTAAAGAAAAGAGTGTGGTAATCATCAATATAAGAATCATTTCTATGGATTTGTGTTACTTGGAGGGGGCTTTAGAAATGGCGATAGAGGGAAAAAGCAGTGCTCCTTAGTTAAAAGAAGAATGCTTGTATCATTGAAAAAAAGTACCTTTTAGGACGGTCAAATCCACAAAATAAAAATTCAAGGTGTATTAAATTTTCTTCTGAGGCCAAATTCATCAGAACCAGTGTTCTTGTGAGTAATCTATTTAAGAAAAAATTTAGGGGGTGGAGAGTCTGATTATTCTCTTTCATGATGTGAAAACCTGTGAGGACAGTGAAGTAATACTTTACACAGAGAATAAATCAGATGAAAATCTGATGTTAATATTTATGTTAAATCCTAATGTTATTAGGATTTTTTTCATGTTCAGGGAAAGGATCATAAATTAGGTGACTTCTGTTGTCTTGGAGTTTTTAGCACTGGCTTCAAGGCTGTGAATTTGACTAAGGGGTCAAGTACCCCCACATTCTAAAGCCAAGTGCAGCTCTGGCTCAGTTACCTACATTGGTTGACGTAAGAGAAGCCTAAAAATTCCTGGAGAAGTTTAAGAGACCAATGGGAAAGATTTATTTGTGGGGTTGTTAGCATATTCTATCTACCTCTAACCATCCCACCATTATGGGAGAGGGACGGGAGAACTTCACGAGAATGAATCAGAGAGCTGGACCCATGACTGCTGGAGCTAGAGAGGACAGGACCAATTCACAGCAGCCTGGAGTCTCCCTGACTAGCTTCAAAGTGAAGGGACTCCAGCATGTAGTCAACACCCCCCTTTCGGAGGTCAGTGAGACAAGAATGCATCATGTGCCCTGTGGGCCAAATGTAGAACCTGTGGGATGAGGCCAGTCACAAGCTACCTAGAGAGGAAGGGCCATCGAGCCAGGAGCGAGACTGAAGAGCAGCCATGACAAAGCAGAGGGGAGTCAGAAGTGACGAGATTTGTCTGCATTTGTCTGTTGGTTAGAAATAAAGCTTTAGGAACACTGAGAGAACCCAGAACATTCACCTTAATTTTAAAAGATATACAGGGCCAGTATAAGCAAAGATTTTCCCATTGACTACTTTTGAGATGCCAGGAGTTGGCCATTAATTGCTGGTGACGAAAATACATGGAAATGTCAAGGAGGCCACACATCAAGTACTCTGTCCTTGCCAATCATATAATATATGAGGCACAGTTTTCAAAAACACAAGGAACCCTTGTTTAGGGAAAATATGGGTGTAAATAGTTCAATTCAGTGAAACAATTTTCCTATATGATAAAAAAAATAGATTTTCATATCCTTTATAGGAAAACAATTGAAATTATTTAAGCAGAATTTGAGAAATGTAAGCATGCATTTTCTCTTCTTAAATTCTAGAGTGGTAGAGATTGGTCTGTTTTTCCTAGCTCAGCCACTAATTAGTTGGATACCTTAGACCAGGCATAGTTTTATTCCAAATCTGTTATCTCACCTGAAAAGTAAGGGTGAAAACTAATCTCCCAAACCATATGTTGGATACTGTATTAACATTTTCTGGAGAAACTACATAGAACCACAAAGTCCTATCTTCAAAGGGCTACCAATGACCCTATGCCATTGAGAAACAGACCAAATATTTATGTTTTAAGCCACACATTTAAGTTTGCCAAGTTTATTCAAATGCTTACTATTTGTTTTCTGTAATAACAAAGTAAACAAACATAAGTAGAATCAAAGAACTACAGGGGAGGAAAAAACATATATTTTCCTCTACCTATCATAGGCTCTTCAGTTGGGGTCCTCTAAATTAGCAAGAGAAAAACAAACAGAATATGTTTGTTAATACGTACCTATGGTAGTACCTATGGAAGTACCCAGTGATGAATAACCCAAAGGGACTTGGGCTCATATACCATCTTTAGCCAAAAGACAAGGGGTTTGGGACTTCTGTGTGAGGGAGGCAAGTTATGAGAAAGTGACCAGGAGAAGCATGGTAAAGAAGAGTTGTTTAGTAAGATTTCTTATGCAGGTTTCCTTTACAAAAAGAAAACTTGTGCCCTGTTTTTAGAACTTTTCTGTGTCTGCTGACCTCAGTGGCCTTTAGCTCAAAATACTCTATATGCCAAAGAGGCGTACTTTGAAGTTCCACATTCTGATACCCTTCAGAACCAAAATATATAGCTTATCTATGTAAAGAAACAATGGCCCAGATAAATTTATTAACTTACCTTTACATAGATGCAGAGTTGAAATAGGACTCCTGTCTTGAAGTTCTAATTCTTTTTATTATATTAATTATATATGAAACTTCTAATTGAATATAATTTTCTAAAGAAAAAATAAAACCTCAATTACAGAAAAGAAATAATGAAACTGTTTAAAGAGCATTCAAGGAACTCCAATTATAAGGAAGGTCTCTTTCTCATTTCTCACCATTGATAGTAAGCACATACTGATTACTATTTTAGGATTGTGCCTAAATGGCTTCTATTTTTATTCATGTATTCAATCATGAAACATATGGAATGAGCCACTTTTAGGTGCTTACTAGTATTCAGTTTATAAAGTTGCATATCTGGCCTCAGGGAACTTGCATTCCAGAAGGAAAATCAAAGAACAATTTGCGTAGAATCCTGAAATGGTTACAAAGGCTTTCTAAGAGATTCTAAACTGAACAGATAATTGCTGTGCATTTACAAAAGGCCTAAGCTATTCCCACTGAAAAGGAGTAATTGAATCTGTAATTACTTCCATTTCTTAGGGGACATACTCAGGGATTCTAAAGATCTAATTGTGACGGTTGTTTTCTTAATTACTCTAATTGTTTTGTAGAAAAGGGTACTGTACGTCCATTGAGGAAAGCTCAGTAGTCAGTGGTGACTGAGGACGCCATGAGAAGTATTTTAAAAGTTCTGCTTTATCGTGTATTAGACAGCTCTGTTGTTTATTTCAACTTCTCATGATCCAGCCATGCTTAGATAGCCCCCATGTGCTCTATGAACAAAGGCATTGACTTCTGATCATGATTTTCGTAAATGAACATAGAGGAACTGGTCAACCTGCTCCATGGTGATGGTAGGGCTGCCTTTTTAAGAACATGTAATCATCTCCATGTAGTTGTTTCAGTGGTGCTAGCAATATTCCTCCCTCTCCCCAATCCAACCTCCACCATTCATAGAGATATGGTTTCTAAGAGCAGTCTTTTGTCTCATTAAGGCATTGCTTTTCTTAAACATGGATGGAATGGTTTGTCACATTTTTCTCTGAAAGTGGCTTTTAATAGGGGCAAGGACAGAGAAAGAATGAGAGTATTAATTTCCTGTTAAAGGAAAGGCCGAGGAGTGCATCCCCAGGCAGAGAAGATATAGAAAGATGAGTTGAGGACCAAAAAAATAAAAAATAAATTAAAAAAGCAAATAAAAATTCTCACTTACTTGAAAACAAATGTTTTAGCTAAAACTATCCTTGACTTGAGTCTATATGTTTCCTGCCTTTCTTATGTATATTAGGTATGAACTAGTAAAGAATTATGTAGTATTTGGTATTATACCTTGAAGACACATCTCATTCCTTGGTGGAGTCTGTCTCACTTTGCATAATGGATGTGTTTCTGAATGGTTATTTGGGAATCAAAATTTGTCAGGTTCAATTGTATATCCTTATTTCCTTGTACCTCCAAAGTTATAGGGAGCAAATGAGATCATCCAAGGGAAAGCACTGAGTATTTTTAAACTCTATACAACTGTAAGTTATTTATGTGTTTTTTATTTAAGAGATGGAAAGAATAAGAACAATGCAAAGTCCTTTAATAAAAATAATACTACTGAATCTGACATCTTTAGTGAAAGTTAACAGGAGAATAGTAACTACCCAGAAAATCTCAGGAAAATTCTTACAGGTTTTTACCTTTTGACCTACTTCTTTTTAGTGTATGTATTTAAGGTGTACAACTTGATGATTTGATGTATGTATACATTGTGAAATAATCAAGCTCATTAACACATCTATTATCTCACATAGTTACCTTTTTCTACTGAAGTATAATTGTCTTAGAATATTATATTTAACATAGTGATTCAATATTTTTATACATTACAGAATGATTACCACAATATGTCTAGTTGCCATCTGTCACCATACAAAGTTATTAAATATTTACCATAGGGAAATTTACCATAGGGAAATATTTACCACATTCCCTATGCTGTACGTCATATCCCCTGACTCATTTATTTTGTAACTGGAAGTTCGTACCTCTTATTCTCCCTCACCTATTTCACTCATCCCCGCAACCCATCCCCTCTGGCAACCACCAGTTTGTTTTATGTATGTATGACTCTGTTTCTGTTTTATTATATTTGTTTGAGAGTTTTATTTTATAGATTCCGTATATAAGTGAAATCATAAAATATTTGTCTTTTTCTGTTTGACTTATTCCACTTAGCATAATACCCTCCAGGTGTCCATACATGTTTTGCAAATGGCAAGATTTCATTCTTTTTTATGGCTGAGTAATATTCCATTATTTATATATATGTATATATCACATCTTCTTTATCTATTCTTCTGTCGTTGGACACAAGTTGCTTCCATATGTTGGCTATTATAAATAATGCTGCAGTGAATATAGGGGTGCTTATATCTTTTTGAATTAGTGTTTTTGTTTTCTTCAGAAAAATACCCAGAAGTGGAATTGCTGGATCATATGATAGTTCTATTTTTAATTTTTAATATTATTTGCATACTGTTTTCCATAGTGGTGGTACCAATTTACATTCCAACCAGCAGTGTAGGAGGGTTCCTTTAAGGCCTATGTTTCCTTATTGATTACCTGTCTGGTTGATCTGTCCATTGATGTAAATGGGGTGTTAAAGTCCCCTACTATTGTGTTACTGTCAATTTCTCCCCTTATGTTTATTAATATCAGCTTTGTGTATTTAGGTGCCCCTATGCTGGGTGAATATATATTTACAATTATTATATCCTCTTCTTGGACTGTTCCCTTTATCATCATGCAATGTCCTTACTGATTACCTCTCCTTCAAATATGAATGTTAGGCTTGCCAGGTAGAGTGTTCTTGGTTGTAGGTTTTTTCCTTTCATCACTTGAAATATATTGTGCCACTCCTTCTGGACTGCAGAGTTACTGCTGAGAAGTCAGCTGAGAGTCTTATGGGAGTTCCCTTATAGGTAACTAGTTGATTTTCTCTTTTTGCTTTTAAGACTCTCTTTATCTTTAATTTTGCCATTTATTATTAAATTATTATAATGTATTTTGGTGTGGACTCCTTTGGGTTCATCTTCTTTGGGGCTCTCTGTGCTTCCTGGACCTGGATGCCTATTTCCTTTCCCCGGTTAGGAAACTTTTCAGCTCTTATTTATCCAAATAAGTTCTCTCCCTTTCTCTGTCTCGTCTCCTTCTGGGATCCCTATAATGCCAATTTTCGTACACTTGATGTTGTCTCAGTGGTCTTTTAAATTATTCTCATTTTTTTAATTTCTTTTTTCTGTTCAGCTTGGGTGATTTTCACTACTCCATCTTCCAGTTTACTGATCTGTTCCTCTGTATCATCTAATCTACTGTTGATTCCATCTAGTGTATTTTTAATTTTAGTTATTGTATTTGTCACCTCTTTGCTTCTTCGTGTTTTCTGACTCTTAGTTAAACTTCTCACTGTGCTCATCCATTCTTCTCCCAAGTTCATTTGGCATCTTTGTAATCATTACCTTGAACTCTTTATCAGGTACGTGGCTCATCTCCACTTCATTTAGTTCTTCTGGGATTTTGTCTTGTTTGTTTGTTTAGAACATATTCCTCTGTCTCCTCATTTTGCCTAATTCTCTGTGTTTATTTCTGTGTGTAAGATAGGTCAGTTACATTTCCCTATCTTGGAGAAGTGGCCTTCTATAGGAGACATCCTGTGGGTCCCAGCAGCAAACTCCCCTTTGGTCACCATAGCTATATGCTCTGTGGATGCCCTCTGTGTGAGCTGCATGGGACCTTCCGTTGTGGAGGAGCTGACTATTGTGGGCATGCTGGCATGCAGAGCTGGCCCTCAGCCCAGTTGGCTGCCAGGTCCTGCTTTGTGTGGTGCCTTCTTGCCTGCTGGTGGTTAGGGCTGAGTCCCAGGGCAGTTGGCTTTGCAGTCCAGGGTCTCCCAGGGCCAGTGCCAGCCCACTAATGGGCAAGGCTGAGTCCCGGGTGGCTGTGTGAAGGGCCTGGGGGGACCCCAGACTGGTGTTGGCTTTTTGGTAGAGAGGTCCATGTCCAGGGCAGCTGGCTGCTGGGTCTGGGAGGACCTGGGGCTGGTGCCAGCCCACTGGTGGGAAGGTAAGCCCCAGCACTAATAGGCTAGAGGGAAGACTCCAAAATGGCTCTTGCGAGCACTAATGTCCTCGTGGCAGAACAAGCTCTCCAAAATGGCTGCTGCCAGCCTCTGTGTCCCCAGAAGGAGTCCCAATTGCTCCTTACCTTTCTAAAAGGCTCTCCAAAATCAGCAAGTAGGTCTGACCTAGGCTTCTTTCAAAATACTCCCTCTACTCTGGATTGAGAGGGTATGAGATTTTACATGTATCCTTTAATAGCAGAGTCTCTATTTCCTACAGCCCTCCAGCTCTCTTGTACACAAGCCACACTGACTTTCAGAGCCACATGTTCTGGGAGCTCATCTTCCCAGTGCAGGACCCCCAGCTTGGGGAGCCCACTGTGGGGCCTGGACTCCTTGCTCCTTGGGGAGAACCTCTGCAATTGTGATTTTCTCCCATTTGCGGGTTGTCTACCCAGGAGTGTGGTCTTGACTATATACTGTTTCCACTCCTTCCACCTGTCTTGTGGTTCCTTCTTTGCATCTTTACTTGTGGAAAATTTTTTCTGCTCGTCTTCAGTTTGTTCTCATCGATAGTTTCTCTGTAAATAGTCGTAATTTTGGTGTGCCTGAGGGAGGAGGTGAGTTCAGGATCTTCCTATCTGTCATCTCGGCTACACCCATCTGGCCTACTCTTTCTAAGTTCTTGCTATGGAAAAAATACAGTCTAGTTTCTTCCAAAGTAGCATAATGTCTGGGGATGGCCATTAGGAGACGGAAAGGATCCAGAGGAAAGATACAAAAATTTATAGGAAATTTGAACATATTGTTTGAACCAAAATTACACAAAATATCCCAAAAAGTTTAGAAATGGTCCTTGAGATGAAAATTTGATGCTATAAAGTATTGGCATTTCCAGGAGATTACAGCGGCAAATGGTGACAATTGAATAGAATTTTACTTTTAGGCATGTCCTGGTAAACCATAGATATTTGGTTTTTGCTGAATGAGATACAGTTTCTATTATAAAGGTAGTTTGGGAATTTGCCATTGATCCTTATTCCCATCCCCAGACCCCGGCACCTACTAATCTACGTACTATCTTTACATATTTGCCTTTTCTGGACATTTCATATAAATGGAGTTATGGCATATGTGGTCTTCTGTGTCTGACTTCTTTCCTTTAGCATCATGTTTCTGAGCTTATTCATTTTGTGTTGTATGTATCCACATTCTATTTCTTTTGCTGATGAGCAGTGTCCTATTGTGTGGATATACTACATTTTGATTATCCTTTTGCTAGTTGATGGACATTTGGGTTGTTTCCACTTTGGGGCTGTTGTGAATAAAGCTTCTGTAATCATCTACCTAGAAGTCTTTGTGTGGACATACGCTTTCTCTTGGGTAGATATCCAGGAATGGAATTTTGGGTCATATGGTAAATCTATGTTTAACTTTTTAGAAACTACCAAACTACTTTCAAAAGTGATTGCACCACTTTGCAATCCCATGAGCGATGTATGATGATTCCAGTTTCTCCAAATCCTCGTCAACTTATTTTCTGTCTTTTCTATTATTCTGATAAGAGTAAGGTGGCGTCTCAGTAGATGTTTAATTGCACGTCTCTAATGACTAATAATATTAAGCATCTTCTCATGTGTTTATTCCCCATTTCTATGTCTCTTTGACGTCTTCTGTAGCTAAATCTTCGGCTTCCTGTATTCTTCCAGAAATTTCTACCTTGGTGATTCTGTGCTGGAAATACATGAATATTCACTGACTGTAATTCTATTTGTTTGTTTGTTTTAAGTAAACAAGTACTTCTAAAACTTCACAAAGCAGAAGAAATTCTTCTCTGCTAGAATTATAGAACATACTCATAGTGTGGTAACTTTTATAACATCTGGTAGAAAAGCAAGCTTATAATTGCAGACACTTGGACTGTTTATTTTCCTCTAAGGCTTTGTATTTTTACTGAGCTAAGGGCAAGACCAGCGTGCCTTTTGCTTTCTCAGCAGGATAAGAAAAGAAGGCAAGGGAAGAGCAGCAGAGTAAGACAGAGTTCCTCGGAACAATAGTACTGACGCAAAATAACTGTAATGCCAGGTTAGAGAAGCAAACTCTGTAGAATCAAGTTTTCCCTTAATAACAACACTGATAGAAAGATTATGCAGGAGTCTGAGTTCAGGGCCTATTTGAAATGGATGATAGAATTTTTCTAATGTACCAGCTTAGCAATAGATGTAATTAGATTATGCTAACATGATAGTTACTGAATATCTCCCTAAATTAGATTGACCTCGATCATTAAAGATCATAACTTTCAATGAAGGCTTGTTTTGCTTGCTAAATAATTTTCACACAGGTGCTAAAATAGAAGTCTTATAGGTATTTGAAGGGTGTCTCATCAGGTCTCAGGTTATTTTCTATTCATCCACACATCATTTTTTGAAAGTGGGTTATGCTGTAGGATCACACAAGAAACTTCATGCTAGCCAAACCCCTTTATTGCCACCCATGAATCTGTTTCCACAACCAATTTGTTTCCAGCGGAGCCGACTGTTCGGTGAGTTTCACAAACAGTTGTTTGTGACTTTAAAATCCCTGGGCCTATTTATATCCCTGATCAAAAGTGATCGAGAAGGTAACTCTGTATTTTTTTTTTTCTCAGCTGATAATTATTTTCTCCTATTTTCTTGGTTTGGTTAAGGAGTATCTGAGGGTTATCACTACAGTAGTCCCTCATCCAAGTTTTTGCTGTATATGGTTTCAGTTAACCTCGGTCAACCGTGATCTGAAAATATTAAATGGAAAATTTCAGAAATAAACAATTCATTCGTTTAAAATTGCAGTGCTTTTGTTCGTTTTACTTAATAATGACCCCAAAGCACAAGAGCAGTGATGCTGGCAATTCAGATATGCCAAAGAGAAGCCATTAATGCTGCTTTTAAGTGAAAAGGTGGTGACTTAGTAAGGAAAGAAAACCGTATGCTGACGTTGCTAAGATTCATGGTGAGAACGAATGTTCTGTCCATGAAACTGTGAAGAAGGAAAAAGAAATTCGTGGTAGTTTTGCTGTCATACCTCAAACTGCAAACGTTACAACACAGTGCTTAGTTAGGATGCAAAAGGCATTAAATTTGGACGATAAGATATTGTGTGTGTGTGAAAGAGGCCACATTCACATCTTTATAACAGTATATTGTTATAATTGTTGTATTTTATCATTCGTTGTTGTTAATCTCTTACTGAGCCTAATTTATAAATTAAACTTTATCACATATATACAGTACATATAGGAAAAAGCATAGTATATATAGGGTTCAGTACTATTTGTGATTTCAGGCATCCACTGGGGGTCTTGGAACGTATCCCCGGAGGCTAAGGGAGACTTCTGTATTAGCTGAACTGTAACCTTTTGTAAACTTCAGTATACCATTAAAAACAGTGGTCAGCTTGGGGATGGGGTAGTTCTAGACCACTTTTACTTGGTGTGCTGATGGCATAGGGGATGCCTGTGAGTATAACCCTGTGAGTATAACATTACAGATATCTTTGAACTTACTAATCACAAATAATTTTCTCAATGTTTCAGGATACCTAAGTGTATCTAAAAAGGTACATTTTCACCTCATCTGTAAATGAAAATTAAAAGAAAAAGGCTTTTAATTGACATAGTTGTTTTTTGGTTTTCTTCTGTTTTGTTTCTCCCCTCTCTTTTGTGGAAAATCCTAGATTGGGATCCAGATAATCTAGATTTGAATCCAGACTCTATAGTTACGAGCTGGTGACCTTGGTCAAGATAAATTCTCTGATTCTCATCAGTAAAATGGGGATAATGATGCCTCTATGGAAGAACTGATTTCAGATTAGATGTTGCATACAAGAAATAGTCTAATATACATAGGTATTCAATGATAGATGCTGTATTGTTACTATTGTTTTCTATGAATTAGAGTAGTGTTCTTTTTTTTTTTTTTTTTTAAAGAAGGATATTTATTTATTTTTGCTGTGTTGGGTCTTCGTTTCTGTGCAAGGGCTTTCTCTAGCTGTGGCAAGCGGGGACCACTTTTCATCACGGTGCGCGGGCCTCTCACTATTGCGGCCTCTCTTGGAGGCTCCAGACGCGCAGGCTCAGTAGTCGTGGCTCACGGGCCTAGTTGCTCCGCGGCATGTGGGATCCTCCCAGACCAGGGCTCGAACCCGTGTCCCCTGCATTAGCAGGCAGATTCTCAACAACTGCACCACCAGTGAAGCCCCCATATTTTTTGACACCCTATTTAAAAATTTTTTGAGCACATATTTACAAATAAGTATAAAAGTAAGATACAGGTTCCAGTGAATTAACATTTTATGTTCAATATAAAAAGATAAAGTTTTTAAAAATGATATAAAGTTGTCATTAATAATATCTTCTCTAAAATATTAATAGAAATTAAACATTTTTCCTTTAATTGTTTTAGTAACTGTGATGTGATTAAATACATATTATTTTAAATAATCTTGTATTACCAATTTGAAGATCTGCCTTTCTGTGTTTTTCATTTTGATATTTGACTTTATTGGCTATCATAGTTGAAAAGTACTACCTAAAGGAACATATGACAAACTAGATAAAGGTATATTGCTAAGTACACCTACTGGATCATGATGTTAATTTCTCAGTTTCATTGACCAGTAATGCAAAGGTTTTGATCAAATGTAGTAAATTTCTATCATCTCTGAATCAGTTTTATTTGCAACGTAACTGAATAATGACCCATTTCAGTATTATAAAATAAGTCCAAAACCCACTAGAACTCTACATTTACAAGATTATTACAAATATTTTAAAATTATGTTTCCAAGTTGTGGAAGTGTGTAGGTGTGTAAATTCTTATGAGGTTATGCAGATATAAATTTTGGCAATAAGATTACATAGTGATTGGTCCAATTTCCAAACATTTGTTTCCAAAATACTCTCATATTAACACAAGATTTGTTATAAAGTAGTCACTTTCTCATTCACTGTAAATGAACCAACAATACCAAGTATCAGGTAAGGATGTTGAGCGTCCTGACACATGACTGCAGGCCACCTCGTGCGACGTCCATCAGAAAGTTAATTATTAATAAGGTTTAAGTTACTTCTCACTGCTAGAGTACATAAATGTTGGCTTAAATGCTTTTTTCCCCACCTCAGAGATATTCTCATGCCCCTTCCCTAACCCTATACTCAACTGTGGGGATAAGTTGTACATTAGGCCACCATGATTGTCAGTGCGATATTTGCTCAATAAATTCCCAGAGGAAAAAGGGGCCCTGATGATTTGGAGCAAGAGTTGGCAAGCGTTTTCTATAAAGGGCCGGATAATAAATATTTTAGGCTTTGAGGGCCATATGGTCTCTATTATAACTACTCAGCTCTGCCAGTGTAGCCTGGAAGCACCATAGACAATATTGTAAAAAAAAGTTAAATTAAAAAGTGACTTTATTTCAGTAAAACTTTATTTATGGACACTGACTTTGAATTTTAGGTAATTTTCACATGGCACAGAATATTATTCTGCTTTTGCTTTCTTTTCAACCATTTAAAATTAAAAAAAATAGGACTTCCCTGGTGGTCCAGTGGCTAAGGCTCCACGCTCCCAATGCAGGGGGCCCGGGTTCCATCCCTGGTCAGGGAACTAGATCCCACATGCCGCAACTAAGAGTACGCATGCTGCAACTACAGATACCGCATGCTGCAACTAGGACCTGGCACAGCCAAATAAATATTAAAAAAAAAAAAAAAAAAAGCTTATGGGCCATCACAGAAAAAGCGACAAGATGAATGGTTCTCAGGACTTAGCTCACAAATCCCTGATCTAGAGTCAGTTAATTCTAAGTGATTATGAACTTGTAGAGAATCTCGGCCTGAAGTTCCACAGGAATGCACGTTACTCTACTAAGTTGTCAAATCACAGGATGTTATTAAGGGTGCTTTCATTTATTGTCCCTTTAAGAAACATTAAATATCAAATTTAATAGCAAAGACTTTCTTCCCTCTCTAACATGATTTTAACTGATAGAAGTTCTAATATAAGGAGTTGGGTTTACAAATGATTTGAGGCTGGGTCACCAGTAGCTGCAGTGTCAGTAAGAATCACAGTGCTTTTCTGCATGATCTTAGTTCTCATATGATTAAAAAAAATTTTTTTTTGGACTTTCCTGGCGGTCCAGTTGTTAAGATGCCACACTTCCACTGCAGCGGGTGAGGGTTCGATCCCTGGTCAGGGAGCTAAGGATCCCGCATGCCATGTGGCAGCGGCCCAAAAAAAAATTTTTTTTTAAACTTTATCTTGGAAACTCATTGAAATAACTAAGGCAGTGGAAAATACACTTGTTTGCGGTCCACTGGCTAAATTCTGTGACTCCTTCCTGGGTTTCTTTGGGTCCTGACACATGAAGGAGCATATGTTCAGTGACTTTCTAGAAGGTCAGAGGAGCAAGTAACTGCTCCTAACAGCATAGCCTTTTAGAGACAGGTTTGCAAGTTGGTTCTCCTCAATTCCCTGCAAGAGATGCAAATGACAGATCTTTAACCTGATTATTGAGCTCTCTCCCTCATTCTTCTTTTGTTTTTAAATTAATTTTTATTGAAGTATATCTGCTTTACAATATTGTGTTAGTTTCTACTGTACAGCAAAATGAGTCAGCCATACATATACAAATATCCCCTCCCTTTTGGACTTCCTTCCCATTCAGGTCACCACAGTGCATTAAGCAGAGTTCCCTGTGCTATACAGTATGTTCTCATTAGTTATCCATTTTATACACAGTATCCATGGTGTATATGCGTCAATCCCAACCTCCCAATTCCTCCCAGTGCACCCCCCCCAACTTTTCTCTCATTCTTCTATCATCCAAAATCAGTTTTCTCTCCTGTGATCAGTTGTACATACAATTTCAAAATTCTCATTTACATTCAGGCTGATCAGTGCACAAAATCATGCAAAAAGATAAATTTGTGGAATGACCTTAACACTGATTTGTGCCTCCCAGTCATCTAGCCCCACATGAGGGGATCTCTTGGCCACAGCAGCACAAAAAGAGGGTGAGGGGATAGGAATCTCCTATTAAGGTGAAATCTGTGCCACGTGGTAACTCACCTTGGTTCCATCCCTAAGAACATCTCCTATATTTCTGTGCTTCATCCTAGAATCAATACTTTACAACTAGCCTTGCCCTCTTCCTCTGTTTAGGGTGGGTATAGGGTTGAGTTAGGAGACCTGAAACAAGACAGATATAGAATAAACAGGAGAACAAATCTAAGAGAAAAGCCAAATTGGGCTTGCATCTCAACTCCACTCCTCATTAATAATGGAAGTAGACACTTAGTGAGCACCTGCTCTGTGTTCCAAATGTTGCATAAACATTTTCAGTTGTTAAAATAAACAAGAAGAGATGAAGGACCTGAAAGTATCTCTTATTTAGCTGATGCACAACAGGGAAGAAAGCCTCTGAAGCAACTGCTTCAAAGCAATTAAGGAGACAAGGGAGTTTTTTAATAGGGTTTTGTTTCTAATTTTATGCAAGAGATCAGGTTGGCTTTGTTGAACTTTTGATTCCCTGAGAGCAGCAAACTCTGCATGCATGCTCAGCATTTGATGTGTGTACTTCAAGCAACATGGTAGTCTACACTCAACCTGAAATAGCATGCTGTGTATTGGTTGTGACTCCCTGGAAATCAGGGTGTCAGTTTTGTTTTCCAGAAGGCAAAGCGGTCACAGTTGCTTCTGAGCCATGAGCTGTGAAACCACCCAGTGGAAGAGAGGGAACAACTCTAACTGTGGTTCTACTTAGTGCACCTCTGAGCATTTATTGGAATGTGGTCAATTGTTAGACAACTTAAACAATGATCAAAAAAGACATGTTTCTAACTTAGCCTCCTCATGCTTTTCTGTCTTTCCCTGT
Organism: Phocoena phocoena; assembly: GCF_963924675.1. Taxonomy (NCBI): domain Eukaryota; kingdom Metazoa; phylum Chordata; class Mammalia; order Artiodactyla; family Phocoenidae; genus Phocoena; species Phocoena phocoena. The sequence goes on from NC_089227.1 coordinate 98,285,314, forward strand.
GATTCAGGAGGAAGGATGCTGGCTTCTTATCCTACAAGGATCACCTGCCAGTAAGCCAGGTGGTGGTTGGAGATACTGACCGGCAAGGCTCGGAAGCCAAACTGAGTGTGGGTCCCCTGCGCTGCCAAGGAGACAGTAAGTGTGCCCGTAGCTGGGGCTGGCACCTCCTTACCAATTTTAAATAGTGTTTCCCAGCAAACGCGAGGTTGGCGGAAAACAGATTGCTGTTCGATATAAACAGAGCCAAACGGAGGGCTAGGCAGACCTTAATACACAGAGGAGGGCAGCAAGCTGTAAGTCTCCAGTACAGGAGGCTAGATATGGGCGTAAAATGTGGCTATCCATCTTTCTTGTATATTCCTATGTAACAAATGTGACTACCTAAGTTTATGGTGACACAAGTAGCAATGCTAACAGCATAAAAGCAGCACTCAACAGCTGTGATTGCAGAGTGCTGCCGTTAATGCCATTAGCATAACTATTTATATCACGGGAAACTGAGTTTACGGTGATATAAATAGTAGCATTAGGGCTTAATGTATCATTGTAAACCTGGATTATGGTCACATAAAGTTGGACATTAGTGCTATCAAATTTCACCATCATCAGAGCTTGATGGTCCCTTGTAAGCCAAAGAGTGTTTCTGTAACTACATCTTGCTTTCAAGATTGGGCACCACAGAGAGGAATTTGGGGCTGTTGCCAGTCAGGGAGTTAGCCTGATGGTCCCACCTAATTAAGGGTACCATTAGGATTTTATGTTGTTTGATGCCCTTCAGTGTGCTTTATGCGTAGTCGGAGGGGACTGGTGACAGGCTGCTATGGGGATTCTGCAGTGAGCATCCTGGGTGTCATTTCCCTTCTCCTCTTCTGCACACATGATTTGGGCAGCTCTTCCAGGAGTATGCTTTTGTGATTGTGTGCTAGGCATCAGGAGACTAGATTCTGTTCCCTGAGTAGCTGACTTGTCAGAAGACCTCAGGCAAACTCCTCCTTTTTCTCTGCTGTGGTGCTCAGAATACCACCTGCGTCCCAGCTCCTCCTGGGGAGGCCATAAAGATTTTAGTGCCTAGATCTGGATTCCTCCTAGCAAAGCATTCTGTCAGATGGAATGTTATTACCGCTTCCATAAATCAAGGGAGAATTCGACCTACTCAATGTAATAAATTATCGCATCCACTCAAAGAGGTGTCCTAAGGAATGGAATGATGCATGCTCAGCTGTTTACTACTTAGTACATCAAGGCTGTCAGCAATTAAACCATGCAGTGTTCCTGATACAAAAGAGATGGAGTTTGTAGTGATTTTTCCCTTCTTACACAGAGAAAATGAAAATGCTGTCCTTAAAAGGAAACTGGTCAAAAGAGCTTTGTCATGCATTTATTAAACAATAATACTTCCTTTGACTAGCTTAGTAGAGCTGTGCAATAAGAAATTTTGTTTCGACTGCTTAAGAAAAGATATTGACATAAAATAATAATATATATGCCTTTTTAAACACATATTTTGAGAGATGGACTATAGTGTCACTCTCCAAATAGGCAGGTTCTCATGGGTTATCTAATGAAAATCAGTTTCATTATGTCATAATTACTCATTAATGTATAAAGGTAAAGTAGTTCTCACTTATCAATTCTAATTCTAAAGTTAGCCTTAAATTAGAGAAAGGGTTCCCATTAAGTAATGGATTAAGTCAATATAGTTATACAGTCCCACTTCTGCAAATTTTTTTTACCACTCTTAAAGAGTCCAGGTACTTTAAATAGTATATGTGGGAGTGTATTAACAGTTTATAGTTAATATTAGCATGTTTTCTCTTAATAAATCAGTCCTCAGGAAGAATTTATTATGTGTCTGCTATTTGTCTAGCACTTTACTAGGTACTCTGGTGAGTTAAAAACAGAATTTCAAACCATGTTTTGAGAAATGCACATTAAAAAGTATTGGAAAACATAAAATGTTTTATAATTTAATAGACTTGTGATCTAAAATTATTGCAACTGGTGCTCAAGAAAGGAGTGATAAATAGTATATTTCAGGCAGACTTTATATTTAAATAGAGAAAATAGGAGAAGTATGGTGGTCAGTGTTCATTTGCATTTCTTTCCCAAGGCTGTTGCTCTTAGAGACATTCTTGGGACCAACTGATAGACGAAGAGCTATCCTGTTCATTGACACTGCATGGCCTCAGGATTCTTGTAGCACTGCAGCTTCAAGACTTAATCTGTATTTTACCTGATACTTCATGAAAATAAAAGCTCAGTCAATTTTTAATTGCAATTATGTGGAATATTTCTGTGTCCAAGAGAAAGAGAGAGAGAGAGAGAGAGATTTTCGTTTTTTGTAGGCAACCGGCAGTATTATATACCTCATACCTGAATTGCCAGGTAGTAGTTAGCAGTTTTGATACTCACCTTCCTTTTAAGAATGTTCTAACGTGGACACAGTAATGATAAAGTGTCTACATCATAGCATTTTCCAGATTTTACACATGTATGGTGTCCTTGGATACAGCCCCCTGCGAGGTAGGTAAGGTAAATATTAGCCTTTCTGTTTCACAAATGAACAAAATATTTCTTTTAAAGTGTCATCTACGCAACAAATTTCCATGCCCCCTTTGGCTGCTTCTGGGAGTCTCCCAGAGGAAAGACAGAGCAGAGAACATAACCAGCTTTCTCTGCATGAGGTCAGGCTTGTTTCCCCGACTCCATTCTCATCCCTGAGTCAACGGCAGAAATTAAATTGTTTGAAAAGTATTTCATCTGGGTCTCTCCCCACCCACGTCCAGTTACCAACACAGCATGAATGTTGGGGGGATTAGATTCCAATTTGTATAAGTCAAAAAGTGGTATCATGCATATATCCTGTTGTTTGCAGAGATTAACTTTGTGTCATTTACTGAAGTCTGTGCAAAGGTACAGTTTAAAAAAACCAAATCCACTGTTGAGAAATGTCTTTCTCTATTTGAGGAGTTGAATGATGACAGCCCTCGCAAGCTGTCTCTTGAATTAGGTCTGGTTCTACCTCCCAGTCTTAGAGAATGAAACAGTTTTTGTGGGCTCTGACCAACCGTTTCGGCAGTTTCAGTTGATTTCATCATGCCTGCTGAGTTTCATTTTTACTTTGATTCATCTGAACTCAGACCCATAAAATCAAAATGCTAAGAAAATCAGTGAGTTCCAGACCTGCTGCATTTCCCATATAGCACTGTAAAATGCTTATGCCCTTATACTTTTGGGTTTTTTTTTTTCAAACATGTTCAAATGGAAGTCTCAAATCTAAAACTGCAAGTGTGACTGAGGATGGATGGTTAGCTAAGATAAAAAGTGAGGTAAAATGACAAATTACCCCCTTAAACCATGCGTACTCGCCTAGGAGGAAACAAGAGAGCTATTTAGAGGACCAAAACGGCTGACAGAGAAGAAATTGTTTTCAAATTTAAAAATATAATTGTTCTTGGACGGAGTTGCTAAACTTCTATGGAATTAGTTCAAAAACAAACTATTTTGGGTTTTGGAGGTAGGAATCTTTTTTGTACTATATATAGTGACTATGATTAATTGTAGAAAGTATTTGCTAGATAATTGTTTTATTCTCGACCATATAAGGTAAAGATTTCCCATATCTCCTCTAGGGATACAGAGACTTTAAACAATTAATTAGGAGCAAGTTTGCTACAAAGGCAAGTGTTTTTAATATACTTGGGTAGAAACAATCAGGAAAACATGTTACTCAAGGACCGCTGAGTCCGTGCCTGAAACCCGCCCTGGCTGTCAGCATGGCCGGACTGGAGTCATGGTGGGCGTTTAAGATGAAAATTCAAGTTCTTAGAGCTACAGAGGTGACTGAGAGGCCAAGAAGAAAAGGCAAGGCAGAACACATCCGGTTCAGGAGCACTCAGAGGACAGAGACAAAGCTGAGAGTGAAAGAAACACAGATGATGACAGCATTTCATCCAAACGACATTGGCCTTTTATCCTTTGGGAATGAAATCATATGTGCCCGAGATATATAAAGGCCACCCTGTCTTTACTGTAAGACTTTTACAGACCAGGGCCATCACCAGCCATTCCCTTACCAGGGAAGGCAAGGCAATGACTATATCTACATGTTGTTTCTCCCAGGATAAGACAATTTCATTGGGAGCTCAAATGAGTATCATTCCCCATAGGATGGACCCAGGGGCACACACAGGCCACACCGTCTCCCGGTGTGAGACACACTCAGTGCCGCTTAAGAGGACTAGACAAGGAGAGAGGGGCAGCTGCTCATCTGGGCTCAGGAAGCGGTTTTGATTGTGCAGAGGAAGCCGCTCCCCGGGCTCCAGAGAAGAGTAGACACTTTGCGTATCCCCCTTTTCTTCGCTGCTTCAGGCTTGGAAGAGCCGAGAAAGGGAAAGGGCCCAGCATGCAGGCTGTAAGCCATGCACTTTATATTCATCTTCTCTCTTGATTCTCCCAACATCCTGTATGCGGTGATAGCTTTGTATTTTGTACCAATGAGAAAACAGAATCCGACTTATTAGATGGTTTGCCAATGAGTTTCAGAGCTGGGGCCAGAAGAACCGTGTGGTTCCAGAGCAGATGCTCACGTTCTTTTCGTTTCCCCATTTCTTCCCGTGAAATGTAGATGTATGTACTTGCGTCAAGTACAGCTAAAAGCAATCACAAAGAGTCACAACATTCTAGCGGTGGAAGACTTAGATATCAGACAGTACAAACATCTCATTTTACAGACGAGGGAACTTGGGTATGGGGAGGTTAAGTGACCGACCCAGGGGCTCCCAGCTGGTTTATGGCAGAGCACAGGGAGAGAGAGTTTGACACAAGCCTTCATCTTTAGTAATTCCCTGTGGCCAAGATGAATGTTGAGATCTGAAGAGGGAGCTTTGACCTGGAACTCTGACCCTGGGTCCCTGCCCATCAACAGCCAAGCAGAGCAATAAAGTGGTGCGAGCTCTTAATCTTGCCCCACTGTGGGATCAACTGTCTGGAAACCCTGATAGAAAACTCACAACCATAGGGATGAGGGGTCAATGACAGAAAGTTAGTGACTTCTTTTTTGTGTGTGTTTTGTTTTTACTTTGAGTTCTAGGCATTTTTTTGGCCGATAGTAGCCAACAGGGAAAAAACAAAAAACAAACCACCCACAGTTATGTGTAGAAGCCATTAACTTCTATTTTTTTTCTTAATGCTCCAGCCTCTGCTGCTATTGCCATAGGCTACTACCGACTGAGAAGCCAGAGTGTCTCTTAAGAACAAGCAGAAATAGTGAAATTTTCAGGATCAAAACCTAGGCTGATTCCCATTAAAGGACTGAGCCGTCTGGGCACATCTAAGGGCAGCTCCAGTGACACAGGCAGCAGAGGCAGAAAGAAGGAAGCCTTCCCTTTGGTCTTCCAGACTCCAGAGTGACTTTAAACGGTTAGAAGTGGACAGCGCCCCTGAAAAGAATCAGCTCTTTCATATTATTTGGCCACGCAACGTTAGCTGCAAACTCACTGTAGAAATGGGAAGTAAAATTAGTTACAGTTGGGGGGTAGTATTTCTATTTTACAATAGATGAATATAAAGTGCATGGCTTTCAAATACTGCTTGTATTTAGAGGAATCATCACATCCCACAGAGGAGATCTGCCTGGCTGAGTGAGTCTTGCTTCCTTGGTGTCCTCTCCCTGGGTGCCCATCCTTTCCCTGAACTTGTCACAGGATCCCAGGTACCGGAGAGACTTTGTTCTGTAAATTGAATCCCCACCATTGGGTTCCACTGCTGAACTTGCCAATTGATCTCTCCAGACTTTTGCAGAAGAGAGTTAGGCTTGCTCCTTTGGCTCTAAGAATTCCTGGTGTGGAACGTGTTTGGAATCAAGAAAAATGCTAGGTGAAACAGTTTCTTACCTGTCCAGGATCTGCTCCTAGGATCTAATTCAACTTAACAGCCTTTACTGAGAAAAATGGGACATGGCTCCCATCCTGGATCAGTTTATATTATATCAAGGGTGAAAATTCTGACAAAGTGGAGATTTGGAGGGAAGCTTGGATTCTTAGTGGGAGCTTGAAAAAAGTATGGCGGTCTTGAGTGGCAGTGCTTTACAAACTGTAATGTGCTCAGAAATCACCTGGGGATCGTGGTAACATGCAGATTCTGATTCAGGAAGTCTGGGCCAGGACTCGAGATGCTACTGCTGCTGCCACTGGCCAGTGGACCACACTCTGAGTAGCAACGTTATAGAGCAGCACTGTGAATAGCATAGACTTTGGAACCACACACATCTGCCTCCAAATCCCAACTCCCTCCCTCACCAGCCATGTGCCTTTGAACCGGTTCCTTAACCTCCCTGGTCTTCCACTTCCTGCTCACAACCTTCTCTCAGCTGCAAATGAGAATAATCGTAACTGCATCGCTGCAGTGCTTCTTTTAAACTCCAATTCCCCGCAGCCTTGCACACAGTCAGTGCTCTCTGGTTGTTATCACCACCATCATTATTACCTTTGTTCATTATGGAAAGAGTGACAGGCTTGGTATCAGAAAAGCTCTGCCCACCTCCCTGTCCTGTATCCCACTGTCTTTACCCTCGACTCTACCTATTCTTAGAGAAGACCTGCCTTGTCTCATAGCTGAGAGTTGGCGCCCAGCCAGCAGCCTCCTTCCTGATTGGGAGGTGGTGGCCACAACCTCTGCTTAGAGCTCAGCTGCCTTTGCTGGGCTCCCAGGGTGATGATGTCTGTCCATGCAAACAACCCTCATTTCCTTCTCTCTGGTCTCCTTCGCTGGAAGCAGTTGGAAACCACCCCCTTTGCTTGCTGCCATCTTTGGAAACGGCCCTTGGAGAACCTGGAGGACCCTAGCAAAATGCACAAAGAGCCCAATAACATACACAGCACTCGCCGTTCCCCATGACGGCCACAGAAGGAGCCTTTCGTCCAAACAGGGAGTCAGCTAGCCTTTCCTCTAAAAGACCAGACAGGAAGTATTCTAGGCTTTGGGACCATACAGGCTGTTAGAACCACTCAACCCTATAGTGTGAAAGCTGTCGTAGACAATATGTAAACAGATGGACATGGATGGTTACAACAAAATATTACTTAGAGAAACAGGAAACAGACTGGATTTGGCCTGAAGGCCATAGGTTGCTGAACCTCTGACCTAGAGTTTAAAAATTTTTTGGAAAAATGTGTAGGACTTGAAAAATGTATGGAATTATGGCAGAATATTTTGCTGTTTTAATGCAGATTTTAGCCAGTTTTCAAACTCGGTCACAGTAACCTTCCAATTCATCCGCTGATGATATTGAGCAAGGATTCGCCTCCCCTTCTGCTACATTGTCTTTCTCCACGCACACTCAGATTTCAGCCTAGATTATACAGTAGCTTCTATATATACACTCAGCATTGATATGAGGCACTGTGTGAATATAAGGAAGTACAAACTACATTTCTTGCCCTCAAAGAGCCTACAAAAACATTGGCAATCAAGACACAAACACTGCAGGGCTCTCCTGGTGGCGCAGTGGTTGAGAGTCCGCCTGCCGTTGCACGGGACACGGGTTCGGGCCCCGGTCCGGGAAGATCCCACATGCCGCAGAGCGTCTGGGCCCGTGAGCCATGGTCGCTGAGCCTGCGGGTATGGAGCCTGTGCTCCACAATGGGAGGGGCCGCAGCAGTGAGAGGACCACGTACCGCAAAAAAAAAAAAAAGACATAAACACTGCAGACTGAAGTTCACATTCACCACCATAATCATTTCTCCACCTATTATCCAGAGTGACTTTTCCAAGCGGTGAATCAAATTACAGCACTTTTTGACTTATAACCAGCTGATAACTTCCCATCACTCTTAAAACGCCAACCCTTTACCACATGCTACAAGGCTACTTCGTGTGATCTGCCCCAGCCACCGGTCATCCCCACTTCTTCCATTCCATCCCCACTGGTCTCATATCTCCAACGTGCTCTGCTTGTTACCACCTCCAGAACTTTTCCTGGTGGTTTCCTCTGCCTGGAACTTTCTCCCCATCGAGGCTCAGCTGGGCTGCAGGTCTCAGCTTCGATATTAACTCTTCCAAGAGAGCTTCCCTGCCCACTCAGCTAACAGTCACCCACATCTCACCACTCCCCATAGAACTGACCACAGTCTGAAATTCTCTCTGCAATGCTACGACACGACCCTAACATGAACTGCCCGGAGTCAGCATAGATTTCAGTCCCTAAGAAGACGGCCTTTTCTTTAGACCGCAGCTGCAAGTTTAGAGGGGGTTCCCAAGCCACCTGCTCTTCTGACCAACTGACTACAAATTTGGGGGTTCCCAGTATCTCCTCAGGACCAAAAATTTACCAGGATGACTCGGAGAAGTCAGGAAAGCACAATACTTAAGATTACAGTTCTATTATCAAAGATACAAATCCGGACTGGCTGAATGAACTGATGCACAGGGTGAGTTCTGGGAGGGTTTCAAATGCGGAGTCCCTATGTCTTCTCCTCATGGAATGTGGACACATCACCCGCTCAGGCTATCAGTGTGTGTCACTAACCAGGGAAACTCACGTCCACTTCAGATGTCTAGATTTTTTACTGGGGTTTCATTATGTAGGCATGATTCAGTAAGTCATTGGCCACATGATTGAATTCAATCTCCATCTTCCCTTCCTTCTCCTCCCTGGAGATAGGGCTGATATATCCTGGTTCAAAGCCCCAACCCCCTAATCCCATGCTTGGTCTTTTGGGCAGGGCCATTCTCCATCATTTTTTTTTGTTTGTTTTTGGCGGTACGCGGGCCTCTCACTGTTGTGGCCTCTCCCGTCGCGGAGCACAGGCTCTGGACGTGCAGGCTCAGCGGCCATGGCTCACGGGCCCAGCTGCTCCGCGACACGTGGGATCTTCCCGGACCGGGGCACGCACCCGTGTCCCCTGCATCGGCAGGCGGATTCTCAACCACCGCGCCACCAGGGAAGCCCCATTCTCCATCCTAAAAAGTATCTAGGGGCCCACCATGAATAACAATGATACTCCTATCATTCAGGAAATTCCAAGGGTCTAGAAGCTCTTTCCCAGGAACTTGGGACAAAGGCAGGATAAATTATCCATTGCACAAGCAGCTCTTTTCTCTGTGAATTTGCATTATTTTTGTCCTCACCCCCAACGGTAGGTGGAAACTCAGGCAGAGATCTAAACCCTGTACAAAGGCAGTGCCTGCCACATTGAGAAGCTCAAATATGTGTTCGTTAAATGAATATGAATGGTTAAATAACCACAAAAGATTTAAATAAGCATTTCAGGCTAACAATGGAGGTAGTGCCACAAGGCACTTCATGATAAATTGCAGAAAACTTGCAGAGACAATAATTGCTATAGAGGTCCAAGAGAGGAACTGTCACTTCATTTATATGCACAACTATTTTTAACCTCAGTAAGGTTTTTGCACATTTATTCATCTTAACTAAATGAAAACTTTTATTCCTTTGTACCTTGAAAACCCCTTGAATCCGATGATTATCTTCAAATTAAGGACTTAAAAAAAAAAACCTTTTTTGCTAAGTTTCTGTATTTTCTCTGGCATTTCTAAATCAGGATGCACGTGAAGTATTAAATTTATAGAACTCATTGTTTAATCTAAATTAGATTAACACCCCTGGCCCTTCGGAGATCCAAGCGGACTGTTCCACACTTTTGTTTATCTGTATCTCTAGGTTATTACTGACAAAATTACAATTAGTCAGTATTTCAAACCTATTGTTAGGCTGCTAAGCTATGAGCTATAAACTACCTCACTCTGATATAATTAAAACTGTGTTCCAGTTCACGTATTTTATGATACCTACCTGGCTTCTCATAAAGCTTCTTTTCACCATCTGAACTACATGCAGGCCTAGCAAACTCAGGAACTTTATTGAAGCAAACTTTTAATGTAGCCTCTTCCTGAAGTTTGCTGATAGTTCCAGAGCAGCAGTCTTTACAGTCATCTGGATTAAAAAAACAAAACAAAACAAAACCTGTACTAAACTATTGCAAACATTGTGTAAGATTGCATTAGTGTCATTAAAATAAATCCTAATTCAAAACTCACCAGGTATACATATATAAAACAGTACATTTTAATTTTTATACACCTATTGGCGTGGTAAACAGCTCCATGGAACTAGATTTAAAGTCCCAAATTAAAAAGAAAAGGGACATTGGTTCAAGATGGCAGCCTAGAAGGACGTGCACTCACTCCATCTTGCGAGATCACCGGAATCACAACTAACTGCTGAACAGTCATCAACAGGAAGACACTGGAACTCACCAAAAAAGATACCGCACATCCAAAGACAAAGGAGAAGCTGCAGTGAGACTGTAGGAGGGGCGCAATCACAATAAAATCAAATCCCATAACTGCTGGATGGGTGACTCACAAACTAGAGAACTCTTATACCACAGAAGTCCACCCACTGCAGTGAAGGTTCTGAGCCCCACATCAGGCTTCCCAACCTGGGGTCCAGCAACAGGAGGAAGAATTCCTACAGAATCAGACTTTGAAGGCTAGTGACTCACTGTGGGGACAAGGACACTGGCAGCAGAAGTTCTACGAAGTACTCCTTGGCATTAGCCCTCCCAGAGTCTGCCATTAGCCCCACCAAAGAGCTTGTAGGCTCCAGTGCTGGGTCCCCTGAGGCCAAACAACCAACAGGGAGGGAACACAGCCCCACCCATCAGCAGACAAGAAGATTAAAGTTTTACTGAGCTCTGCCCACCAGAGCAACACCCAAATCTACCCACCACCAGTCCCTCCCATTAGGAAGCTTGCACAAGCCTCTTAGATAGCCTCATCCACCAGAGGGCAGACAGCAGAAGCAAGAAGAACTACAGTTCTGCAGCCTGTGGAACGAAAAACACATTCATAGAAAGATAAACAAGATGAAAAGGCAGAGGGCTATGTACCAAATGAAGGAACAAGATAAAACCCCAGAAAAACAACTAAATGAAGTGGAGATAGGCAACCTTCCAGAAAAAGAATTCAGAATAATGATAGTGAAGATGATCTAGGACCTCGGAAGAAGAATGGAGGCAAAGATCGAGAAGATGCAAGTAATGTTTAACAAACACCTAGAAGAATTAAAGAACAAACAAACAGAGATGAACAATACAATAACTGAAATAAAAACTACACTAGAAGGAATCAAGAGCAGAATAACTGAGGCAGAAGAACGGATAAGTGACCTGGAAGACAGAATGATGGAATTCACTGCTGCGGAACAGAATAAAGAAAAAAGAATGAAAAGAAATGTAGACAGCCTAAGAGACCTCTGGGACAACATTAAACACACCAACATTCACATTATAGGGGTCCCAGAAGGAGAAGAGAGAGAAAAAGGACCCAAGAAAATATTTGAAGAGATTATAGTCGAAAGCTTCCCTAACATGGGAAAGAAAATAGCCACCCAAGTCCAAGAAGCGCAGAGAGTCCCAAGTAGGATAAACCCAAGGAGAATCACACCAAGACACTTAGTAATCAAATTGACAAAAATTAAAGACAACGAAAAATTATTGAAAGCAACAAGGGAAAAACGACAAATAACATACAAGGGAACACCCATAAGGTTAACAGCTAATTTCTCAGCAGAAACTCTACAAGCCAGAACAGGGTGGCACGATATATTTAAAATGATGAAAGGGAAGAACCTACAACCAAGATTACTCTACCCAGCAAGGATCTCACTCAGATTCCACGGAGAAATCAAAAGCTTTAGAGACAAGCAAGAGCTAAGAGAAGTCAGCATCACCAAACCAGCTTTACAACAAATGCTAAAGGAACTTCTCTAAGTGGGACACACAGAGAAGAAAAGGACCTACACAAACAAAGCCATAACAATTAAGAAAATGGTAATAAGAACATACATATCAATAATTACCTTAAACATGAATGGATTAAATGCTCCAACCAAAAGACACAGGCTCGCTGAATGGATACAAAAACAATACCCATATATATGCTGTCTACAAGAGACCCACTTCAGACCAAGGGACACAGACAGACTGAAAGTGAGAGGATGGAAAAAAATATTCCATGCAAATGGAAATCAAAAGGAAGCTGGAGTGGCAATACTCTACCAGATAAAATAGACTTTAAAATAAAGAATGTTACAAGAGACAAAGAAGGACACTACATAATGATCAAGGGATCAATCCAAGAAGAAGATATAACAATTATAAACATTTATGCACTCAGCATAGGAGCACCTCAATACATAATAAGGCAAATGTTAACAGCTATAGAAGAGGAAATTGACAGTAGCGCAGTAATAGCGGGGAAGTTTAACACCTCACTCACACCAATGAAGAGATCATCAAGACTGAAAATTAATATGGAAACACAAGGTTTAAATGACACAACAGACCAGTTAGATTTATGATATTTTTAGGACATTCCATCGAAAACAGCAGATTACACTTTCTTCTCAAGTGCACACCGAACATTCTCCAGGATAGATCACATCTTGGGTCACAAATCAAGCCTTGGTAAATTTAAGCAAATTTAAATCATGTCAAGCATTTTTCTCACCACAGTGCTATGGGATTAGAAATCAATTACAGGGAAAAAAACGGAAGAAACACAAACACATGGACGCTAACCAATACGTTACTAAATAACCTACAGATCACTGAAGAAATCAAACAGGAAATCAAAAAAATACCTGGAGACAAATTACAATGAAAGTACGACAATCCAAAACCTATGGGATGCAGCAAAAGCAGTTCTAAGAGGGAAGTTTATAGCAATACAGTCCTACCTCAAGAAACAAGAAAAATCTCAAATAAACAATCTAACCCTACACCTAAAGGAGCTAGAGAATGAAGAACAAGCAAAACCCAGAGTTAATAGAAGAAAATAAATCATAAAGATCAGATCAGAAATAAATGAATAGAAACCAATAAAACAATAGCAAATATCAATAAAACTAAAAGCTACTTGTTTGAGAAGATAAACAAAATTAATAAACCTTTAGCCAAGACTCATCAAGAAAAGGAGGGAGAGAACTCAAATCAATAAAATTAGAAATGAAAAAGAAGTTACAACGGACACTGCAGAAATACAAAGGATCATAAGACACTACTACAAGCAACTCTATGCCAATAAAATGGACAACCTGGAAGAAATGGACAAATTCTTAGAAAGGTATAACCGTCCAAGACTGAACCAGGAAGAAATAGAAAATATGAACAGACCAATCACAAGTAATGAAATTGAAACTGTGATTAAAAATGTTCCAACAAACAAAAGTCCAGGACCAGATGGCTCCACAGGTGAATTCTATCAAACATTTACAGAAGAGCTAACACCCATCCTTCTCAAACTCTTCCAAACAATTGCAGAGGAAGGAACACTCCCAAACTCATTCTATGAGGCCAGCATCACCCTGATACCAAAACCAGACAAAGATGCTACCAAAAAAAAATTACAGACCAATATCACTGAAGAATATAGATGCAAAAATCCTCAACAAAATACTAGCAAACAGAATCCAACAACACATTAAAAGGATCATACACCATGATCAAATGGGATTTATCCCAGAGATGCAGTCTTCTTCAGTATACACAAATCAATCAGTGTGATACACCATATTGACAAATTGAAGAATAAAAACCATATGATCATCTCAGTAGATGCAGAAAAGCTTTTGACAAAATTCAACACCCATTTATGATAAAAACTCTCCAGAAAGTGGGCAAAGAGGGAACTACCTCAACATGATAAAGGCCATATACAACAAACCCACAGCAAGCATCACTCTCAATGGTGAAAAACTGAAAGCATTTCCTCTAAGATCAGGAACAAGACAAGGATGATTATTCAACATAGTTTTGGAAGTCCTAGCCACGGCAATCAGAGAAGAAAAAGAAATAAAAGGAATACAAGTTGGAAAAGAAGAAGTAAAACTGTCACTATTTGCAGATGACATGATACTATACATAGAGAATTCTGAAGATGTCACCAGAAAACTGCTAGAGCTAATCATGAATCTGGTAAAGTTACAGGATACAAAATTAATGCCCAGAAATCTCTTGCATTCCTCTACACTAACAGTGGAAGATCAGAAAGAGAAATTAAGGAAACAGTCCCACTCACCATTGCAACAAAAATAATAAAATACCTAGGAATAAACCTATCTAAGGAGGTAAAAGACCTGTACTCAGAAAACTATAAGACACTGATGAAAGAAATCAAAGATGACACAAACAGATGGAGAGATATACCATGTTCTTGGATTGGAAGAATCAATATTGTGAAAATGACTGTGCGCTACCCAAAGCAATCTACAGATTCAATGCAATCACTATCAGATTACCAATGGTATATTTGCAGAGCTAGAACAAAAAATCTTAAAATTTGTATGGAAACACAAAAGACTCCTAATAGCCAAAGCAGTCTTGAGGGATAAAAACGGAGCTGGAGGAATCAGACTCCCTGACTTCAGACTATACTACAAAGCCACAGTCATCAAGACAATATGGTACTGGCACAAAAACAGAAACATAGATCAGTGGAACAGGATAGAAAGCCCAGAGATAAACCCACGCACCTATGGTCAACTAATCTATGACAAAAGAGGCAAGGATATACAATGGAGAAAAGACAGCCTCTTCAGTAAGTGGTGCTGGGAAAACTGGACAGCTACATGTAAAAGAATGAAATTAGAACACTCCCTAACACCACACACAAAAATAAACTCAAAATGGATTAAAGACCTAAATGTAAGACCAGACACGCTAAAACTCTTAGAGGAAAACATAGGAAGAACACTCTTTGACATAAATCACAGCAAGATATTTTTTGACCCACCTCCTAGAGTAATGGAAATAAAAACAAAAATAAACAAATGGGACCTAATGAAACTTAAGAGCTTTTGCACAGCAAAGGAAATTACAAACAATATGAAAAGACAACCCTCAGAATGGGAGAAAGTATTTGCAAACAAGTCAATGGACAAAAGATTAATCTCCAAAATATATAAACATTTCATGCAGCTCAATATTGAAAAAACAAACAACCCAATCAAAAAATGGGCAGAGGGTTTCCCTGGTGGCGCAGTGGTTGAGAGTCTGCCTGCCGATGCAGGGGACACGGGTTCGTGCCCCAGTCCGGGAAGATCCCACATGCTGTGGAGCAGCTGGGCCCATGAGCCATAGCTGCTGAGCCTACACGTCCGGAGCCTGTGCTCCCCAACGGGAGAGGCCACATACAGATGGCCAAGAAGCACATGAAAACTGCTCAACATCACTAATTATTAGAGAAATGCAAGTCAAACTACAATGAGGTATCACCTCACACCAGTCAGAATGGCCATCATCAAAAAGTGTATAAACTATAAATTCTGGAGCGGGTGTGGAGAAAAGGAAATCCTCTTGCACTGTTGGTGTGAATGTATATTGATACAGCCACCATGGAGAACAGTATGGAGGTTCCTTAAAAAAACTAAAAACAGAATTACCATATGACCCAGCAGTCCCATTACTGGGCATATACCCAGAGAAAAGCATAATTCAAAAAGACACATGCACCCCAGTGTTCATTGCAGCACTATTTACAATAGCCAGGTCATGGAGGCAACCTAAATGCCCATCGACAGATGAATGGATAAAGAAGATGTGGTACATATATACAATGGAATATTACTAAGCCATAAAAAGAACGAAATTGGGTCATTTGTAGAGACATGGATGGACCTAGAGACTGTCATACAGAGGGAAATAATTCAGAAAAAGAAAAACAAATATCGTATATTAACACATATATGTGGAATCTAGATAAATGGTACAGATGAACCGGTTTGCAAGGCAGAAATAGAGACACAGATGCAGAGAACAAACATATGGACACCAAGGGGGGAAAGTGGGGTGGGGGGGTGGTGGTGGGATGAATTGGGAGAGTGGGATTGACATGTATACACTAATATGTATAAAATAGATAACTAATAAGAACTTGCTGTATAAAAAATAAATAAATGAAATAAAAATTAAAAAGAAAGAGAGAAAGAAAAGGGACCCCAGTGTTGTATTCATTCATTTTATCTTTGAGCCAGTTCAGGAATCAATTGTCATAAAGTAAATGCATACCTTAAAGTGACCTATAAGGGGAAGATATCAGTTGCTAGACTAACAATCAAGAATCTCTGTCAGTCCTGAAGTGTGACTAGAAGGACCAGAATCAGCAAGGAGTGCTGGGTCTTTTGATGAAGGAGAGGTGGTTTGCCCATTAAGATTCTATCCATGCCTCTTCTGTTCGGGGTTTTTCTTGACTTAGACAATGAAACAGCTCAACAACCTTTACTGTAATCCTTATCTGATGCTGTAAGTATTCCTTAATTCAACTCTAGTAGACTACCCCCATCAATTTTTTTTTGTGGTATTTAGACCTTTAGAATTTAATTGATTATAGTAAATAAGATGCAAATTAGGACTTGGACTTAAAATATGACCTGGTATTCAGCAGAAATGTTTTGCTGGTTTTCACCAGATTTGTAATTAGACACATATGTCTCAAATATTCTGCTCTGGTTCACCTTCCCATTGTCATACCTGAGATAATAGTGAACTAGCTCAAGATGTCAAGATTGCCATGAAATAACCTCATTTTCACTAGGTGCTTGGCTTACTCTTATGGTTTGACCAAAGATACAGTTAGCCCTGACCACCTCCATACCAAGAACAAAAACAGAAAAACAGAAAGCAAAAAAAAGAACAAAAAACGACCTTTTTTCTTAAATAACCTAACACCTTGGAATTGGATATGTGAACAGATAACATGTCCCAGGAATTAGAGCAGAGAAGATACTATGATCATTTTATTTCTTTACTTATGTATCTTTCTCTAATCTTTACTTCTGTATTTCAAGAAAGCATAATCTCTGTCTTAATCCTTCAAGGTTACATATGGAAAAGTGCGTTTGTTATTGTTTAAGTATAAGGATAGTTTGATGCATCAAAATTAAGTTTGGGCCTTTCTTTGCCTGTAGAACCGACAGTTTTCCTGACTTATGCTAATGACCCCATGTTTTGTTTTGGGGCAAATTATGCTCAGAGACTGAGATTGTCTTTGCCAACAGTTTATTTAACACATGTTCACTGCGGGTATTGTAATGGTTTCACAAACCAATAGCATACAGGATAATGTCTCTTGATAAGCCAATAAAGAAATAACATACTCAAAATCAATGATAGATTAATTACACTATTGTTTCAGGCAAGGAGAGATGAAAGGAATAAAGTCCAAATTTAGCTGAGGTGTACCTTTATATGAGTTGGTTCTCAGGGGAGGTGGCTTAACCAACCACAAGATGATGTCTGGCTGCCAGTGAAAACAGAAGTCCCTTGTTGCTAGAGCCCGTTGCTAGGGAACGACAGGCCAGTGTTGGCAGCCAAGATCATCTTCCCTGGGCCACTGCAAGTAAGAGTCGCCTTTGCCACAGCAGGAGCTGTGCCCCAAGGTCTTCGGAGAGCTATTAGATCAGCAAAGGGTAACCTTATGCCCAGAATGAACACTCTGAAATAGTTCTCACAAACTCTGGGCATTTATAGCCAAATGTCCCCTGGGCGTAGCTGCTTCTTCATATGCTCTTATTGATAAGCCTCCTGGGGGCCCCCAGCTGCTGAGTGCCTATCAGCAACCGCTGTTGTGGATGATGACATCCTGACATGCAATTACATTTTTATATCAAAACGATAACTTCATTCTTGAAAACAGTTTCACTCTTACAACTTCATTTTTGTCATAAACAAGTGGATTTGAAATCGTATCAAACCACTACACAACACCCCAAAAAGAAGTTGCCATGTCTTGAACATCTATAGGAAATAAGACTGTAGTTCAGGGTCATGTCTGTAATAAAGCAAACTTTACAGCTTTTCTTTGGGACTGAGGAGAGAGAATGAGCTATTGACCCCACCCTGGGCTTCAGGTGGCCACACCACATCTAAAACTGGTCACTTCTTGGTGGGCGGTGTTAAATCCAGACTTTGTCTTATGCCCCACAAGTCAGCAAATCATGTCTGATTGGATAAGAGAACCCAAAAAAAGTATCGCAGTTTGGAACATCAATTCTTAGGACTTTTTGTTCTTGAGAAAACTCCTGGACTGTTTTTCTAACTCTTCTGGCTTCTGTAACTCTAGTAGCTGGGGCTCCCTCCTACCTGTTTGCTTCCCTTTACAAGGACCACCTACTGGGGAATCAAGAAAAAAATGGCCAACACTTATTTTTAGAATAAAGTAATATTGTCTCTACCATTTCTACTCCTATACAGATTTTCCCTCCCTCTGGTGCTGATAAATACACACACGCACACACACACAAGCAGATATGCTTACCCTCAGAATTTAGCATTTGTCCTACTGCTTTAGTCACCGCAATCCTGAACCTACCTCATGGTAACCCCCATGAGGGGCTGAAAACTTGAACTCAGAGAAATTGGAGGAACTCTTGTTAGAGATGGGAAGGAAGGCAAAATGAGATTAGAAGTCAGACCTCCTCTCTCCCACATGCCCTGGCACCAACAGGACTTGGACACAGGGTGCTCTGGAGTCTGCTCTGAGAATGTGCTGTGACCCAACAGGTCTGGATCCATCCCAGGCTTAAACCCATAGTTTAGGGCTTTGTCCAAAGGGGCACAAGTCACCTTTCTCATTTAGAAGTTAAAACTGTTGGGGAGGAAAAATAACTTTCCCTTACCCTTCTAGGTTCTTGCCTGAGACTCCCCCTGTAATAAAAGGCAGATTAATAGGAGAAAAATAAAGTTTAACAGCATGTATACTTCACGTATACAAGGAAGATATACAGGAAAACTGAGCACGCCTCCGAATGGCCCAAGCCATCACCTTAAATACCATCTTCAGCCAAAGGCAGAAGAGCCTGTGGCGGGGAGGGAAGGCCGTTTCCAGGTGGTGGGCCAGGAACAGCGTAGTGAACAAGGGTAAGGCTGCTGTGTGCATCCAAGTTACCATCTTCTCCGTAGATGAGAGTTTCTAGGAGACACCTTTACAAATGGAGAAGTCCCTTATAAATGTTTCTTTCTTTTACAAAACAGTGACTTCATTCCATCTGTTTTCAGAGCTTTTTCCTGTGTCTGCTGTTTCTTAAAAATAATCAGCCCAAAGGAATCAGTATGCCAAAGAGGCATATTTTGGGGTGGTAAATTCTCCTCCCCTTCAAAACATTGAATTAATGATAAACTAATCCTTAATTCAGAACAAATCTATGTATGTGTAGTTACAGAGTTCAATTATAAATTTGAGTCTGTGGCCTTTGTAATGGTGTTTTCAGAAATAGCATTCCATGCTATTTCACCCAAAAAGCCACAAAGAAGTTAAGACAGAGCTGTCGTCTCTGAGCGCAGCTGTCTGCTGGAGAGAAAGAGAGCACCAAGGATCCAGAACCTTGTTTTCCTGTGTTGGCTTGTTTGTTATCATCTTACTAGTGCTACTCCGTGGTGTTCTGTGATGATATGTTGTCCGTACGGTAGCCACACAGGTAACCATTGAACATTTGAAATAGGACTGGCCTGACCAAGGATCTGAATTCTTTAATTTTATTTAATTTTAATTTGCCTAAATTTAAATAGCCACACGCGGCGAGTGGCTGCCATGTTGGACGGCAGAGCAACAGTGAGAGACTGCTTTAGAAACCCGGGAACCTGTCCCTACCCGGAATTCAGTCTTACTGGTAGCTTCTAGTGGCCTGTTCTGATCCTTCCTGGAGGAAGAAAGGATTAAGGAAGAAAGAAGAGAAAAGGTGGGGTTTTTACCTCAGGGACTAAACCTAATGTCAGAAAAGACCAAAAAGCATCTGATCAGTTTGAACCTCAAGGAATATTTGTGTGATGAAGATCAAACTATATATATAGGAAAACATTCAACACAGAGACTTCTTATAAATACCAGTAAATCATATCATATTGTTGAGTGTTTTCTAAATGTGTCTGATCACAAAAATTCCCTGGGGTGCTTGTCAAAATGCAGATTCCCAGCCCCCTCCTACAGAGATGCTGATTCAGAATCTCTAGAGTAGAGGCCAAGATTCTGTTTTTAAGAATTTTTTAAGAAGATTTTTTTATGACAGGGAAGTTATAGAAACTCTGGCTAGGAACACAACATTTGGGGGCAGACAGACCTAGGCTCAAATTCTTCATATAACAGCAGTGTGACATTGGGAAAGTTATTCGATTTCACTAAGCTTCAGCTTCCTCATCTGTAAAATAGAGATAATTATGCTGAGTACAAAAGGTTACCATGGGGGTAAAATGAGACAAATGTACGGAAAACGCTTAAAACAGTGACTGGTGCAGTGAGTTCTCAATAATGATAGTTATGAATATTATACAAAAAGAATAAAACTTTTATAAACCCCTTCATTTTGTAAAACTAATATGAATTAAGCTTAAGTATTTTGAGCACCAGCTGTACACAAGGCGTTGTGACAGGCTACAGACACAGAGGCATGACCAATGGTTTTTGCAATCAAAGAATGTATAACCTCTAATAAGATAGAGAGATGAACAGATGCATCTCTTTATAGGAAAGCATACAAAGGTAAAGGTGGAAGGTGTGGGATCCCCAAGTGGGATCTTGAAGGAGTGGGGGAGGGAATGAGGCGAGGGTATTTTACGTAGGGACTGGTGCTTGAATATGTAAGACAGTAGTTAGCCCAAACTGATAAAAGCAAAAGGTTCCTGCAGAAAAATATGTACATGACACATAGTAAGCATTTGGATAAATTTTCAAATGAGAAAATGAGACCTGACTTGGAACCAGAAAAACCTGGAGATGCTAAGCCGAGAGCCGCATATATTCTGCAGGCAGCAGGGGGTGTGGGCCAGGAACAGGAGGAGGGGGGTAATCTTCTGAAGGTTTTTCCTTTAATTAAAATATTAAACTCCTCGCTTATGTTTAATTTCAAAGGTCAGTGCTCATGCAGTTTTATCTTTCTCCAGTTTTTAAAAATAAAAGGAACATTGCTAATGAAGAAGATTAGGTAATTTGATGAAGGGGTTACAATAGGCCCACTTACTACAATGGTGTAACATAAACACACATTTAAAACTCATTGTCTGAGTCTTATAGTAGAAATCTTTCCCTTTAAGACTTTTTCAAAGCTACTAATTTTAGACAAGCCTTTCTTAATTGTGGGAAAACTCTCCAAAGAAGATAGTTTTGAATATTTTGAATAAATTTGTGAAATTGTTGGTGACTGGCAGGCTTTTCTGTTTTGCTTCATTTATATATGGTGACAGTTGTGGGTTGAAGAAGGTCCCCCCTGAAGCCCAGTGCCTGTGATTGTGACCTTTTCTGGAAATAAGGTGTTTGCAGATGGTCAAGTCAAGGTGAAGTCATACTGGACTCAGGTGGGCTCTACTCCTATGTGGCTGATATCCTTATAAGAAGAGAAAACAGAGACACAGACACACACAGGGAAGAGACAGGAGTTGCCCTCACACAAGGTAAGGAATGCGAGGGATTGTTGGCAACCCCAGAAGCTAAGACAGGCATGGAACATATTCTCCCTCAGAACCGTCGCAGGGAACCGAACCTACCAACACCTGGGTTTCAGACTTCTAGTCTCCAGAACACTCAGAGAATAAATTTCTGTGGTTTGAAGCACCCAGTCTGTGGTACTTTGTTAACAGCAGCCCTGGAAACCTAAAACAGTAACTCACTACCTACTCAGAGAAAACAGAATCACAGTTCAGGTGGTCTTTCTGCTCCAGGAGGAGCAGGCTGTGTTCATTATGTAAAGGATGGCTAAGGATTGTTGAAAGGACAAAGGTGAGGTGATCTAAGCTAATGGAGAGTCTGCACCCCATGGAGCAGTTCACTGGAGAGGAGAACGTTCTCTTCCCGGGAAACCACCCTCCTTTCCTGGCACTCTTCTGTGCAATGGGTACAGCTCACCTAGTGCCCTCCTGGGGTGAGGAAGCCTTTGTGGGGAAACCCAGGAATGATAACAACTCTCAGATAATAATAATTGTATAATAATGATTGTAGATAACATTTGCTAAGTATCTACCATGTGTCGGGTGTGATTTAAACACTTTACAGACTTGGCTCGTTTAATCCTTCCAGGTATTCTCTGAAGAAGGTAACATCATTATCCTTATTTGACAGCTGAGAAAACAGAGCCAGAGATTTCAGTAATTTGCTTCAGGTCACATAGGAAATGACAGAGCCGGATTCTCACCCAGGCTGACTAGCTCCAAAGCCATATTCTTAGCCTTTGCAGTCTGGCAAGGATGCAGCAGACCCATGGCAGGAAGCCCTCGACCTTTTGTGTAATAAGAGAAAGATCGCCTGGCTCCGTTCCAGGCGACACTAGGTTCCCAAGGGCTGTGGAGAGCTGAGGACTTGCAAACACACGGACGAGGTAACAGCTGTGTTCGTTTGCCAGGGCTGCCATGACAATATACCACAGACTGGGAGTTTAAACAGCAGAATTTTATTCCCTCACAGTCCTAGAGGCTGCAAGTCCAAAATCAAAGTGTTGGTGGGGCCACAGTCCCTCAGAAGGCTCTGGGGGAGGACCCTCCTGGTCTTTTCTAGCTTCTGGTGGCTTGTGGCAAAAACCCTCCAGTCTCTGCCGCCCTCTTCACATGGCTGTCTGTCTTCTCCATGTGCCGGCGTGTCCTTTTCGGTCTCATATAAGGACACTGTCATTGGATTTGGGGCCCACCTTAATTCAGTATGATGTCATGTTGTTCCTTACCTTAATTACATCTGCAAAGACCCTATTTCCAAACACAGTCACGCTCTGAGGTTCTGGAGGAATGTGGATTTTGGGGTGACACTATTCAACCTGCTGCAATGGTCAAGAAACTTCTAGCTGGCTCAGCAGAGAACACCATCTGCTGCAGAGCCTCTAAGCTCTTTGAGCCCCAGAACCTTGGCCTTTCACATAAGTACTTGGCACAGCTCTTCACATACAACACGGCTCTTCACATACAACACGACTCTACACAGTGTTGAACAGATTTCATGGCAGTGACTCAACCTACCTGAGGTCCCAGGCAACCCACCTGGAAGATCCCGTCACACTGTTGTCAGTGCCAACACCAGGTTCATTATTATTAACCTTCATTTTTTAGTATCTTGTAATCAATGTGCTTTGAACTGTGAGAGGACTTGGTGGTTAATGTCACCATTGCAGTGATCAGAGTCACCAGTTACAGAATGGATATGACAGAAAAGCAGGATTCTTCTACTCGAGGTGTTTTTAAATACATCTAAACTGAGACATCTGTATTTGGGCTGTAGAAAAGCCATGCATGGATGTGTTTCTGAATGAGTATTTGTTCTCTTTTGATAAGTAGTGTATCTACTAAGCCACCTAGAACCAGTTGTGAGAAAGATTTTTAAAATAAAGCGTTTTTATCAGAGCAAATAGAAGAGTTACAAAATATTTCTATGAGATTCTCTGATGTATTTTTTTCAATTTGGTATTTTTTCATAGTTCAGCTGTTAAAGAAGGCTCATTCATTAGCTTGTGTTCAGAAATGAGCTTGATTATTCATCAGTTCACACCCTTATATTCATGGTTTTCCAAATGAATGGCGTTTTCTATGTCTATACATTTTTTATTATACATAAGTTATTGTATACCCAGAAAGTCTATTCCTGAAAAAATGATTTTGCTCCTCAAAAAGACCATTAAGTTCACAGATTCTTTCTATGGCTTGATGCAGTCTTTCTGCACTGTAATCAGTGGCATGTATAGTTAATTATTACGAGCAAAGCAGAGCATCTCCAGATTTCTACAAGATACTTACAATGTGATAGTTTAACTATGTTTTTTCCTTCAGTTCCCACATCTACCCCCCAGCCACATGTCTTTTCATGGTGGTAAGGTGATAAGCATACATTTTTTCCAAATGACAGCAAAATGTTCATCAAGAATTTCATAAAACTTTGACAGATGATATGTATTTAGAACAGGCATTTCAATGGATCTTTACCTTTTCTTGAATTAAGAGCTCTTTTATCTTTGATCCCCATTGCTAGAAAAATGCACATTTTCGTACAGTTACAAATTTTGCATGTAATTTCAAAAAGATTTGAAGTACTTTGGAGGTCGTATGTAGTCCCCTAATAGTGCCCACTTTGGAGACCAACATTTATTATCTATTTATTATGGGAGTTAATTATTTCTCTTAAAAATACTTTAACCAGTCAGATTCATTAAAATGACTTTTGCCCCAAATCTTGATTTTTTTCAGCATAAAAAGTAATTTTAAAAACAGTATTACGGTTCAGGATTTTCATATCTTCATACTGAGCACATCACCTTGGTTCCCCTTGTATGACTTTAGTTCATTCACCGGAATGTAAGTGCTTCTGAGTCCAGAAGCCAGTCTTGCTCATCACTGTATCTGCTGCAGAGCCTGGCACGATGGTTTACACGTGGAGCGAGCTCAGATAATGTTGCTATGGTCACTGTTGTTGTTTAATTTTTAAAATTAGGAGTAGTTACTATATACATATATAAAAACTTAAGTACACACATACTACCGAAAAAGCCATTTGTGTTTAACAGATACGTGACACTGGGGAAGAAGGATGAAAGATGTATTTGCATTAGACGTGGCGGAGATGTTAGTGGCCCACCTTTGCCCAGATGAGAAGCACAGAGAAGGCAGGTGGGAAACCTTCCCGTTGACAGGGCACATTCTACTTTGTGGAAGAGGTGAGCATAGAAGGCACAATGCTCAGTAGCTCCAAGCATCAGTTCTCAAGAAGCTTCAGCTGCCATGGGTCTTCCCCAAGAAAGCAGTGGGCACTAACTTGGAGGAGAACAGTATACAGTGCATAGGTCCTTCTGACCGTTTCTTTTAAAAAAAAAAATTATTTTATTCATGTATAGTTGATTTATAGTGTTGTGTTAATTTCTGCTGTACAGCAAAGTGATTCAGTTATCATATATATATACAATCCTTTTCATAATCTCTTCCCTTATGGTTTATCACAGGATATTGAATATAGTTCCCTGTGCTATCCAGTAGGACCTTCTTGTTTTTCCAGTCTATATATAATAGTTTGCATCTGCTGATCCCAAACTCCCAACCCATCCTTCTCCCTCCCCACCCCATTCCCCCAGCAACCGCAAGTCTTTTCTCCTGGTTTGTGAGTCTGTCTCTGTTTTGTAGATAAGTTCATTTGTGTCATATTTTAGATTCCACATGTAAGTGGTATCATATGGTATTTGTCTTTCTCTTTCTGACTTACTTTGCTTAGTATGGTAATCGCTAGGTCCACCCATGTTGCTTCAAATGGCATCATTTCATTCTTTTTTATGGCTGAGTAATATTCCATTGTATATCTGTACCACATCTTCTTTATCCATTCATCTTTTTCAATGGACATTTAGTCCATTTCAATGGACAAATGGTTGTTTCCATGTCTTGGCTATTGTAAATAATGCTGCTGTGAGCATAGGGGTGCATGTATCTTTTTGAATTATATTTTCTCATCCCAGTCACTCTGAAGGGATGAGATCAGAATTACTAAGGGCCGGACTTGATAAGTAGGATAAAGGGTACTTCTCCCAACCAATAATACTTCCTGTCTGCTTGCTAATGCCCAGAGTCTCTCTAACATACAAAAAGTTTTTCATTATCATATCAAAGAAAAATGTTTGCCAAGGTATCGACTAAAATTTATTCACCCTCCATTTAATCCCAAAGAGTACAAGAGTGATTATACCTCCTCTCCGATTCCATTGATGAGAAGAGGTATTGAGGACCCGAGATTGGGAGAGAAGTACCATTGAGAATTGGCAAGGGCATCAGAAGTTGAGACTGGGGGAAAAGACATTCCACTGAACTCAAAAGACACTCACTCCATCTTTCTCTAGGGTTTTTCCTATTGCCAATTCCTTTAGATGAGTGTAGGTAGAAACCTCGTGGAATAAAGTTTGTTTTACATGACTAGCTGTCCTTCACAAAACTTCATAATTTATTAAGTTCGTGAATAACGACTTTTCCCATTGGTTGATTCGTTTCCTTATGAAGAGATTTCATTCTTAGGAGTTTCACTAATTAAGATAAATACTTAGACAATTAGCTTCTTGGCAACAAAAACTACTTCTTATTTATCTCTGAAATCCCAGTATGTAGGACAGTGCCTTGCATAAATATTGTGCTCAGTAAAGATCATTACACACATATTTCTTGAATGAAGGTAACAAAAGTATCTATTATAAACGTAAGTGATTTATTAATCAATTCTAGAAAGGATTTATGGTAACTTACAAAAATTCATTCAATAAGAGATAACATCAAATATTAAAACTGTTGAAGGACTAAATTAGAAATAAAGCAAAGGTGATATATATATAGCTTTGATGGTATATAGCTTATAAGAAAATTTGTCTTACTTTTAATAAGTAGACAAGATGTCTCGACATGTAGTTTGTGTACTCCCAGTTTAATATAAGCACTGCTCTTTCTAATCATGATGAAGAAATATTCCAGTATTCCAAATTCTTCTACGTTATGCCAGCCCTAAAACGTAATTTCTAGTATGTGATGTCTCGTATTTTTAGGAGGTATTTCTCAATTGACTGCTTTACATAAATTGCATAGTTAATTAGAATGATTACCACAGAAATCTTTCTTAGCTTATGATAGAACTAAATAGGCTTTTAGGTCTTAAAACATTAATAAGGAAAGTTCCATTATGTGAACACAGCTACCAGTACTCCAACGTCCTTCTGGCAGGTAAAGTTTCCAATGAATATGAGTACCTTTTACGAAATATAAGAAAATTCATTCATTGTCCTTTAGATGCAGGTCCCTTAGTTTCCTACATCAGTTGTTTTTTTATTACCCTTTCATGTGGAACCTCTTCCAGCAAGATTTTATAAGACATTAAATGACCGAGTGAGTATCCATTTATTAACAAATGGGGCTTCTTTCTTGGCCCCTGTTCTTTAAACTTTAATTAAAATGCTTCATCTTTCATCACAGAAATGTTTTCTGTTCTAACCTCTTAGCCTTGTTATTAGTTATAGTTTGGTTAGATTTTTAAATAGAACTATCATTTTTCTCAGGGTTTTGGACAGGAAGAAAGAATATCACGTGAGGTACCTGTCAGCCTGTCCCAAGAAATAACTTTTAATTGAACACCTATCTCCTCTTGTTTAGCTAATGCAGAGAGCTTATGAAGCAGGTATATGTGAGCCCCCAAATAATTAAGGCGCTGAATTCTACTTTCTTATCTTGAGAAAATGTTCCCAGTGAACTGAGTTCTGCTATTTCTTGGGTGCATCCCTGCATTCCCAATAACAGATTCCTTGGTAACTTACCATCCTTGTAGCACTTTGCATTTATTTATGGGAGGACTCAACTGTCGTAAACAAGCCTGAAGTTCCCTGAAGACATGTCCCTGGAGACATGAAGGTGGAGAACAGGGGCTGCTGTGCAGTCTTCGCGGCCTCCCTCCTTCCTGTAACTGCTGCATCTCAAAAAGCGCAGACACGCAGCCGTCGTGTCCTCCCGAAGCCCTGCTGCGCAGCCGGCTCGCTGTCCCGCATCCTCTGCAGGCAGGGGAGACGCTGAAGGGCACGTCAGTACCCCATGGCATCGAGAGCAGCTTGCAGATGTCATAAACTGGGGCTAAGGTGAAACAGCATCTTACAAATATCTTCCCTCAAAAGGCTCAGTCTGATTTTAGGAATATATGATCCATGAAGGACGTTATAAATTGATCTGAAGGAGCCAGCAAGCTTCGAAAGGTTCTTGCTTTCCAATGAGCCTGGCACTGTGCTGCTTCAGTAGTCCAGCACGATTTAGAAGTATTATTGCTTAGTTACTAAAGAGACCTTTGTTTTGATTCAGTTGTTCTCCAAAATGGTTTAACTCGAGTCACTGCACTTTGGTATAATCCCATAGGGGTGTTTTTCCAGGGGTCCACGGTCCCCTGGGGCACCATTGTTTTCAGTAGGTTCGTGTAAGAGTCTGTGACCCTGCCAGATAGCATTCATCTGGTGTCTGTATCCCTCTTAAATATCCTACACACATTTGTGATCTTGGGAAAAAACAAGCAACACAGAACACAAAATGATGAGCATATTACTAACGAATCTTTACGTATCTACAGTATCCAAATCATCTCTCTGAGCACAAAGGCTTGTGAAAGCCCAGGGTGGGACCCAGGCACGGAGAGAGCAGTGATAGCAACATCTGAAAGCAGGAATATTGATGTTTCCAAATAGAAAATATGAAAGAAAGATTCTATGAGAAATGAGCCTGTACTGTATGCCAATAAGCTTAAGAGGAACTTGAATGTCCCAGACAAAAAAAAAAAAAAAAAGGCCCAAATCAGGCTTACAGATTTGATACCAGAGGGCTAATGCTGCAGATTTTTGGTTTTTTTGTCTTTGGTTTGTTTGTTTGGACATGTGCTCAGAGGAAAAAGAAAAGAATTGATGGGAGAAAATTCTAAATCTCATTCTGTTCTTTCACAAAAGTGGGCAATTCAAATAATTTCTCTCAGTTTTCAAGTAGATGTTCACAGTAATTTGTACATTCAAGAGCGGCTAAGCGTCCATGAACACCAGATCCTTGGACTCATAAGAATATATAGAGCATTCCAGCAAATATTTCTTAAGCTTTTATGTCTCTGGCTCACTCATTTGTGAAGACTCACGTGTACATCTGATTTGCCTTATATAAACAGAAGGAAAGGTCATTTCTGAAAACAGTTCTTATAGAAAACAGAAGGAAAGGTCATTTCTGAGAACAGTTATTGTAGAAAAACTTATTTGGAAGAAACTAAGCGCTAAAGGATTCAGGTGCTCTTGCAACATTGGTGGTTTCGATACCATGCGGTACACATGCTTTACACGTTTCATTATTTAATCTCTTTTCCTGGTGAGTTTATTGATGGCAAATGGTGGCTTGTCTTCTATTAAGTAAGCACATATTTCAGAAGACATCTAAGTGCTCTCAACCAAACAGAGCAAATTCAGAAAATATAGGACTTTTTCATGGGACTTGGGGGATTACTACTTCAATTGCCTCAATACTGACAGAGTAGAAATACGATATTTTCTGAAGTTCAGATAAATAAATTGTGCTGCTTGCGGAGAAATTATGCTTTTCTCCTCTGTAAGCAGTCTTCTACATTGACAATATAGAAATAATCTGCCTCATTATAAGTTAGACTGCATCTAAAGCCCTGAAACTACAGATTTATGTGTACTTCTGGCTGAAAATAATACTGAAATGTGAAAACGAAACCTCCCACCAAATCTCAGGGAACATAGGTCTGAGATTTGCGTTGGTAACACAGAAAGATCATTTATTCCCCACTACAGACCGAGCACCATAAGAACTGACCTTAAGGCTTGACTGAGTTTGTGCTCTAGGGTTGATTATATTAGTGGTAGGTATGTGGTAATAGTGATTGTACTGCTCTAAATACTTTGTTTTAGGGTAAAAATTCTAGCTTCCTTTGTATACCAGTCAAAACTCCAAAGAAAACTTATGAGTGATTTCCAACCCTGAGTTTACTTGCATTTCCACACTCATTATTAACACAGGATACAGTAAAATGCCGGGGTCTTGGACTGGGGTTTTGAACTCCTGTACAGCAGCTGAACTGAAAAATACCTGTGGTGGGAAGAATTGTGCCTCTCCCACTTCAAAGATGTGCACATCCTCATCTTCAGAACCTGAGAATGTGTTACCTTACATGGCAGAAGGGACTTTGTCGGCGTGAGTGTTGAGTGTTATGGACCTTAAAATGGGGAGATTATCCTGGATTATCTGGGTAGGTCCAATCTAATCACATGTGTCCTTAAAAGAGGAAAAAGGAGGCAGCAGAGGAGGGGCAGAGGGGTGGGACAGGAGGACTCAGTCTACTCTTGCTGGCTTTGAAGCTGGAGGAGAGGGGCCCTGAGCCAAGGAACGCGGGGGGCCTCTAGAAGGCAAGGAAACGGATTCTTCCCTAGAGCCTCCAGAAAGGAATGCAGCCCTGCCGACACTCGATTTTAGTCTCACGAGATCCACGGCAGCCTTCTGACCTATAGTTTGTAAGATAAGAAATTACCACTAAGTTTGTTACAGCAGCAATAGGACACTAATATGTCCAACAGTTTGTTTTACAAGGTTCATAAGAAAAGAAATAGGCGAAAATGCTTTCTAGAATACTGAGAATTTGCCGCCTGAGAAGTTTTAAAGCAGAAAGGCATGTTTTGGTTCTCATGTCTGATTTCTTTATCACTTTCTTGTTGACCCAGAAACTTCCTATCCACCTAACCCTCACAGGGCATTTCTTCATGGCAGATGTCTTAAGAACCATAAAGTCTGACCTTCTTTGAGGGTGCCTCTGAGCTCAACCTTACAGTTATTCTTGAAATCATAAGATAACCTGTGAATTGATGGAAGGGGCTAGGTGAGCATGCACAGTTTACTTCCGCACTATTAGCAACTTTTTTTTTTTTTTTTCTTTTTTTTTGCGGTACGCGGGCCTCTCGCTGCTGTGGCCTCTCCCGTTGTGGAGCACAGGCTCGGGACGCACAGGCTCAGCGGCCATGGCTTACGGACGTAGTTGCTCCATAGCATGTGGGATCTTCCCGGACCGGGACACGAACCCGCGTCCCCTGCACCGGCAGGTGGACGCTCAACCACTGCGCCACCAGGGAAGCCCTATTAGCAACTTTTAATCAAAGAAACAGCAAGTTTTCCAGAAGCTCATATTTTTCCTTAAAGATTTTGCACTGCATTTGTAAGATGGACAGCCCAAGTCAAGGGGCTACTTACATTTTCCAGGGCTCCTTACATTTTCTATAAAAACATTGTTTCTCTTTGACATGGTTATTATTTCTTTTCCTTCTAATAAAACATTTTAGACTTATAAAAAAGCATAAAGTAATAAAATAACTTTCAGATAGCCACCACCAGATAAAACATTAAAAGTATTACAAATACAGTTGAAGCCTACTGTGTACCTGTCCTTAATCATATTTTCTCTTTTATATATTCCAAAGGGAATATAATATGCTGGACTTGTCATTTGTCATTCTCTTGCATATCCTTACACTTTTATTTATTTGTTGTATATAAGTATATGTAGGCAGTCTTTGCTTTCTGCAGTTCTGAGACATAAAAATGAATGTACAGGCTGAAACTATTCAGTGCAATATTAATAATCAATGACAAAAATTACAATAGTTTCATAACCTTTAAGGATTTTGTCAAAATATTTGAAAACTTAATGTCAGTAATGAATGTATAAGAAAAGAAAAATTAATAAAACTAATATTTCTTTACTGTAATTTAGAACATTAGAAACATTGCAGGTTAAAGTGTTTTGTTTCTTTGTAGAAAATGTACCAGGAGTAGCTCAGACAGTGCTTCCTCTCTCTTGTCATTGTATCACTTGCAATATGGAGCAAGAAATCTTTTGTGGTCACACTCCTTTCTAAGCTTGAATCAGCTTCTATCATTTTATCCTTTGTTCTTTCCAAGTCATCTCTCTGAGAGTTCCTTTAATGTGAAATATTGTGCCATTGTCACTTCCTCTAGAACATCTTTTATCCTTTTTATGTTCACAACCACTTTCCTTGTTTATGTAGGTAAGTTTGCTTCACCGAGTACCTCTGAGTGCATAGCTAGAGTCTCTCACACAGTGGCAGACTCAACTGCTACTTCCCCAAACTCCATTCATGTTGAATTCATATTCCACTTGCAGCCCTATCACTTTTCGTTTCCTTGATGCACTCTCATCTTTGTTGGCCAAACCCTCTTTCAAGTGTCCATTTTTGTAAAAATTTACAGGGTTTATCACTGGGAGACAGAGAGGCCACACAATTACATGCTTTGCTGTCTGTGTGTGAAAAGAATGACAGACGTGCAGTGACCAGTCACCAACAGACTTTGAAAGAAGTGACATAATTTGTCAGTGATCATGATGCACATCTGTTGTTTCTGAAGTTTTGCGGACAGGAGAACTAGCAATGAAGCTTGAACATTATGTGTCTGCACCATGAAATCAGTCTATCATGCAGTTACTCACACTTACTATACCATGGTAACTGAAGTTTGAATAAAGTTGTCGGGACACTGGTATATTCGAGTAAACCATGGTAACTAGAATTTGTGCATATCAGAACTTTGCAAAGCAAAGACTGCCTCTGTGCATGTGTGTTTTGCATATTTTAAACTTTAAATAAATACCATCATATAATACATATTTCCGAAACTTTTTCATTCAATATATTGTTTCTGAAAGTTACTTATATCGATGTATACAGCTGTCGTTCATTACATTTTTCTGTCTTAGGGTTTTCCAGTCACATGACTATACTACAAGTTATTCACATATTCTTTTATGAAAATTTAAGTTGCTTCTAGCTTTTTAGTATTGCAAATATCACTCCTCTGAGAATTCATTTACTGTTTCTGTGTAGTTATATGCAAGTTTCTCTAAGGTAGCTATATCTATGTGTGTTTACAGGGTTGTAAAGGGTTTTGTTAGATATTTCCAGATTATTCGACCAATTTACACTCCCAAGTAAGTTTCTAAAAGCTACTTTGGCTCAACTTACTCCATAACAATTAGTATTGACTAATTTAGTTATACCAATTTGATCATATAAACTGATGACAACAAACTAATTTAAATTGGGTTTTTCTGATTAATGGTGAGATTGAGTATATTTTCATTTTTCTTCAAATCTTAATTTATGTTTATAGGCTTGACAGTTATACTGATATTATGTTGATATATAGAGAGACCAGATATTAATACTTTATCACTTGTATGCATTACAGTTATCTCCTAGCCTTGGTCTTTCTTAATTTATGTTTATAGGCTTGACAGTTATACTGATATTATGTTGATAAATAGAGAGACCAGCTATTAACACTTTATCACTTGTATACATTACAGTTATCTCCTAGCCTTGGTCTTTCTTTTCATTTGGATTATGATATATTTTGATGCACAGGAGGTTTTAATTTGAATACAGTAGAATTTATCAATTTTCCTTTTCTAGTTTATGTTTTATGTTTTGTGTCATAAAAGTATTGTCTCTTGTGCTCCATGCCATAGTGAGAATCTTTTTTTCTTTGAAAAGTTTTAACTCTTTCTTTATGTTTAGGTCACTAATATATATGGAACTCATTTTTTGGCATGGCACAAGATAAGGATTGAGTTTCTTATTTTTGATGTATGAGTAACCAAATTTTCCAGTATCATATGTGGGGGGAAAAATCCTTTCTCCACTGACTTGGAAAGCCACCACTATCATACATCAAGGTTTTTTGGTTGTTGTTATGTTTTGTTTTGTTTTTGTATTAGACCTTAGTTTTTAAAGAAGTTTTAGGTTCCCAGCAAAAATTGAGCAGAAGGTACAGAGATTTCCTATATACCTTCTGTCCCCACACATGCATAGCCTCCCCTGTTATCAACACACATCAAGTTTTATACATACACAGGTCTCTTTTGGGGACTCTCTGTTTTGTTCCTTTGGTCATATTGTCAGTGCTGCACAAATCTCATTCTGGATGGATGCATCTTTTAAATGGGACTTGGTCTCTGATAGAATAAATCTCCTCACATTGTTGATTTGTAATTAACTTTTTGACGTTTTAGGTAAAATTTACACACATCTTGCTATTACAAATAGTATCATTTTAAAAATTTTTTTCTTCTTTTTTTTTTTTTTTTGGCCACGTGGCTTGTGGGATCTTAGTTCCCTGACCAGGGATTGAACCCCCAGGCCCTCGGCAGTGAGAGTGCAGAGTCCTAACCACTGGACCGCCAGGGAGTTCTCAGGATCTTCCTTTTTTAAAAAGTACTATCTTTTAACAAATTCCATTTTCTAACTATTGCTGGTATATAGAAATGCAAATTTTGACAGTTTAATATAATTCATCTCTTTAAAATAATATAAATCAATGGCTTTGATCTGTCTTTGGCAATGTGTAATACATTTAATGAAATAGTATCAACTCTGTATCTAGCCTCTTTCACTCAACATTATATTTCTGAGACTCATCCAAGTTTTTATCTGTAGTTGTGTCCATTTATTTTTATTGCTGTAGAGTATTCCATTGTATAAATATATTACCATTCATATATCCAGTTTCCAGTTTGGGGCTATTACTGATTATACTTTTTATTTCTAAACTTTCCTTTTGGCTTGCCTTAAATTGGCCCAACTTTCTAGATGGTATTTTATTATTTTCTTACATTTTCAATTTTTTCTTATCTACCTTACAAGCATTCTATATATGTATATTTGTTTTGTATCTTGTTTATAATTATTCCATTATGTTGAGGGTCTAGGAGTTTTTTCCTGACACTCTTCACAGTGACTTATTTTCTCTTCCATTTTGTGATTTTTTGTTATCCTTTGACTTACTCTTTGCACTTTGCAGTCTCTGGGACAAACACTATCTTCGGTTGATGTTGATCAGTCCTGGGAAGATTTGAGTTTGCTTCTGGCAGGTGCCTTGATACATGCCTGGCTCATGTTTATGTTTATTTCTTGGCTTGGGATTTCCTGGACACTCTAATAATGTAAGTTCAAATGGTAAACCTGTGTGAGGGCAGGCCTGTTGTATGAACTTTCAGGAGAGGGTTTTTTTGCTGATCCAGTATCCTGGGCCAGACAGATGGCTCATCACCATTTCCTGTGGCTACTGGCTGGATGCTTTCCTAGCCTCACTTAGCATTGAAGATACAGCCTGGAGGGGCTTCACCTCCAGATTCCAACCCTCCACCCTGGGGGAACTCTAGGCATTTCCTTGTCCCTGGAAAACTGCACACCCTCAATTCTCTTGTTTTCCAAGACAAGGAAATGTCCCCAGAGAAGTGGCAGCTCACCACTCTCATAGTCATCCCTGGCTCCCTTGTATGGCCTCAGGATTTTGCTTACCTTCTCAAGTGCTCAGCTATGAATTGAAAGAACACTTGTTATGTTTTATGCAGCATTTATAGGAATTATTTTGTAGATTTTCAGACCCGCTAGTTTATCATAATACCAGAAATGAAAAGTTGATTATATCTTCTTTAAAGAATTGAAGACTGGGGCTTCCCTGGTGGCACAGTGGTTGAGAGTCCGCCTGCCGATGCAGGGGATGCGGGTTCGTGCCCCGGTCTGGGAAGATCCCACATGCCACGGAGCGGCTGGGCCCGTGAGCCACGGCCGCTGAGCCTGCGCGTCCGGAGCCTGTGCTCCGCAGCGGGAGAGGCCACAACAGTGAGAGGCCCGCGTACCGCAAAAAAAAAAAAAAAGTTAAATATAAGACTGTCATAAGCAACACTTTTGCCGTTATGCATAATACTACAATAATATCCTTGTACATACTTGATGGATACGTAGAGCCTATCTGTAAGGAAACATTCCTGGAAGTGGAATTTCTGGGTTAAGTTTAAGAGATATTTTAATTTTCTAAGATTTTTACGAAATGCCCCTGAAAAAGTCATACCAGCTTAGCCTCCCACTGGTAAAATATAACAGTGCCTGTATTCCCACACCCTCACCAACGAGTGGCCCAGCTACCTATAGCTGGTGTATAGAAATGCAAATTTTGACACTTTTATTGAGATGTAATTCACATATAATATAATGCATCTATTTAAAACATAGAAATCAATGGCTTTGATCTGGCTTTTGGAAACGTGTAATACATTTAATCAAATAGTTTGGAAATGTGTAATACATTTAATCAAATAGTGTGAACTCTGTGTATGTACTCTGACAACCTGATAGTGGTAATATGGCATCTCATTATAGTTTAAACCTGCTGTTCTTGTATTATGCACAAGTGATGAGCACCCCCGCGCCAGTTAAATCAACAGGGACCTGATATTCTGGTAGTTTTCACAATGCCGAAAGCAGGAGAGCATAGATTCGATTCAGGAGAAGCTGGGAAAATGTATTTTTCCTTTTCCAACCTCACCCCAGCATGCTGACAATAGAAACTTATTCTCGAACTGACCTTATTCAGGGTAAGAGAGGTATTGCTCCAGTGTGTTGGTTTCAAAGATTTTCCTCCATGCAGAATAAATAGTGGAACTGAAATATCAGTAAAGCTCTAAGTAAGCAGATGAGGTGCTGTCAGCAGGGAATGCCCCATATACTCATAATGCAAGGACTTAAGTAGAGAGAGGTATTAACTGTCATGATATTTGAAAGAAGTAGAGAATCTTGTGCTCGCAGCATATTCCTTAAAACTCGACTAGGTGGCAACCCCACCCCATGCCCACCCTTCCAAAAGGTCACCCCAATTCCAGGCATCACATGAAGACAGAGATGCAACATCCAGCAGAAAAGAGAGTATTACTTTATTTTGTTTCTATGTTCGAAGGGGGAAAAAAGGCACTTTCTCAAAAATTACTAAGTGGACCTCGCGCTGTGTTTCATTAACCAGAACTGAATCGTTGAACCATATGTCAGTCCGTAAGTCAATCAGTTATTGGCATGAGGAATAGAATTTCCCTAATTGCCTTAGATTGATCTATTTGTGGCCGTGAGTTATAGGCTCTGCAGTAAAAGAAAATGTGAGAATAGCTATTGGTTAATGTTTGATACAGAATGCATATATGTCTGATGGTATAATTTGCAATAAAGTTAAGTGACGTCATGAGTACAATGGACCCGTGTGGTCCATTTTCAACTACAAAATGAAGGACCGTGATCATGGAAACAAAATAGTGTCAGCTGATACTGCTCAGTACCAGAAAATAAACCATGGTTTAGTTTTTGAGCCATACATTTGATAATACTCAGAAGTATATATATTGCAATGCTCCTGAATGATTGCAATGCTGAATCCTCTGCATAACTTATTACATTTTATCTCAGGTGGTATTAAAAGTATTAAAGTCCTCATTTGGAACTCAGTCACTATAGCGTTTCTGGGAAAATGGGCTCAGAATTCCAACCAAGTTCACAAATGAAAATTTGCAGCAGAATCCATTCACCAGCTGGGGACTGCCCAGTATTACTACATTTTAAACTTGATACTTGAGCATGAGTTTTAAAAAGAAATAGAAGCTAGTAAATATGAAAGAATCTCACCTCTCTTTGACATGGTCTTTTCGATGAGCTTAAGAATGGAATAGTTTCATTTCACATGAATAGCAACAACAACAAAACTTTGCACATAGATAAACGGAGAAAGGGCTCTTGGGGACTGAAATACCATCATTCTTTATTTTATTTACTTGACATCCTGCAGAGATCCAAACCACCATTTCACCATAAATTTGGTCACTTTCCCTAAATCCATACATCAAAGCCTACTGATAAAATAGAAAACTTTAGCAAGAAGAACAGCTCTGCTACTCCCCAAATGTCACCAAAACATTGGAGCAGCCGTCTCACTCTGCTCCTGTTTCCACGTGAGTTACCTGCCACCCTTTGTGAGTATAAAGAGATCAAGGAGAAGTTTTGAAACCTATTAATGAAACACTGAGAACCCACATGGCACAGGTTGGAGATCTCAGCAGAGGCCCTAATTAAAGAAGGAAAACTCCAAGTTAAAAGAAGGCAAACACTCACTGGAACCAACCTGGAAATTTCAGCTGGCTGCAGGCTGTGGCAGCGTGCTGGAATTAG
Source organism: Phocoena phocoena (assembly GCF_963924675.1). Classification (NCBI taxonomy): domain Eukaryota; kingdom Metazoa; phylum Chordata; class Mammalia; order Artiodactyla; family Phocoenidae; genus Phocoena; species Phocoena phocoena. The sequence continues at coordinate 98,322,902 of NC_089227.1, forward strand.
GACAGATCACATCTACACCTGCTGTGGTGATGAAGGAAGCCCTACTGAGAGAGGAGGTTTTGAGTAAAGAAAATTGGGGAAGGGTTTATTTTTGTGTGAGGTTCTCGTGAGGAGGAATTTAGGACAAAACATTATCTGTCGTTATTGTCGTTGAGCCCATGGCCATGCCCTTGCGTTTTTACGGCCCAGGTCACTTTTGTTTTTCCTGAGAGTAAACACTTTCTTTGTAACACCATTGTCCAGGGCTGCTTGAACAGGTCTGACTGAAAATACCAGCCTATTAGCATGAAGGAAATCCACGCTCTTACTCCTTAACTTGTAGAACATAATTTAGTATGTTTTCAAATAGATGCAAATTCCAGCCTTGCTGTTTGTGGTTAAAGAGCTTTAATGGCACTTTTAGCATCTCGGATGTGTAAGCGCTGATGTCCTCCGTCATCCGTGCTGAACCGATTTCCTGGTTTCCTGGGGCTCCTTTTGTGTTGATTCAACATTCAACTTTACAAACAGAGGAAACAGCTCTCCCTCTGTGACCCTGGCACAGTGGGCTCTGCTTACAAACGCCAGGTCTCAGCAGCATTCCCTGGTCAGGATCACCCAAATCAGGAAGGCATTTAGGAGACCTGATGTCACAAAGCTTGTGCCTTTTGCTGCTGCTGTTCTGTGCAAATGATCACAGACGGATGTCTGACATGATTTTGAACCTCCACACTATTGAGCATCACTTAATTTGTAGCCAAGGTGCTAAACTGACCTGGAAACATTACACCCCATTTCCAAGTTTTCCTTAAACATCCCCAGATCCAAACGCACACCTCTTTCCTCCTCAAAAGGGTGTAACACGTCAGAGGCACGTGCTTCTGCGTATACTTTGCCTTGATGCTGGTAGGAAAATTGATTTCCCCCCCAGGATTTCTATCCAGAATACACAGAGATTAATAAGCAGCTTTCAAAATGAAAGTTTCCAGGTGAGAGATTTCAACACTGTTTTGTAGATCTGGTAGATTAGACTACATACTTTCAGTATTTTAGGAGCTCAAATCCTAATCCTTTCCAATTCACCAACTCACTTTACCCAAAAACATAGTATCAGAGCCTAATGAAAAGGGCCGTTAGCTTCTGATTTCAAGCTTCCCTTACCAACTGCGTTCACAAGAAAGTTTTTTGCAGCCAAGAAAACTGACAAGCCTTGTGAGCGATCTGTACAGTTTTATTGACTTTTGGCTCCAAATGTTGTAAGAAGCACATGCCCCTGTGATTCGGGCACCAGTTTTGAACTAAGATGTCCAGTCTCTTGTGCCTGCATGTGTATCCCCACATGCAGAAGAACACGGTGGGCTCATCTCCTCCCAAGGAAGAGTCTGTTTTTACTGCAGACCTCTGACCTCCATCCAGAGATGGCACTGGCGATGACACCTGTGTCTGCCCATACCAGCCCTGGAGTCAGATCTGTGATTCAGAGCTATTCTGGTGGCTTTGGTGTGGCCACTTCCCACTGTAGCCGCCCATCACTACCTCTCAATTCCAGAGTCACCCAGATGCTCCAGTGAAGCTGACTCCTCATAAGATCACTATGTCGCCATGCTCACACCGAACTGTGTATCTGTGTGTGTCTAGCTAGCTCATCTGGGAAAAGTAGTTGAAGAGAGACAGAGGTGGAGGGATGAAAGAGAGCAGCAGATTCAAGAGGATTCACAAGAGAATACTTTTTTCCTGATTATAAAAGTCACACATGCCCATTATAAAAATTTTGGAAAATACAGAGAAGTGTAAAGAAAGGAAAAGTTACCATAATCATACTCCCCAGCTAACATTTTTGGTGCATCTGTAGTAGGGTAATTTCTGGTTGTCAAGTAAAAAGGTATTATCTTTCCCCTAATCACATAGGTTTTTAAAATAATGTTAGGTCCTAAATTTAAGTCGTGTGTGATAGCATGTAAATGGGAGGTTTCTGAAAGGGAAGTATTTCTGGAAATCATTCCTTCCCTTTCTTCAACAGATCTGTCCACTTATTCAGGTTTCTTGACTAATACATCCCAAGGATAGAGCACCCCCCTTCCCAAAATTCTCAAATAAAGGAAAGTCTTATTCGTTTTTGGATTTGAAGAGAGATATTCAAGAAGGGTATTTCCTTAAACTCAATTCATCTATCATGCATTGTGATGATGCCTAGACACAAAGCACAAGATCTCTTGATGGATGGTCAGGATAAACTCCACGGCTGGCGTTAGTTCAGCAAAGTCTTGCCTTGAGCTCTCTGTCCACACTTCGCATCTGCATACGGTTGCCCAACTTGGTCCCAGAAACGAACAAAAGGAAAATAAACATTTTTTCCTTAATAATTAAATCTTTTCAAAACTCTATCAGTATGTTATGAAACTAACTGCTGTTATCGTAGTCTATTTGGTAAACAAAGAAACTACATTTTAGTAAATATTTTAAAGTGAAGCAGATATAATGGAGGTAGTAAAAGTTCTTTATATTTATATATGGGACTTGGAGTCATTAAATGTTTTCATATCTATTACATTAAAAGGCTGCTTATGTCAAAAATTGACAGTAACTATATATATAATATTAAAAAATTAATAATATGAATTAAAATGGAATCTTAGGTTGGTTTCGTAAACTGTAAAACTTGGTCAAAATCTGTTCTGTGCACATGTTCTAGTTTTAGAATCTAAACCAGAACCAGAATCTAAGTAGTATCTAACTATTGACTTCTGTGTGACTAGAATGATTCTGAAACCCTGTGGCACTACTCAGTCATGAGAGCATTGTCAAGGCTTTCCACCATAGACATTAATAAGAAACGCGCATCGTGTTAGAATGATTTTGAAACTGACCATGGAGGCCTGTACTCTAGTAAATGACATAATTGTAGCCCATTGAACCCCCCCTCAAAATATACATCCCATTTGGGAAAGTGTTGCTTCAAAACAGATAGAAGAATGCCTGGTCAAAATAAGGTTGGCTACCCACAACTCTGATGGCCCGAGGTTTTCTTTGTTTTTGTGAAAGGCAGTGACGGACGTTTTTAATCTTCCTGTGCAAGACTTCATAAGATACAAATGCTTCCTCTTCAGAATCACCACAAAGATAGGGAAAAAGCATTCTCAGATGCACACGGATCCCAAGAATGCTCTCAGGGCGTCCCAGGAGGTCTTGCTGCTCCCTAGAAACTGTTTTTCATCATATTGTGAAAAACAGTATGACCGGTACATGCAGTTTCTGACACCAGTCTCGCATCTAATCTCCTCGGGTTTATGAATATCTACAAGAGACCCAAGGCCTAATTGCAACCGCGGCTAACTATTGATTTATTGAGCTGTTAGCACGGGTACTTTAGGAGGACTCCATAAATATGGGGCTGATGATAGTAGTGGTCAAGTTCCCATAATTTGTTACTGTCAGTTTATTTATTTGTAATATTTATGGTTGTAAGAGCTGAGTGATTATCTGTGCAAGGGGGCTGAAAATTCATTTCTAAAGGATGACAGTAAATACAAGCATGTTCTTGGTTGACTTTTCAAAAACATATTCCTTAGTAGCTAAGGAAAAAAGTCACACAGTGAACTAGAATCATACAAAATAAGGAAAAAGTGGAAAATGAGAAGACATGAGGGTTTGAAGAACGAGTTATATTTGAGACCGCGCTGAGCATGTGGGTACAGTGGGGGGGAAAGCCAAGGCATCTCTTTACTCAGTAGAGAAAGCGACTGAGACCAATAGCCAGCAGTATCCAGGAGCGTCCCCCACCGTAGTTTCCAACCCAGACCTGTGTCACGTGAACGCATGTCACGTACTTGCATTGTGACATAAAGAGAGTATGACTCTCACGATAAACCTACATCAGGTTCTGTCAGAGGCTGCGCTTGCATCTAACAAAGGTTTGTTTGTTTGTTTAGCTCATTTTCTTGAACTGAAAAGTTGTTGGGAAAAGTGGGTCACGGTGTTCTTTTCCCTCTAAAATGGTCCAGAGCTCCCAGAAATGTGAAGACCAGTGAACTCAGGGTCTCTTGCAACCGCGGGGTTTTATGAAATCACTGTTGGAAATCTTTAGCGTCATTTTGGTGGCAAGTGTCTGTTCCTGTCCTGGCCCTGCTTTTTGCCTCCCCCCAGCCTAGAGCAGTTTGCAGCAGAGGTGGGCTGTGAATATTCCAGGACATAAGTGTGAAAATGTTTTTACCGGCGTGAAAATAATTCTCCAAAGAATTCCCGAGGCCTTTTCTTTAGCATGACTTTCATAGTCCTCCTTGATGTGGCCCCACATCTCCCCCAGCCTTCATCTTCTGGCTTCTTCAGACTGCATCTTCCAGCATCACGATAGGAATTCTCACTTTTCCAGGACCCGGGACCCAGACCACCCAGTATCCTTCCAACCGGCCTACAGCTTCCCCATTTGCAGATGTGGGATGTTGCTTCCTCTTCCTGCCAACTGAAATCCTACTGGTTCTTCAACACCTAATTTTGGTCTGCTTATTCAGAGCATTCTTTACTTACTTCTCTGAACAACCAAAAACCAAAGGATGTTACTGCACCTTTAGCTGTCAGGTAATTGAGGCTTATGTGATAATAGTTGTTATTATTAATTATTAATTATTCCTAGTAGTTTATCTGTCAGTTCCCCGCCCTGAATTATACTCGGAGGCTGGAGCTACTTTTATTCTTCTTTAGCCTTTACGAGGATGCTAAAACAAAGAAAGAAAGAAAGTTCTATTCCCTGTACTGGGCACACACAATTATGACATGCTTTCCGACTTTTTTATTTTTATTTTTTCACCAAAGCAAAGCAAGAGCAATTCATCTTATTTTTATCACTAGTCTCGGATTAACTGTATCCTCAAGTTTACTAGATATCCATGTGGTCTAAGCAGGCATATTTTTCCCAAAACATATAAAAGAGGTGGGGCAGGGAGAGTACAAAGCTGTGATCTGCAAAGATAAATGTTCAGTAACTTTTGCTGTGGTATTCTCAGTCTACTCATAAGTCATCTTCACCTGAGAATTCATATTATTTTTGGTCAAGAAATATACTAGTTAAAGGCATTTAGTTAATTTTATCTATTTAGTGTTTTCTACATTGGCGGGACCAAGTGATTCAAGGAGGGAGTTTATGATTGTGTGCCCCACAGTTTCAGTAAAACAATATTCTTTCCTTTTATATATTTACTGTCTGCCTTAAAACATGGAATCTGGCTTAAGCTAAAGCAAAGTATATTTTCCTTTTTTACGATAAACACCTTTAATTACCTTTCTTCAGACTACTTTGTTGGAACACACAATGTGTATGTCTCCTGAGGTGAGTGTGAAAAAGAAACCCAGCAGGACTGAATTCTGCCATAATTAAAGGAAAACCGAAAAGGTCAGATCCTGGAATGGGGTAGATCTCAGGCAACTCCTGGGAACGGGCGCCGCTCTGCACCGAGACTGTCAGTCCCTGACTTGGTTATTGAATCATTTCTCGTATTTCTTCTTCTCCACCTTGTGCCCCGGTGAAGCAGGACACGCATCACGCCTTCAGTTAGCACCTGCTCCTATTTCCATGCCTTCTGGAGACTGTTGAGTGGGTTTCTAACAATAAAGCTGGAAAAAGAATAACGCCAAGATGGTGGGACAAGCAATTGCAGAATCAAGGCAGGATGGCTCTTTTGGGGACTTAGTCTCCCACATGTCAACTCAATGGCGTTTATCAAATACACATGAAACATCTGCTATGTGCCAGTGAGTCAGCTAGGTATTAGGGACACAAAAGAACAATAAGACATGCTCTCCACCTTAAAGGGGCTTATTGTTTAGAAGGAAAGCAGTCTTGTAAATAGGGAAGTAGAATAAATTGTGATCTGCTGCTTGGCCAGAAGTCAGGACAGGGCCGCTGAGGAGACCGTGGGCAGTCTGTCTGAGTGGGGAGGCATCAGGGACGATTTCTTGAAGTGGCACCCCAGCACCGAGTCCTGAAGGATGAGAGGGGCTTCTTCCAGGGGGCCAGTGGGCGAGGGAACGCCTAACTTGTGAAGGACTGACAGCCTCAATTTCATTCAATTGGACAAATACTGTTGAGCAGCCCTACAGGGCAGTGAGGGTGTGAGGTGGCCCCTGGGAACTCAGTGGCGGGCTGGAAAGGACTGCGTGCTCTCCAGGCTTAAAGGACAGAATGCAGACAGGGGCACAGGCCAGTACCCTCTGTGCAGGAATGCAGCGGCACAAAAAGAAGGCACCTCACTCAGACCTGGGAAGTCAGGACAGTGCATCCCAAAGACTCAGTGATTGTCCCAAAGCTGTACAGAGTCAGGGCTGGAGGACGGGGTGAGAGGGGGAAGGAATCACGCATTGGACACCTGCCTTGGCTTCTTCCGTGTTCCGTTGTCACAAGAGGCAATACTTCACCGTCTCCGTCGCCTTTGTGGGCGTGAAGGGCGGATACAGAGGAGAATGCTGTGGCCACCCCGTGGGCTTTGCCGGTGCCTCGCTTGCTGCACACCCTCTTCTTTTCCATGCCTGCAGCGTCACCCTTGCTACTCCCTTCCCGTCTCACTGGAAGCGTCTCTGCCCCAATCTGATCCAAGTATTGCACATAACCTTTTCATGAGGAGTCTTTATATCAGGGCTTTGTGACGACAACAACAGAGTTTTCTAAAGTGAGGGACTGCACACTCTAAATAGGAACTACATACAGCAGTCTCCAGTTAAAAAAACAAAATCTATGAAGGCTGTCCAGGGTCGCTTCTCCCTGTGGAGTGGGAATCACCTCCATGACCATGGCTGTGGGAACACTTGGGTCCATGTTACTTCTGTCTGGGCCATGCTGGCACGCCCGCCCACTGTTTTCCTTTGCACTCTTATTACTGCTTTTTGTCTTTTTCTGTGAACTCTGTGGATGGCTGCCTCATGCTCTCATCTTCCTAACCTGAGCCCCTGGGTCTGCAGGCTCTTGCAGCCATACTCTCTGCCAGATCATCAGTGGTATAGAAACAGTGATGGGAACAGAGCTTTGAAAGCCCTGTTGTCAGGAAGGGCTTCTTCATGCTTGACACCTGAACTTAGATTCCCTGAAGTGGGGCACCATGGCCCTGCTTATGCAACACTGTTAAATAGCTCATAGGCGGTCGTGGACTAAAACTGTTGTGTCCAGTCACTTCCTTGGGTTTCACCTGTAGCAGCTCCATCCCAGCTCTCATCACAGTGCTGCCATAATGACTCTTGTAAGGATATTAGAAATCTGAGACAGGTGTTCCCAGTCAAACCTCAGCTCCATGGTTCCTCTGAAATTACTGATTCCCAAAAGGTAAAGAGAGGAGACAGAAGTGTTTCAAGTCATGAACAGAATCCATCATAAACTTGGGAATCATCAACACTAACCATGATCACTAGAGAGAGAGGCATGTGACTGAGTTTTCCTGAATTTTAATAGCATAATTTTTAGCCGGGAAAACAAGCTCATGTGTGCCAGAGTGATTAGTGATAAGGCTTATGCAGCTCATTGGTCATACTTAAATTAGTTTAAATATTCATCTGTTGTTTCATTAAGCTAAACCTCTGTGTTTCTTTTTAGTTCTATTTTCCCTTGAGGGCTTCCTCTTGTCTGATTGGGAGATATTTGCCTGAATTGGGGGAAGAAATGCCCAATGACCTCCTAGGCAGCAATGCTCCTAGGCTGCCCAAGGATAGGAAAGATGAGTCATGAAGCATCAACAGCACTTCACACTGTGAAATGCACACACAGCTGCACCACTTTTCATGGGTGAGGCATCGTGGTGAACTTGGCAGCAGCCAGCTTAGAGGTTCAGTTTTCTGATCTGTGGCAAACAAAATTATTGGATAAAGCCGGATGTGGTTTGATGCCCTGGGAACTTCCTTACGTCCGTGCATCAATCTTTTTTAAATTTTTTTTTACGGTACACGGGCCTCTCACTGTTGTGGCCTCTCCCGCCGCGGAGCACAGGCTCCGGATGCGCAGGCTCAGCGGCCATGGCTCACGGGCCCAGCCGCTCCGCAGCATGTGGGATCCTCCCGGACCGGGGCACAAATCTGTGTCCCCAGCATCGGCAGACGGACTCTCAACCACTGCGCCACCAGGGAAGCCCCGTACATCAATCTTTTAACACCAACCTACTGTAAGTCCTCCCTCATTTATGTGCATTTGTAATTTAAATTGAGTTGGAGATTCCAGGAACTCTGCCTCCTAGAATTGAGTGAATATTCCTCCCAAATAGGAAACTTGCCACACACTGCAATTACATTTGTGGTGAAGAAAGGAAAGACCAGGAGAGTAACTTTTATAACATACCTTTAAGATGTTATTCAAATAAAGGAGCATCTGCACTGACAGTGTCCTGAACATAACAATACCCAGCTGCAGCAAACGTTGCCTTTTTAAGCTGTAGCCTTGAGAGTACAATTTGCCAAATAGTCTACTCCATACTTCCTCCACTTCTGAATCATCCTATTTAGATCAACCTACATATAAACCTTTAAAATGTAAGAAATTACTTTATTGCAGTCTGAGAATTGATCCTTGGAGAGCTAGCTAGATGAATGGAAAATTCCAGATACCAAGAAGAGTTAGAACTCAGCTTCACAGATAAATCAGTTTATTTGGAAGCTGTGGCCTCCATACCAGCTGGGCATGAAAACAAAGTGTGTTGTATACACACCGCTAGTTGTGAAAGAATCTATGCCTGTTACTGGAACCATAGTGTCCAAATTTTCCAGCCTTGAGGGCCACCGTGTCTATTAATAGCTGAATAAAGTATGCATCCTCCATGACACATTACTATAGCAAATCCAACTTTGTTCCCAGTATTAGCAATGATTCCTGGGGAAGGGGGTGCAGGGAGGACATAGTCTCCTAGATGCCAACTCTCCCCCCCATTCCCAATTTTCTAACACTCACCATTGAACATGTTATCATGACTCTAATTCTTAGGGTCTTAGTTGGCGGCATGCGGGCTCTTCGCAGCAGTGCGCAGGCTTCTCGCTAGTTGAGGCACGTGGACTAAGTAGTAGTGGCCTGCGTGTTTAGTTGCCCTGCAGCATGTGGGATCTTAGTTCCCCCACCAGGGATCGAACCCGCGTCCCCTGCATTGGAAGGCGGATTCTTTACCACTGGACCACCAGGGAAGTCTCTATCATGACTCTAACGATTGGCTTTTTCTACATTATTTGACCCCGAATGTGGACACTATTAATTCAACAAATGTAATTCTATTATAAATTGTTACAGGTTATTACTAATTTGACAGTTATTAAATTTCACATGAGATATTATTATTATTGAAGTTTATCACCCATCGAGGTACAAGAAGCCCTTCCCAGGAAAGCATTTTTTTCCTTGGGCCCTGCATCAGACCATGCTCTTAGGACTCATGCCCCGGCCCTCTCCTTTCAACGTTGCATCTTTTTGGCAGTCAAAGGGAGAAGCAAGTACTTCCTGTTACCTTATTACTCAAAACCATCTAAGGTCCCTCTTATCAACCTCTCCTCTTTCTAGACTATTTAATCTGTTACCTTTTGTATACTTGCTTGTCATTCTCTGCAATAACCTCTTTGAGAATCTCACCATTGTACTTAAATTGTGATTGAACACCCCCCCCAAAATCCATCCCATATTCTTTTAATTCTAATACATGAGGGTTTATAATTATCTGTAATGAGAGAAAACAGCAGCATCCTTTTCATAAAGGGATGTTTGAAAGCAGATGTTTGGAAACGACATTAAATGCGTACTATACGTGACTATATGACAGCTTTTAATGTATTTAGAGGCTTGCTAATATGTCAGTGTGTGACAGCCTCCTCCTTAGAGCTGTCACACTGTTGTCTGCTTCACCACAGAACATGTAGGACTTTCTGACCTGGGAGGAGGAGGTGAGGCAGGAGCAGTGTCTTGAGTGCACGTCTCTGGTCGCAGGCAGGCAAGCTTCTCCCACTGCCTTCCAGGAAACGGTGGCTTATGCCATAAAACAGAGAAAATGTTCTCAGTATAGAAAAACCATTACAAGTATTCTGTGTGGGAGAATAAAGTGGGAAGCAGCTTGAGGAGTGCAGTGAGCACTGAATTTGGAGTGCAGAGAGCAAGTAGGGTTCTCATCCTGTCTCTGCCGGTCTCTGCACTTAGATTCCTATTTTTTAAAATACTGAGTTTGGACCAGACGCCCTCCCGCCCCTCATGCAGCTCTAAAACTCTGCAAAGCTGCTGTTGAAAACTGCTACATTCTAATGAAGTGTGGACCCCTGATCGTCTGGCTATGGACTAGCAAGATCCCACGTGTGAAGATAATGACCTAACAGATGAGTACCTGAGGTCTGCCGCAAGCTGCGCATGTCCTCAAAACCACATTGTCGTGGAACTCTTTGAAGCCCATCACAGCCCTCTCCCACACCATCAGTGCCAAACCCATCCTCTGAGCAGAGGCAGCAGCCACTGTTCTTGAGCTTTCTCCCATATGAATAGAGGCTTTGATGCAAAACATAGAGCAGTTACTAACCCAAGGGGCTTTGGACTAACAAATCGCACTCTAACCCTAATTTTCTGTCTGGGTTTTCACAAGCCTCTGTGTGAGAAAAGCAAGAGATTTCAGATCTTAGCAAGGCCCACTAGAAGAACTGATGAGAACATTAGGCGTGTGGTCCACAGAACAGCCTAAATTACCACTGTCTGAAATACCACTCTTCCTCCAAAGGCCTATCCAGGTTAATATCTAATTTTCTCTACATTACAACATATATGAAGGTTGTCATGGTAACTGAGTGAAAAGTTTAGCCAATAGAATCTATGTAGCTTTTTAGGCTTTTAGGCTTCCCCAGATATCTGGAGTTTTTTCTTGATCTTTTTTCTCTCAAATCCAATCTGCCAATTTTTTTTTTTTTGACAGTCTGTTTACCAATCAAGAAAAGATTTTTTTCTTAATTTATTTTTTTAAGGAGGCATTTGGTATGGACAGTGATTATGGATTCATGGAATGCTACAACTGGAAGATATTATAAGGTCATTCAGTCCCTTCTCCTATTTGTCAAATAAAAACAACAGCTAGGGAGATTATTAAAATACAGATTGTTAATTTCCACTCTAAACTATTGATTTAGAATTTCATCAGGCAAGAGAGTCTGTATTTTACACAAACATTCCAGCTAATTGTATCATCAAGCAAGTTTGGGAAACACTGATCTAATTTCATAATTTCCATTTGTAGATGAGGATGTTCATTTTGGTTACACATGCACCATATGAAAAAATCAAGAAAGGATTTCATGGCTTTGATAGGATTACGGCCTAAAAGAATTGACAGCAATTAGATTGTTTTTGATGTAGCTGAAACACTGACCTTGGTTCCTTTCAGCTTCTGGAACCCTTAACTTTGTTGAGCCCAAAAAAGCAGAGATTATGTTACATTAATCATAGGAGTCAGCTTCCATACTCTCCCAACCTAAATAACGCGCCATGGACAGGCAGCCACTGAGAAAGGCTGTTCTCTACCGAGAAGATTCAGGTCTCCTTTGGGGCACACACTTACTCTTTTAGTAGATGTGAATTTGAGTGTGTTTTTGTCATTCTGTTTATTGCATTTGTAAATTTTCTCTTTTGATTATTCTAGTCAGGTAATGGTGAGCTCAGCAAAGTAAACACATGTGCGACTCCAAAGTTCTACACTTAATGTCAGTTATAAATTTCACCAAGTAGCTAGAAAAGCGGCGATAATAAGGAATATTCTAATTAGTCTTAGAGGCATTATGCTGCGGGAAAATGGGAATTATTTTCTTCTGCAGAGTTTTCTAATTGCCCCCAACAATATGAATGAATCTCTCTTGTTACGCTTGCAGAAAATATATGGCTCTGCCTTCCAACTGGGACACTGGCGATATTAGGGAAGTTGCAAAAAAATTAATGTTTTGAACAGCTAGAGAGAACAGTTGCACGGCTGTGGAAATGAAAATACATAGCAATATTCTCTCTACATGCACAGTTTAAAACACTTCTGGGGTCAATGGCTTCCATAAATATCAGTCCAGCATCTATACTTTATTTTAATTATAATTTTAAATATGCAAATGTAATACGTAACCTGACTGTAATTTCAAGGAATGCACGGTCATATTCTTTCCCAACTATACGTTTGTAGAATAAATTTGGAGTAGTACTGTGATGATACCCAACTGCTTGATGATCAAAGTTGAGAAGTTGTTCTAGTCACCAAACTATGAAAATAAGACCAGTTATCTGCATATAATCCCCAAGGAATATTTGAAGTGCTGTTTTGTTTGGTAGAATTGTGGTAGGGACGAAGAGGGGGAAGTTCTAAGTGTCTGGAATCATTTTGCATCCATTCTAGGATGTACTCTTAATATAATACCTGTTGATTGGAAATCCTCATAGGACAGACACCTGGTGAATGGCCTCTAGCTAACTTCTGACCCCTTTGAGGGTGCATATAAATACACTTTCCAAGGTATACCCCAGGGCTTTGTATTTGTCTGTGTTGCTTTCCAGCTGCCATGGCTCCGTCCAGTTAGCAAGACCTGCTGGTCCTCCTGGAGTTTTTCTTAATCCTCTCTAGACCCCTCTAATTTGAATTATTCTGTGTCATCAGTAAAGATTTGACTGTTGGGCCTTCGTGAAATCAGAAACTAGAATTGCAATTAGAGTTTCTTAATCATTTTGCATATTTATTGCTACATTGGGAAAATATTGGAATCTAATTAAAAGAAAGGGGAATTGTTCATTTGCTTAATATGTCACTTTTTTCCTTCAAAATATAAAGTTAAAGAAAAGCTTGATTGTCTTCAAGAGTTGCAGTTATCTGCCAGTGGGGACTACTGAATATACATGATACAGAAATTCAATGTCAACACACAGTCTATGCTTGAAGAAAGCATAATTACAGTGAGATCTAGAGGCTAAATAGTCTCTAAGTTTTTTTAGTTTTAGTTTTTCTGGCTCTTGGCCCATTGCTTTATTTGCAGAGTTATGAAAAACATTACTTTGGTAACAATTTTCTTTATCCAGCTCTTTTTCAGCAGGTGGTAAAGCTTATTCTTGTAATTTAATGTGAAATATGCAGTGTAATTTCATTTATATGAAGTTCAAAAATACACAAAAACTTAACAATTAAATGGTTTAGGGCTACAACATGGGATCAACTCTAAAGAAAAACAAAGGGATGATTAAGCCCAAATCCGGGAACACAGTTTCATCTGAGTCGGGAGAAAATGGGTGGTGTCAGGTCAGGGCACAGAGTGTAAAAGAAAAATTATAGCAGATGCTTGTTAAAAATGGCAAGGAAGATCTCAGTGAAGACCACTGAGAGAGAGAGAGGGAGAGAAACTCAACTGCATTGCATTGACTCAAAGGCTGGAGAGTCTTTAAGCACTAGGGTGAGCTAGTGGAAAAGTTCTGGAGGCCCTTAGGTTTGCTGACTGCCCTTATGGAAGTTAGTCTCCTACCCTCTGACTGAGACTGGGAGATAGGGACCCCATCTTTCTTGGCGATTCCATTTCAAATGAATGGTTCCCAGGTCCTTGAGAAAGACCTTTAGCGTTGTAGACATGTCAAAGAAGCAGAAATCAAAGAAGCAAAACAATTGCAAGTTTCCTGCTTTTGTCTTCTCCAGTTTTTAGTTTGTCCTTGTGAGTGTATAGAGGTTTATTTTTATTATTCTTTACTGTCATTTTAATGGAGGCTACATTTATGGGAGAAGACTGAATTCTCTAAGAAAAGGCAGGTTGGGGGCCTAGAATCAGGCAGAGACCTGTTACTAGAGTTTAGTCAAGCTGAGGGGAATACTAGTGCCTCCTCAGTCAGCAGGAAGCTGTGGGGTAATGCTGAGGTTCTTTTACCTAAAATTTGGTAAATACGAAGCTATTCATCATGGGTCTCTGTACTTCACATATACTTTATAAATTTTCCTCACTGTTTAGTAAAAGCAGAAATGAAATTGAATACTACTTAATAGCAGTGTGGATAGCATTTCAGGAGAGGTAGACAGAGCTCCCGGGAGGGTCGGTGCATTGCCCTGGGCTGTTCTGCAGGGGCTTCTCTCCCCCTGTCACTGGCTAGACTCCATCTCTCTGAAGCAAAGGGCAGTATTTAACCCTTGATTTACTACTGATGAGGAGACTCAGGCAGAGGCGACATTAATTGTTTCTTCCTAACATCACAATAAACCCGCATTCCCTCTGGCTCCATCGCTCCTTAGGACTTAGTTAGCTGCTTAGGGAAGATCACTCACCACTTCCAGGTCTCCGGGGTAACATTACCGGCTTTATTGTTGCAAGTCAACAAATCGCCTCCCATCTGTCTACGCTGACTGTGTTGCTGCAGCGGCAGTGCCCTAGATGTTTCCCTAGTGGTCTGAAAGAACTAATGTGCCTCCCTAAGCATCTAGCTCAATGCTAAGGAGGGACCTAGGCATTAAGGAAAATCTTCCTGGCAAGGAAATTCTAGAAGGTAGAATACACTGTGCTTCTCACGCCGTGGCCGTGGCTCTATCCAGGAGGACATTGACGGTCCATCTGAGTCTCACTGAAAGATCTTAGTGATAACCACAGGGCTACTGGGAAGCTAAGGGTTAGAGAAAACCGTGAGGCAGCAGGCACAGGTGGTGCCCCAGACAAACCCTCCAGGCGCTACACGAAGCTTGAAGTTACGATGTCGTGTATGTGGTCAGCAAGGGACAGAGGGCAGAAGCCAGCCAGAGGGAGCCCTGTGCTGGAGACCACGTGAGATGCCTGAAAAATTCGCAGCTCCCCTGTTGAGATCTCTCAAGGTCAGAGGAAATGCAGAAGAGCCAGCTGAACAAGGATTAGAGGAGAATTGACACATCTAGGAGGAAAGAAAACTTAATCAGTCGATCTAAAAAAGAAATGGAAAGTTTTATTCAAGCCAAATTTGAGGATTATAACCCGGGCAAGCATCTCAGAAAGCTCTGAGGACCATTCTGCCCATTAGAAATCAAGAAATAGTTATGTAAGTTTATTGAGACAGAGGGCTGTATATTAAATGCCGTTTTATTGACAGTTTACGCAATCCAGATCTAAGCATCATCGTGTCCCCTTACAAGATCAAGAAGGAATGTTATCTTTTAAGCAGTTGTCTTGTTGATGCCAGGAGAATGTTGCCCTTTATGTTTGAGCAGGTATTTCTGCTGACGCGGGGGGGAGGTTTGGTCAATGCATAATACAGATACGCAATGCACAGTGGGAGGAGAGAGGAGGCCAAAGGGCAGAGAAGAATGTTTAGGTGTAAATGTTTCTTGTCTTGCCATAAAATATGAATTTTATTTCATAGTCCCAGCATGGCACCTTACTTGCAGAACATCTCCAAAAACAAAGAATTGCCTTGCACCGTCTCTTTCCTTCTCATCTTAGAGACCGACTGCAGCCAGCCCACAGAAGCCGCAGCCCTCAGGCCCTGAGCAGAGGCGAGAACCCCTGAGGAACCATTCTCTGCACCCACTGATATGGGGGCTGCCTGCCGGCTTTAGGGTTTTCCTGTGTTGATGGCCACTTTGCCTTGTTCTGGCAAATGCCTTTTTAACAATCTTTAATGAGCTCCCATATTGCTGGCCCCACAGTTTGACCTTTGGTTCATTCCCATCATTTTGCTCTGTTTTAGTCCGTTAGCTCATGGCAGTCACATGGTGGCCCGGCGAAGGATGTCGGTCAAGTTCCTTGCGACAGGAGTGAATGGGACTACTGGATCCCAGTTACTTAGTGACCCTCCCCTTGACCGAGCTCCCTGCTAGTCTAGAATGAACCCCAGTCACAGACCTAAAGGTGGCTCTTATGTAAAAAAAATTATGTCGTCCAGAACTACTACAAGTGAGGTAATCTTCTTGTCCATGTCTGCTTGTCTGCTAGCCTTCCTTCCTCTTCTGTCTACTAAAAGAATTTGAAGATACTTCTAAGTCTGCATACATTATAATAACATAAAATGGGGAATTCTTCATGGTTCAAAAGGTTGATCGGTTTCCCTCAGATTTTCTTCCAACTCTACCCCTCACCTCCAGAAAGACGTTTATACCACCCACTAAGGTTCAGAGCAAGAGAATATTCTGGGATGTCTGTTTCTCAGAATGTTTTAATGTTAGACTTTAAAGAATACATGTTGGTTTTAAAAATTAGAATGAAACCTTAACATGTTTAGTATGTTTTAGCCATTAGTTTCTCCACTAATTATATCAGATTTCATAATATCAGATTTTGAAAGAGTGTGTGTGTGTGTGTGTGTGTGTGTGTGTGTGTATACACACAGAGACAGACTTTAAGTTAAAGATAGTGGATTGCCTACATCTGTTTCAGTTTTCTCCCTCAGCAGCCTCCGTTAAAATGGTAGTAAGAGAATATTAAAAAAAAAAACAAAAAACTCTAAACTCACAAGGACAAAGCGAAGTAGTTGAGGGATTTCAGTTCATTTTAGGAAGATGGAAAACTAATGTAGGAGAGGCAATTGATGTAGCAGGATGGAGGGAACCACAGCAGGAAGAGCCTACAGAAAGTGTTACAGAAAAGGAGTCCATTGGCTTTCTAGCATGCAGGCTCTAGGCATGGGACACTGGGTAGTTTGGAGCAAAGCATAGACAGCAGCTGAACAAAGTGCTAGTTGAAGGTCAGCGTGCAGAACTGTCAGATGCCAGTATCTTGCTATTCTCATCCAACCAGGTAACTGGGCTTCCCCAGAAGATGGGACTGTTAAAACATGAAGAACTTGAATAAGGAGACTCAAGTCCTAGGCTACTAGAGCCAGCTGAAAATGAGTGGAATTAGTGAAAGTCTACTTAAGTCTCCTTCACTTCCAAAAAACCAAAAACCAAACAAGTTAGCTCTCACCTCCCCCTCCGCCCTGTTCTCCTGCCAAACAGGAAATTAGAGAACTCTTTCAAGGGGAAACAGCCAAGGATTACCAAACATTAGAGAAAAGCATTCACTATGATTGGGGAAGAAAAAAGAAGAAACTTTTTTTTTTTAAAAAACTGAAATAAACAAAGATAAAGCAGGAACCAGAAGAAAACTTGTCTCGAGGGAGCCCTGCTGCCATGCCTGCCCCGATACCATAGCAGAGGTGTCAGAATACGGCAATGTGATGTAAGTGAGAGATCTACAACTACACTGATACAGAAATGAAGGAATCTCAAGTCGTAGGACTTCTGGTGTGCAGTATCCATGTCAGAGGTTATAAAAGGTTAACATTTAAATTTGGAGTCACCAGTCTAATGTCCTCATTAGATTACGTGCTTTGCCGTAGTCATCTAATTTAGTAGCTGCAGAATCAGGTTTAGAATGCAGACTCCTAATTTGCGGTCCAGTTTGCTGTCCGCTATTACTTATCTCTACAAAATGGGTGTAAACATCTGATTAAGGGAAATTTGTTCCCCAGAGTCAACTATAGGACACATAAAATCAACGTTATGTATTTTTTTAGATATAAATACGATCTATCTAAAACCTCATAGCCAGAAAGTAGGAATAAATGATAATAATTCTGATCACTTTTTTTTTTCAAATTTGGAAGAGCTATTTTGAGATGATTTGCTAGGCTTCTTTAAAAATTTAGCCTATGAAATTATATTAGGGTCTTTCGTTTTCTTTTGATATATTTTCCTCAGGTTCAACATCCAGTATGATCCACTGATCATTATTTTTAAAAATAGATGGTATAGCACTCTCTTATTTGAAGGCATTACTAAGGCTCTGTCTTATGAGTGTTTGGAAAACAGGAGCCACTTCTATCTGGCCTCCTCTTCCCCTCCTCAAGTTACAGTCCATCCAAAATGGCAGCCTTAGTGTATAGAAGTGAGTTATGCCTCTGACTTGATTCGGTGGGAAGAAATTATAAGGCAGGTAGTATGTGTATCAGACTCTCTGGGCCTTGTTCTCTCCTTCCCATTTCAAAATTAAGGAAACCTGGAATTTATCATATCAGAACCAACAGCTAGAGATCAGTGCCTGGTTTGAAATGGGAGGTAACTTGTGTTTGTGTACATTTGCACACGCCCTTCCTGAAACACCTTTTCCTCTAAAACAACTTCCCTAAAATCTCACAGGTCTGTACTCCTCTCTACTGTGTTTTAAGTGGAAACCCTTCCATGTTGCCCACCTGTTGCTACTCTGGGTTTCTGGTAAATTTTAATGGGTTACATCCAGATCAGTGATACAAAACGAACACAACTATCGCTCAACTCACTGAATTCCAAGTCTAGCTAGTAATGCTTCAGCTCCTGTGAAAGCAGAATTGAAATATAAACACAGTTTTAAGGACTTCAAAATGTTATGAGGGGGCTTCCCTGGTGGCGCAGTGGTTGAGAGTCCGCCTGCCGATGCAGGGGATGCGGGTTCCTGCTCCGGTCCGGGAAGATCCCACATGCCGCGGAGCGGCTGGGCCCGTGAGCCATGGCCGCTGAGCCTGCGCGTCCGGAGCCTGTGCTCCGCAATGGGAGAGGCCACAGCAGTGAGAGGCCCGCATACCGAAAAAAAAAAAAAAAAAATGTTATTAGGGAAACGGGAAAATAAAAATTAATCTGTCTTAACAAACCTAGAGAATCATTGCAGTTCATGTGCACGAAGACTCTGATGTCAGCTCTCCTTCCCTTGGGGTCTTTACTTAAAATTCACTTGTTGCTCTTTAAATTCACAAGTAGCTTAAGGCAAATGTTTGAATTTCTAAAATGAAACCATGTGGCCAAAGTAAGCTTAGGGGAAACAAAGTAAGGCAAAGAAATGGAAAATCTTCCAAAACAAGCAAAAGCATTAAAATGATGATGCTCTTTCTGAACTGAACTTAAAAATAACATTCGCTCAAGATAAGCTTAAAACTATAGAGACACTCTCGTCCATAAAGCCTTAAAGGAAAAGCAGAAAATTACCTCAGATGAAACTTCTTTATATGTCGTTTCTGTTCCCAGGATATTCTGACTCAGTTGGTCTGGAATAGAGCCCTGGCATCAGTATTTTTGACTGCCTAGGTAATTCACATGTACAGCCAGGATTAAGGAACACACATGAACAATGTTTGGAAACTGTTCCAACACGTATTGATGGCTCCCCTCTCTATAAGCCCTACCACACAACTGGCCCTTCCCTAAAATACACACACACACACACACACACACACACACACACACACGCACACATACCAAATTTTATTCATTTGAATATTCATTGAATCAACAAGTTGAATTTTGGCTTTGTGCAAGGAGCCCTGTTTCTGTCTGTCAAAAGCTCCCTATCTAGATGTGGAGAATGTGTAATGGTACAAGGGAAATGGGAACAACTCTTGGGGTGGAGGGAGGGCAAAGGAAAAGTGAGCAGATTCTTTTAAAAGAGGTAATTTCAGATTTGCTCTCAGTCCTGATCTTTCTTTACACTGCCATTAGGTACTGGGTTGGCTCGTATTATGTATGTGAGAAAGAAAGATGGAAGCATACCTAGTAGTTTTAGATAATTGTACATTCTAGACTTTCACTTTCCACCGTGACTTCTGTTCATAGTTTATCGATGTAAGACATCTATAAAGAGAAACAATTTCTAAACAAACAAAGCTTCTATGAAAGTATGTGACTCTGTTTGGCCACACTGGACTGCGTTATTACCCATCTGAAAACATGATTGACACTACTATGATTATCCTCTAGTTGGAAGGGACATATTTGTTTTTCTCTTTCTGACTTACTTCACTCTGTATGACAATCTCTAGAGGGCGTCAAGTCTTAATGACATGAAAAGCTGTGATAGTCCACAAATATGGAGTCTGTTTGGAGTGGAGAAGAACAGAGAACTGCGGCATCCCAACTCTAGATTAATCTGGGGCTCCCTTTTGCTGCCTCTACCCAACAGGGAAAACTTTTTCCTAAAATGTAATATTCTCTCTGGTATTTTCTATTTTTTTTCTTTGTATCAGATTATATTTCCACCAAGTCAGAGCAAATGCACAACTAAACCTAGATTATGAGAAATATCGAAATAAAATCTATGTTTGGGGAAGAAATGTCATCAGCATAGTTTCAAATAATTTATTATTAATTATCTCAAGTTTAAAATAGTCATCATCTATTGAGAACTCACCTTGAACAAAGTATTATGGTAGGTGCCAAGTCTGAATAGAATGAGGCAGAAACCCTGCTGAACATATACAATTAAAACTTATCCCCCCAAATCTGGCGTGTACTTTGATAAGCCCATGTGTTCAGACGTTCTGAAGTGAGCGGCAGTCTGTCCTTCAGTCAGAAATGTACTCATGGAATAAAGGTTTGTCCAGCCAAGTGCCAGGCTCTGTGCTTGGTGCCAGGCATATTGAAAGAGCAGCTTAAAAGGCCAAGAAGCTGTCACAGCTGCAGCCTATCATTTTGGATGATTTCTTTTTAAAAAAAATTTAACTGCTGTTTAAAAAACCCACACAACACAAAATTTACCGTCTTGAGCATTTTTCAGTGCACAGTTCAGTAGTGCTGAGTATGTGCACCTTGCTGTGCAGATCTCCAGAACTTTTCATCCTGCAAGACTGAGACTCTGTGCCCCTAAACAGCCACCGATGTTAGGTATCTAAAGACTTAACTCATATTAACAGAAAGTAGAGCAGTGGTTGCCAAGGGCTGGGGGGAAGGGGAAAGGAGTAATTGTTGCCTGATTTCTTCTGAGATCTCAATCTTCCCTTTGACTCCTAAGTGTGTTGACATCATGACCACCTGTCACTGCCTCTAAGGGCAGACACAGCTCTGCTTCTGGAAGAGCCGTCGCCTATCTGACTGTAACAGCCCTGCCCCTGCCTGCATCCAGGTTCTACTAGCTTGGATCTGCCCCCTGTTCTCCTTCTCCCTTGCTGTTTTATGCCCGTTGTACCTGCTGTGGCAAGCTTAATTGTTTGCTGTTTTTTATAGGCACTGGAGTGCACCACCTCTTGGGGATTCATTATCCAGCCTGATCTCACAGTTCCTCTCTCATCCCAGGCTGGATGCGGTTCACCTCATCCCTTTTCAGCATTCTCAGTATTACTGCATAATACACATCCATTCCCCCATCCCCCCAAATTAACAGTACAGTCACTGTGTTTTTGGAAAATGCTTAAAACCCCACCTTTACATTCTGGGAAGCAGGGAACAATGAATGAATTTAAACCAAGAACAACCTCGAAAATGTCATGGTTCCCTACCCAGTATGTGGAAATCTTGGTCTCCAGCACACTGCTATTCATACATCACACAAATGTTCTGTAAACTATAACTGAGAATTATGTACGAATCTAAATGCTCTCCAGACAATTCTAAATATCAGCTTCAATACAAGACTTTACCTGCTAAAAGCATCTATTTATGGTTTGACACTCTGTCTCTGACATTTTGACATGATACATATTCCATCAGCCTGATACATTGCCACCTCCCAGTGAGAATTAACACATGTTGCTAAACCACTTTAGGGCCCTTGCAAAGCACATAAAGGCTGTTTGACAGTTACCCCCAGGAAGGTAAATAATCAGCACACCTCTGACTCCCTTATTATTAACCATTATAAAATCATGTGCTGTGATAAACGTACCTAACAAAAGCATTGACTTTTACAAGACTTCCCAGGAAGAAAACACGTACATTTGATATAAGAAACCCATGGGGGAGGGGCGGGGGGGAGGAGGACTTCCGTTTTCCTTTGTCTTCAGTTTGCTGGGAGCTGCTCCTTGTATGGGGCTGGCTTTCATCTGTCCAGCTAAGGCTTCGATGACTGAGTTATGAAAAAATCATGGCCCATTGCCTTAACTGTAACACAAAGGGATGTCTTTCAGAGGAAAATAATATTTTTTTTTTTTGGCTGCCTTATAGTTAGAAGACTATTTTTAACGCAGAGATTTACATTTTTCTCCCTATTTTCCCTTGCTTCCTGTTTAATTCCTGGTTAGACAAATAAGTAGGCACTGGTCTGCACCAAAATGTGCCTGGGCAGGTTCCTGGTGTTTCATGTTCCTTGGTTTTGTTTCCTTGTGCCATTGAGACCCTGTGCTGGTTATTCAGTCCTCACTCGAGGTAACGACACAACCCTTCTTCGCCAGTATCCTTTTTTAAAATTTTCATTTTATATTGGAGTATAGTTGATTCACAATGTTGTGTTAGTTTCGGGTGGTTCGGTTATATGTATGCATGTTTTTTTGGATGCCCAAAGATAATTTTCCAAAGAATTTTCTGCATATATTCATAATCCCTTTTAAGTGTTACACAGAGGAGTATATATGACTGTTCAGTGGCATATTTGACTTAATTTTTTATAAAATATTTTCCGTGTCCTATATGATTAAAGATATGTTTCACTTGAGCTTGCAACAGAGACATGAAAATGACCCATTGTAAGTTTGTTATATTAAACAAACAAACAAACCTAACAAAAAGCATATGGGGATCGAGTTCAGTTCTAACTCAGCCAACTAATAATTTACTAGTCCTGTTACCTTAGGTGAGGAAACTGAGCTTCAGTATTCGAATTTGTAAAAACAAGAGCTAAAGAGTAGCCACAATTTATTGAGTGTCTCCTTTGGAACCGTGCTCAGCGCTTTACGTATAATGACTCCTCTCGTGCTCACAACACTCCTTATTGACATTTTCCAGGAAAAAGAAATGAAGCCACAGGGCAGTTAAGCCATGTCCTCAAGGATACACAGCCAGTAAATAGCAGGGCCAGGATTTTGAACCCAGGCCATTTGTCTCCAGAGTCTATGTTTTAACCACTAGGCAAAACTCCCTCTCTAAACATCTACCTTGCAATTAAATTAGGTAGAGTGTGAAAGTTCATCTCATTATGCCTGGCAAATTATAGGTGTTCAGAAGAGTTAATTTCCTCCTTAAAAACAGATAATAGCAATAATTACACTCTAAGAATAATGTTCTTTATATCACTCAATATGCCTTAAAAAGATAGTCACAAAGGTGCAGAAATATAATCAGAAAACATCATAATTGTCATGCTTTTATTGAGTGCTTATTTATACGCCTTATTTTATTTTATTTAACCTTTGCAACCATCCTACCAAGTGGGTATTATTATCATATCCGTATTAGAGACAAGGACACTGAGGTCCTGAGCCACATGGCTAGTAAGTGACAAATATTGATACCAAAACCCACAATAATCTAACCACTGCACATTCCTATATCATGGACCATCGGAAGGAGAGAGCATGGAAAACATTGCCGTCACGTTCATTCTGAAGCTCAAATTATGTAATCAATTTCAAAAAATCATAAATAAAAATTAACAATCGGTAAATTCCTACTTGCTAATGACTTAAGCTGCTGCAACATCTTATTAACTTGGGGGCCACCAGGAAAGTCAATTCTACCTTCTTGACCTCAGAGTCCTTTTCTAGACAGCAATGTCTCCATGCCCTATAACTACCTTAGTAAGGTGTCACCGTAGAGTAATGGGACCAAATTTTGTAAGTGTAACCATGGTATCACATAAGAAGAACAACATTTTTATGGAAAATATAAAGATTCAAGAAATAGTCTCTAAATTAGTTATTCGTTTTATAAATGAAGTCACTTATTCCTCCCCTTGAGAGCATTTAATTCTGTTACATAAATATTGACTTAAGAACTGCAAGTGCATAATGGCATTTTATTAGGTATGAATGGTAGGGGGTCATACAAGGTATGGCCTCTCCCAGTTGAAAGCTTAGAGGGATAAAGAAGAGTCATGAGACAGGCACTTGAGTATTAAATAATACGTCAAAGTAGGATGTTGAGTAAGTATGTTTTGTACAATTTCAAAGATACTTCCTTTAGGAGGCTCTGAGGAAAAGATCATTGTAAGCTGACATGATCTTGAAAGAAACTGTGATGATGTGGGGCTTAATTTAGAAGAAGACATTTTAGTTGGAAAGAATCATCAGGAATATATTCAAGAGACAGTAGAGAGAGATGGAATTGACCAAACCAAAAATTCATATTGTAGAAAATGAGAAACAGCTGTAGAAGCTAGTTGATAAAAAATGTTCTCAGTTATTCACCTAAGGATTTGCATCTTCTAGTTAGAAATTTTCTCAATGTCTATCAATTGAAACTGTTCACTTCCATGTTACATGACCCTGGGCATATCCAGAATTATACCTGATTCCCAGTGTTCTATCTGCACCCCATCCCTTTCTCTCCTCCTCAAGAAAGCAAGTTGGGTAGATGGGTAAATAAGAATAGTGATACTGTTATTCAGATAACTGCTCTAGAGTTGATAATTGGAGGCCTTAATACTTAACACTTATTAGTAATCAATTTCTTGTGAGTCAGATCACTACCAACCAAGCCAACATGTTCCTTCACCAGACCCCTGCAGCCAGAAATCCCAGAAGCACCAGGGTAGTTAGACAACTCCTCCTGCCGTGTGATTTAGGCAGGAGGGATGAGGGATGGACCAAGGTGGCAGCCATGCATTAGAAAGAAAATAAGATGATTCAAGAAACATTTTAGAGGAAGAATACATTTCAGCAAATATTTATGGAATGACTAGCATGTTTACGAAATCATAATACATACTAGAAGGACTGCAAAGAAGGGGAAATAAAACAACTACACAATCACACAAGTAGCCGTAATGCAAGGCCAATAATATCAAATAATCCAGCAGATAAATAGTTCGTATGTCATAGGATTCAAAAATAAGATGGATCAATTTCTCACCAAGTGTTAAAATGTTGGAGAATATTGTCCTCATAAAATCACCAGCCATAAAAAATAATTTTTATGAATGATAATGATATAGTGTTGGAAATAATTTTATGTAAAAATATGTAAGAAATTATGCAATAGATTGTGATCACAATTGATATTGGATTAGGGGTCAGGAACCTTTCTGTCCTCTAATTTCTCCTTAAATATTAGTTACCCAAACACAGCACTTGATTTTTAGTTAACCATATGAAGTGCAAAATCTGTTTTACTTCTGAGCAATTGTAGCATTACACATACATATACTTTACATCTAATTACATGGAGGCAAGCAGTTCACAGGTTGTATCTTTAAGTTGTAAGTTTCACCTTACAGGTTATATATCTTTAAGTTGCAGCGTTAACCTTCGCTTAATTTCATGTCTATCCTGGTTTCTCATTCATCCCTGCTTTACCTTCAAGCATGGTAACATCTTAATATAATTCTTTCCATCTGGTTTCCCAGTTGGACTTGCCACTGCCCCTCTCTGGCCAGCAGGCGTCCCATGCTAGTTTAGGTAGTTTAATTATTGCCTGGAATTCAAGTTCTTAAACCTCTGAAAAATTCAGTTCTTGAGGCCATCCTGCCCAAGAACAAATTCCAAAATCTTCTGACTCCAGTTTTAAATGTCTTCCCGCTCTTTCCTTCTTCTTTCTTAATTTCTCTTTTATTAGCTAGGAATTTTAGTGGACAGCTTTCTGGTGGACAGCTATCAGTACCAACCTGCTGTTTTTTCTTGTTTTCATCTCCAAATTCAGATTTATGCTTATGAAGCATTGCATTTAAATATAATTGTTCCTTCTTGGCCAGCATGAGTGCACTTCAAGGAAATGTCACATATTTCATCACATGCTTTAACATTAACGAATTTTAATTACTTTGTATTTATAAATTTGAATTAAAATTCATAAAATATTTATTCTAATAATAGCATCTCTCTAGAATAGTTCTATAGCCTTTATTAAGTAGATTAGCTGCTTCTGTTTCAACTTGTAGTATCCAAACTGGAAGGATGTTTTTCAGTTCTATGTTTGAGAAATTGAAGTCTGTTCTTAAACAATACGTAGTATTTTTCATCTTGGGAGCAGTAGAGCCATTACCAAACGATTGTGCTAATCTTCACATAGAAATAGTGTAGTACTAAGTCTTTGTCCAGAATAGCTGTTAACCACGGCACTTGGTGAATTGGAAATAGACCTAAATGATGCTTCCCTGGGCACCATCCTGCCTGTGCCTGCCCTCCACGAAACCAGGCTGTTTCTCTCAGAATCTCCTTTTCTTTTGACTCTTCGGTTCATGCTAGATGATAACTATTTTCCATTGGTCACTACAATTGATTCTCATTATTCACCAGAATTCTGTTCTATAAAGTCACCAAAAACACTGGATTAGCAAATGCTGAACCACTGCTTCTAGGGGAAATACTGGGTTAGGTTCCTGTGAGCCTCTGTCACTACACTTTTGTCAACCCATCAATTTCTGTTTTAAGACACCACATCATGTGTGTGTGTGTGTGTGTGTGTGTGCGCGCGCGCGTGTGTGTATGTATATACACACACACACATATGATGTGGTGTCTTAAAATATATATGTATATGATTCATTAATCCAATTTTTTTTTATTGAAGTATAGTTGATTTACAATATTGTGTTAGTTTTAGGTGTATAGCACAGTGATTCAGTTAAATATATATATAGGGCTTCCCTGGTGGTGCAGTGGTTGAGCGTCCGCCTGCCGATGCAGGGGACACGGGTTCGTGCCCCGGTCCGGGAAGATCCCACGTGCCGCAGAGTGGCTGGGCCCGTGAGCCATGGCCAGTGAGCCTGCGCATCTGGAGCCTGTGCTCCGCAACGGGAGAAGGCCACAACAGTGAGAGGCCCATGTACCACAAAAAAAAAAAATATATATATATATATATATGTGTGTGTATATATATATACACACATATATATATAAAACACTATATGTTGTATATATAAAAAACACTATATATAACTATATATATAACACACTAGAAAAATATACTGACATAAAAGTAGTAATGTAATGTATTTTTTAAAACTTTTAAATATCAACAGCAAAAAGTAAAAAATAACAAACAACCAGGTCACAAAAAAAGATCCAGAATTGTTCAGTAAATGGGTAAAAAAAAAAATTGAAGTTCTTTCTGATCTAACAAATACAAACAAAAATAAAAATATATTTTATCATCTCTGAAATGGGTAAGATTTTGTTTTATTTTTGTTTAATAAGCAAAAATGATGGGGCATTTCTGACACGCAATTTTACAAAACAAATCAATAATCTTTAAAATGT
Organism: Phocoena phocoena; assembly: GCF_963924675.1. NCBI lineage: Eukaryota > Metazoa > Chordata > Mammalia > Artiodactyla > Phocoenidae > Phocoena > Phocoena phocoena. Next base: position 98,349,891 of record NC_089227.1, read on the forward strand.
TTGTAGTTCTTGAAAAAGGATTTTCACTTCTAAAACCATATCCCAAGGAAATAAGTATAGATCACACACAAGTTTTTTTAGATTGTTCATCCCAGAGTTATATGTAATGGTGAAAAATGTGAATCACTGGTATCTGCCCCCCCAAAGTGAAGGAAATTGCTAAATACATTTAAGTCTAGCCATATCATTGTATTTCCTAAAAATAAATCTCCTAAAAATGTTTTGAAGGCTATTTCCATGGACACATGATAATGGTATAATTTTAGTAAGTCATAGTAGAAAACTGTTACAATATTACCCAGTTTTACAAATTGTATTTTTATATGTACTTACATAAAGCTGGGAGTAAACATAATGAAACTATTAACAGATTATTTCTTGTCAGTGAGTTTATGGAACTTTTATATTATCTCCTTTATAGTTTTCTGTGTGTTCCAAATATAAAATATTCATTATTCATATCCTTTAAAAATTTAGATCTTAACTACCTCTTTTCATTTAATTTGCAATTTGACCATTTTTAATCCAGTAAATTTAATTTTCTCAAAATGATCAAACTGAGTGTTTAACGTTCTACAGATTAATTTTTTTTCAACCTTAATTTTCTTCCTAGTAGTAGTGTATATTCTTAAATGCTGGCATATCCTCAGCTATGGCTGTGCCTATTCAAAGCCAAAAATAGTGCCAATTTTTAAAAACTTGAACTCATTATCTGTATTTGGTTTATAGTATAATAAATAAACGTTTTGACTGCAGTTCATCTGCTTTGGCTAAAGACAGATGACAGACAAGGGGGCTGATTAAATACAGGAGAAAATCTGGTACATTTTTTGGTTTTATTATTACTCTTTATAGCCATTATGTTTGTGAATTATTTATAATGTTGCTATAAAGAATATTTTGAGTTAAGTCTCAGGTCTTGCTTCCAAAGAATGTGTTGTTTTGTTTTTATCATTCCAAATTTTATGATTATGTTAGGATTATAGGACGAGAGATAATAAATTTTATGAGTTGTCAGATAGTTATGAGAACAATTATGAATTTTCTTTAAAAACAGTGAAGGCTAAAATATTTAGGGATTGAAGATGTTTTCCTCTGGCTACTCTGTCGTGTATCTCTGCAGCAGGATGAGATGGTAGAAAGGCTGAGCAGGGAACCAGGAAGGCTGGGCATGAGTCTTTAATTCCCCTTCTTATTAGTGCTGGAATTGTGGACAGTTTCTCAGAGACAGAGCTTTCTCGCCTGTAAACTAAGAGTGAGTCCAGTAGGTGTATGTCTATAATCTGATTTAATCACACAGTGAGCCTGGACTATGTGGGCCTTAAAGAATCCATCACCACCACTTCTCTCACTGGCTTTTTTCTTTTTTCTTTTCTTTTCCTTTCTTCACAAAGCTGGATAGTAAAGATGTAAGAATGTTATTCTTAAAAGGGAACTAAAGTGCTAGGCATTCTGAGTTGCTGACAGAGGATACGCATGTAAGCTTTAGCAAACACTGATACATTTTTGAAAATTAGTCTGTATTTCCTAACTATAACGGTACTGGAGTAAAGAGGCCAACCGTCTTCCTTTAAGAAATGGCCCCGGTTCCCTCCAGGATATGTCCACATGGTCAGTAAGATCCATATGCTGGTAGTACCCTGAGAAAACTTTCAAAAGTAGGTCTGACAGTTTGCAAACCATGGACAGAAACAGACAAGATCAGTAAAACTCTCAAGTAATCCCTGGTTTTGAGCCATGTAGATTCCAGGTAAGCTTGCCAAGGTTAGTTAGGTGTAAAATTTACTCCCAAGTACGTAAATGAATGGGCATCTTTTATGGCCTTACTGGACTTAAAGCAACTGGATTTTGTAGGCTATCTGCCCAAGATAATTGTTTGAAATTTTAACGTTTATTTAAATATTTTTCCAGATGGTAATTGATCATTATCTTTTGAAGCTGCTTTGGGTTGGAAGCAGTAAAAATCCTCTCCTCCAACAGCCTATAGGAACTTATTCTCCTGTTGTCTGTTGAGTCATCTAGCCATCGACACTGTAGATCAAGCCAGATTTCCCACATCTGAGTCCAGTTCTATTTGTGACCTCCAGCAAGCTATTAACCCCTCAACTTCCTCTTCTGTAAAACAGAATAATGGCAGCACTTATCATCTGAGAGATTAGGCACCTAATACAGTGCCTAGTAAGACCTAAATAAATATTAGCTACATCTACTGTGATATTTATAAAAATAGACTGTAAGTTGTAATCCTATTTTACACCATTCAAAACTGTTTTCTTTTACACAGAAATACTATTTCAGCCAAACTTTTAATTCTTGCAAAGTTATTCCATTGCAGTTAAGGAACAACAGTATGGCATTAGAGAGGAGTCCAGAAAAGTCTTTGCCTTCGCCATTTCCAGCACCTCGTTCCAAACAAACCAAGAAGCAGGTCCTTATACCACCAGGTTTTCGTCGTGTAGCTTTGATAACTTGGCCACAACTGATCAAACCAGGGCTCTGGGTTTCTCCCTTAGGCAGTTCTGTGTAGTTTGGCCTATAGCCTTGTGCCTTCACGTGACAGCTCTGCCTAATAGAAAGGTCCAAACCGAATAGCAAAGAACCAGCCCAATCCAGCCTTCTCTCAGTGACTTTAAATAAAAGACCTGCAGACTCTGTAGCGTTCTGTGGTGGATCCTGTTCATTTGCAAATTGCAGTACACTTGCTGAGGAGGGTGGGGGTCTTTGGGAGAGAGAAAGGTAGAACCGAATTTAAACACTGTAGGATATTTCTTCTGTCTTTCCACTTGTTGAATTTTCCAGCCATTTGGTGTTTCGTAGAGTAGTTTGATATAGTTGGTTTCCAGGATGTATTTTGGTCAACATTACCAAAAGGCATGCAGTTTTCTGTCTAGAAGTCAAATATTTTGTATGATTCTTTGACCCTAAAAGTGCATTTCTCTTATATCATAGCTCTGGTGTCACTGACATTGCATTTTAGCAGTATAAACATTTTACATATGAATGACACTTGGAATGCTCTCCTGAATGGAACACATTTCCTGAAATTCCAAGTAAACCCAAAGCAGCAGGTCTGCTAACTTGAGTCTGTGTTTTTTTGCAAGTTGCTCACTGAGCTCATACCCACCCCCCAAATCAAGATGAGACAGAGGCAGGATCTGCGGTTCCTCCTTCTGCATCCCATAGAGTAAGTGAAGATCTGCTGAGCTGAATTAGCTTTTAATATTTTTGTACAGTGCGGTGCCTAAACAGAAAATGACCACGTCACCTGTTGCCCAGCCGAAGATACATTATCTATTTCGTGTAAGGTCGGATCTTAACAAAACGGCACCGCGAAACAAAGGAAAGCTTCAAGTGAGCTTTATTAGGGAGCGCTCCCGGGCGAGGTTCACTGGTCCGAGAGAAAGGGGCCAGAGAATTCGTGCCCGCTACTGGATGAGGGGAATTTTTATTGGGGTAAAAGCAAAAGGCGGCTTGCAAGGGGAGGGGGTGGTTTGCTATACAGGGTAATTCCTTATTTGGTGAGGATACAGCAGGGCCAGGTGTTGCTTGGTCTGTTGTGGGGCGTCAGCCCCATTGTTTTCTGGGCAGGAAGTTAGAGTCTCTTGTTGATTCCCAGAACAGGTGAGGTCGTTATGTCCCAGTGCCTCTCCTACCTCATACTGGTCGATGTTTTCTCTTACCCCCCGGGCCTCCTTTCACCCGGGCCAACGGACCTTACATTTTGTACTGTAGTATGGTTATTTGTGTTGGAGTTCTCGAGAGGTGATGGGATGTGGTAGTTTAGAGGTGATTTAAAAGCTCTCCAGTGCAATTTTGGCTTCTCTCAATTTTCCAGTTTTGTACCAACTTTAGAACCTACTACCCACATAAGCTTTGAATCTACTAGAATTAAAAGCTCAAACTTTATAGCCAAACTGACCTGGGTTTGAATCCTGCTTGCATCACTTAGCTGTGTGGCTTTAGGAAAGTTGCTCAGCTTTTCTTGGTCTCCGTTTTCTCATCTGTGTGATTGCTGTGAGCCTTAAACAGCATTCAGAGTTCTGGTTGCCATATCTTCTGTGTAATAAGAGCCAGTGTTTTTATTGACATAGTTCAGACATTAAGAGATGAACAGAGAGCATGAACAGGAAGAAATGATAATCCCTTGGTCTTTAGAGGCAGAAGCCATGAGGTGATGAGCAGGAAAATACCCCCGTAGCTGAGAGATGCTGGGTGGTCCAGGTTTCCATGAGGACTGATCTTTCATTCAATATGTTGGACAGTCTGCACCTGGACAGCACATTGGCAGGAAATAGAGACTACTCAGTAAAACTGATTTTCAACAATTCCGGTGTCAAAAGATCCTAACATGGTGCTTCATTTAATTCGAGACTTCTAATCAGCCCTGGAGGAGCTCTGGGTAAAATACCTATAATAATACATGCCCCTTTTAACCTGGGTTATTATGAGATTAAATGTGTTTATGAATGTGGCTTTATTTTGAAATGATAAAGCCTTTTATGAATGTAAGATGGTAACAGATAAATATTAATAGCATTTTAAGTCAGGGCTAATTATTTAGGAAAGTGAATAATGGAGAAGAAGTCTATGGGCATGACTGTACTTCCTATCCTCAGTTAAAATTTACTGAAAGAATTTAAGATTATAAAATCCTTCATCATTAACCATTATATTTCCACAATGTTTCAGAAGTGTTGCCTAGGGGACAAGCTTGGCTTTTAGAGTTAAACTAACCCTGACTTTAAATCATAATTTTGCCACTGGCTGTGTGACCTTGGAGAAACTCTTTAACCTCTCTGGGCCTCAAATTCCTTATTAAAAATATTTCACGAGAACTAAATTAAATGACATGGGAAAGCAACGTGGCCCTATAGATACTCAGTGAATGGATGGATGTACCCCTTACATGATTACAATTCTGAAATAAAAGTGACAGACTAAATGATTGAGTTAAAACTTTGTTGATCTCTCTAAAATAAAAAGTGCAAAACAAAAGGTCCTTAAATTGTATTTGTTTCACTTGAGAATATCTTCTGTAGCTTAATATAGGTAAAATGCAAAAATAGCAACAATATGGTCATTGCAGCCATTCCAGAAACCAAGCACATGATGCATTCTACACTGTCCTGATGGATTCTACATCAGCAGTCCCCAACCTTTTTGGCATCAGGGACCGGTTTTGTGGAGGACAGTTTTTCCACGGACAGGGGACAGGGAGGATGGCTCAGGCGGTAATGCAAGTGATAGGCAGATGGGCGTTCGCTCGACTGCCACTCACCTCCTGCTGTGCAGCCTGGTTCCAGACCGCCACTCACCTCCTGCTATGCGGCCTGGTTCCAGACTGCCACTCACCTCCTGCTATGCGGCCTGGTTCCAGACAGGCCGCGGACTGCTACCAGTCTGTGGCCTAGGGGTTGGGGACCCCTGTTCTACATGATCAGTTATCCCATGTTACGAAAGCGGTGTAATAGTGGAGTCAAGATTATTGGTATAACCCTGGCGAGGAGTATTTGAAACCAAAACTAGCCATTCGTAAAGCAGCTCAAATGTGTGGTCTCTAGAGTGTGTTCATAACATATCTTAATACAACAAGAGATAGCATACAATTAATTTTTCACTTCAGGTGAAAGCCGCCTTTCAGAAAGCCACATCACTTGCGACAGATTTCCATTAAGAGTTGGCATACTTTCAGTGCTCAGGCTCTCCTGGAGCAGAAAGAACAAGCAGATGCAAATGTGTGCCTGCCCCTGTAGCATGTTTTATGCCAAGGGGGCAAAACCATAGCTTCTACACATGGTTATACAAGTTGACATGTAGCCTCACTCCATGGGGCTTCTCCTTCTGCCTATGAGTTGTCCTGGTGGCTTGGAGCGGTTCAGAGCCAGGATATAATTGACATGACAATATTGGGCTCTTTACAGCCCATATTTTCACACCTGCCATCTCTGCACAAGGAAAACTTCAGGCAAACATGCAGCATGCACAACTAGGTCTGCATATCTGAGAGAGTGCTCATTTCCTTCCAAAGAGTATCCCTTGGGGTGGGGGGAGTGGGGTGGCAGGGGGTTGGCTGCAGAGGGATTGTCAGATTTTTGTCTTTTGGTTTAGATACAATCCAAATAGGTGTAAAATAGGAAGGACTGCATGACTGCACCCCAATTTTAATTTCCATAAAACATTTTTTCAGTAGTATTGTGTGCTTAATAGATAAATGTTATTCTAAAACCAGCCCAGGTGTTAGAAGACAAGATAGTACGGGCCCCTGAGGGATGGTAGTGAAGAAAAGGGGCACAAAGAGGGTTTCTGGGATAACGGCTAATGTTCTGTTTTGTGATGTGGGTTTAAGTCACAACATGGGTATGTTCACTTTATGAAAATTCATCAAGCTGTATATTTATGATCTGAGCATTTTTCTTCATATAGGTTATCCTTCCATTTAAACAATAACAACCAGGAAGGAGAAAAAATCTTCTTCTTCTTTCAAAAAACTTTTTTTCAATATATATTTATATTTAGGTAAGGGAAGAAATACGTATAATTTGGTACAAGGCCTACACCCAGTTAGAATATATTTAATAAAGTTAATATTTGAGCACACGTTAAATGTATTGCCTTTTAAAAAATTGGTCAAGAATATGAATTGCTTTGGAAGTTATAGCCATGTTCCATGTGAAATAACCATTCTCGGATTTCATTCAAAATACACTTCCAGGAATACTTATTTTTCATACATTCATTATAACCTTTTCAGCATCATTTACAGAGTATTTGATATCTAAGCTATAACCATATATGATTGCCATAGCACTCATTTTGACTGTTTCAACAAAATATTTCATCTAAGGCATTAATCGGATCCACCAGTTTTGCTCAGTTGAAAAAAAGGATCACTTATACAGCCATATTGATATTTAAAAGTCATCTAAAATAAGCCTGTTATCAAATAAAATTGTTTCTAATCTTATAATAGTATGAAATGATTTCAAATAAATGTTTTATATTCATGCCTTAATTCATAACCATAATTTTCCTGTAGAGTGTTTGTAGTAGTTGAAAGACAAGACTGCAGAATGATATTTTCAAAGGGTTGAGAGAAAGATAAACAAAAATTGAGAGAGCTTGAGACCAAAATAATTTTATTAAAGCAACTTCTAAAGGATTTAATTCGTAAAAAAAGAAACCCAGAATAAATGCCTGAGATGTAAGAAGTGTTGATCAAAGAAACTGATGAACATACAGGTAAAAAGTGTTTAAAACTGTCTAATGAAATATTAATGTTTAAATTAGTGTTTTAGAAGAGAGGACTGGATGAAACAATTACAAATGAAGCCTGTAAGCCAGGAAAGAAGTAATCAGTTAAAGTTTTCTAAGACACTTGTATTCGAAGAGGATTTAGAGAGGATTTAAAAGACTAATTAATTTTAGACTTTCTTGAGTTGTGTGTGTAGTAAAATTCCAAATATGCACACTTAATATTAGATAATATATAACTTCAAAACCAGAATGGGGCAGGAAATGGAATAAGGAAACAAAATAATCAATTCAAAAAGTAGGAAGGAATGCAAAAAGAATTATACAAAATCAAAAAAAGAACAAAACAGTGTAAGACAGAAGGAACAAGTCTCTCTCTAAATATATTAGCTAAAAGAATTTGTCAGATTAGATTAAAAAGAGGCTAAATGTTTTTTAATCAGACACAAGTAAGAAGACTTAGGCTACATGTAAAATGAGGAAATGATATATGTCAGGAAAATAATAAATAAAAGAAAAACTTGGTAACTATAATAATATCAGGTAATATAGCCTTCAAAATAGAAGTCTTTTGGGGGATAGAGTCTTTTGTTATACTAAATTATGACAGAAGACACAATTTTCATGGAAGACATAGTTCTAAACTTGAATGCACTGAGCAAAATATTCTCAAAATATATAAAGCACATGCAGAAATTGATAAGTCCAAAATCATATAAGAAAAATATACATAATAATTTCAAAGCTAATCATTTTAAGCACATGGAAGTAAAAATAGAGGTTTCTAAAAACATAATTAACAAACTTGATTTAATAGGTATAAAGAGTCTGAACAAGAGGAATAAAGAACACACATTCTTCTAAGACATAAAGAAAGGTTTGAAACATTTTATCACTTTCTAGGAGGAAAAATCAAAAATACTTAGAACTGAGTGGTAATAAACAATCCTATAAATAAAAATTCATGAGAGACAACACAAAGGTAGTTATAGTTTATTTTATATTTTAAATGCTTAAATTAGAATTGAGTTAAGGCTAGAAACTGATAGCTAACCTCAAATAAACTAAAATAATGAGCTTCATGAAATAGATTTTGAAGACTAGAATAGAATCCAAAGAGTCAACATAGTCAAAAGTTAGTTCTTTGAAAACAGAAAAACCTCTAACTTATTGGCCACAAATAACCAATACAGGAAATGAAAATGGAAAATAATTACAGGCAGCAGAGATTTGAGTGGTAATAAGAGAGTGCTATGAACAGACTTTGCCAGTGCACTTAGAAACAGATAAAATGGACAAATTTCTAGTATCGTATATCTGAGTCAAAAAACTATTCTTGTCTTGGTTTTTGAAAGATATTCTCACTAGATATGGAATTCTAGGTAGACTGTTTATTTTTTCCCTTTCTCTACTTTGAAAATGTTGCTCCACTGTCTTCTGACTTGCGTTGTTTCCTAGAAGAAATCTGCTGTTATTCATATCGTTATATGCAATTATATCCTTTTTCTCTGGCTCTTTTAAGCAATATGCTTACAATGTACCTTAGTGTAGTTACCTTCATGTTTCTTTTGTTAGTGAGGTTATTGTTCTTTTAGGAGCGGTAGATTATATCTTTCATTAAATTTGGAAAATTTTAAGCCATTAGTTCTTCAAATCTTTTTGTTCCCTACATTCCCCCCTGCTTTGGGGATTGCCTATTATACATATTAGACCACTTGAAATTGTCCCACAGTCCACTGATGCTTTTTCCACTTTTTTTGGCCTTTTTTCTCTCTATATTACATAGTTTCTACTGCAGTGTCTTCAAGTTAACTAATCTTTTCTTCTGTGGTGCCTCTTCTGCTGGTACTCTTTTCTGGCATAATTTTAATTTAGAAATTGAGAGCCTTTGTGTATCTTCCATGCCTCTACTTAACATGTTCAATCATTCCTCTACATTCTTGAGTATATAGAAAATAGTTGCAATAACTTTTAATGCCCTTGTCTATTCATTCAGTCCTTTGTGCCATTTCTTCATCTGTTTCTACTGATTGATTTTTCCCCTCATTGAGGATTTTATTTTCCTACTTCTTTTCATGCCTGGTAATTTTTTATTGGACGCCAGACAGTGTGAATTGCCCCCTTATTGCGAGTAGATATTTTTATATTCCTATAATATTCTTGGGCTTTATTCTGAAATGTAGTGAACTTACTTGCAAACAGTTGACCCTTTTGAGACTTAATTTTAAACTTTGTGAGACAGGACCAGAGAAGCCATTATCTAGGGCTACTTTTGCCCCAATACCAACGTGATTTCCTTTTGAGTACTCTACCTCATGCCCTTGAATTACAGGGTTTTTTTCACTCTGACTGGTGGGAACATGAACTATTCTTGGCTTTGTGTAAGTATGGAGATTGTTCCTTCATGCTTCCTCCTGACCCAAGTAACTTCCTTACATGAATGAACTTATTTTTACTCAGGTGAAGATTAAAGGGAGAGCTTCTGCAGATCCTGAAGCTCTCTCTCTGTGCAATTCTCTTCTCTCTGGTATTCTGTGCTGAGGACTCTAGACTACCTGTCTCCTCAAATAATGCAGACTGCCAGGTTCCTGAGTTCACCTTCTCTGCATTGAGGGCTGAGGAATCTTGTCAGGCAAAGAGCTAGGGCAGTTTGGGGCTCACATTGTTTGTGTGTGATCTCTCAGACATAACTGTCTTGCACTACTTGATGTCCAATGTCTGAAAACTGCTGTTTGTATATTTTTCCAGTTTCCGACCAGGGCTTAAAACCATGTCCCCTGCGCTGGCAGGCAGATTCTTAACCACTGTGCCATCAGGGAAGTCCCCAAGAGTAGTTTTTAAATATTATTAAATAATATGCTCATACCCCCAATGTGCTAAAAGCAAAGCATTTAAAAATCCTATTTAATCATTTCTTTTTTTTTTCAAAATTCTTTTCACATTGACTAAAGTAGAATTTTGCCTCTTCTAATTTCAAAAATATTTTCTAACAATATTCATTGCTAGCTTCTCATGGTTCAAATGTAGAACATCTTTTTTGATGTCTTCCCCCAAAAAATATCCCAATTTTATGAGACCAGTAGCAAATGTCTTCCTGTCATATATTTTCAGGAGAATCTCACTTCTGTTTAGAATGTGAGTTATTTAGTGTGAGAGATACAGTAGGCGGAACAAGAAACGTGGAAGTTGAGGAAGATCTGTAAATATTTTTAGAGGAGAGGAGTTCCTACACAGGCAGCCTCCCAGGCAGCCTCATCAACAACGCTCCTGAAAGGAAAGGAGTAATACTGTTGACATCGTTTCTGAAGGCGTGAATTGTGGATTTTGATCTTTTTCTATAAATACTCACCTTGTGAAAACTACTCCGCAATCTCTGCTGTCAGTAGCCTTTATAAATGCCGTCCACAGGTCTTTAATTCACCACCACCTGCTTGAGACTTATTTATTTTTTAAAGAAGAGAAGCTGGAGAAGTCATTTGAAAATTCATGGGTAGTTCACTCTTCAAGGTTGTGATGTGCTCTTGGAACAGCCATAAAAGCTTCTGAGCGACAACACATGGCCCCTTCCCTTCATAACAAATAGCTTTGCTTATTCATTATCTGAATAGCGGATTAGGTAATAAGTAAACAGTTATCATTCTAATCAGATGGCCAAAGTGTATCCTCTCCCTCCTTCAACGGCATGGCCCCACTTACTCACTGGTTGTCAGCCTACTTTGTCATTGTTTTTCAGGATTTCCTCATATCCCTCCCCTTCCTCATACCCCCCAAGTTCAGAAAATTATAAAAACAGTTTAAATATCCAAGTAATGGAAGTCTTCCAAGAGTTAAGCCAAAGTCTGTCATATCACCTTCCTCAATAACTGACAGCTCGTTTGATGTGTCTCTAGATAAGGTTTGACAGACTTTTCTTGTAAAAGGCCAAATGGTAAATATCTTAGACTTGTGGGCCATGTGCTCTTGGTCATAACTGCTCAACTTTGCCATTGTACTGTGAAAACAGCCAGAGACCACATTTATAAAGGAATGGGTGTGGCTGTGTTCAATAAAACTTTATTTATAGACAGTAAAATATGAATTTCATATAAATTTCACAAGTCAAAAAATAGTTCAACCATTTAAAAAGGCAAAACCATTGCTAACCTGCAGGCCAGGCTGCATCTGACCGTGAGCCATGGTTTGCCATCCCTTCTCTGAAGGATTAGCAGGATGTCTATAAAGGGTTTCTCACCCACAGCACTACTGACATTTTGGGCCAGATAATTCTTTGTTATGGAGGACTGTCTTGTGTATTTTAGGGTGTTTAGCAACATAGCTGGGCTCTACGCCAGTAGCACCCCCGTCCCCCAGTTGTGACAGCTGGAATGTCTCTAGATACTGATAAATATCCCTGGGGACAAAAATCACTCCTGATTGAGAGCCACTGGTCTGACACACTGGAGGTTAGCGTTTACCACATGGAATATGAGCTAATGGGCTGCCTCGTACTAGACAGTTTCGTGCATCACCTGAGAGGTATCCATGGAGTTCTCATGCTTCCGAGACAGAAAGGGCAATACTGTTATACTTCCCAGTTCATAGCCTTCGAGGAAATCTGAGACCTAAGGCAACCCATTATGTAACGTGAGTGGAGCTGTTACAGTGTTTATAATAAACAAAAATACCTACTTTGGACTTAGCAGTCAGTATTCTCTGCCCCCCTTTATTTCTTTTTATATTCATTTCCAATCCTTCCTCTTTCCATCCCCTCATATTCCAACCATACACTATGCACCTGGCTGTGGACCACAGAGGTAAATCTAACATTTGATTAAATTATTTCATCTATTTGACCAGAATACCAAGGCATGAGGTCGGAGCGACAGGATACATATTTAATATTAAATGAAGAACCTAAATTAATTTCTTTTTTTAATTGAAGTATAGTTGATTTACAATACTGTGTTAGTTTCAGGTATAGAGCAAAGGGATTCAGTTATATATTTTTTTCAGATTATTTCCATTATAGGTTTTTACAAGATATTGAATATAGCTCCCTGTGCTATACAGTAAATCCTTTTTGCTTAAATGAATTTCTGTAAATCCTCTTCCTACATAAATTTTCCTTCAGTCCAAAATTTTTCTACTGTGCAAATTGTCAGAGGTATACTCTTAGCTTTTTAGATAGTTATTTAGGCCAAAGGTACATAGTAGGTGATGTGCTATGATAATGACACAAAAGCAGAGAAACATTCTTATTTTTCTCTACTGTATTCACCTCCAGTTTAAAATTATTGGTATAAACAAAATTCTACTTCTCACTTTAGAATATATTTTTACCATTTTTTACAATTCATCAAAGGAAGTTTTTCTGGATTGTACTGAAAGTTCTTCTATAGAATGCCAGATTGTATATTCTAAAGAATATTTCTCCTTATTTTTTTACAACCTGATAAACAACTTTTGGTCCTTCCTGGGTCATATCATATCCAAATTATGAATATTTTTGCCTCAGCTCTCTGCAAATTCCTCAGGATACTTAATTATCTGATGTCTCAATATAAGAAAAAATGAATAATACTTATTTTGCCTGAAATGTGAGGTTTTTGATGAGTGAAGGAGAACTTGCTCTGCTGAAGTAGGGTTGATTTACTCAGGTCTCAGTGAGTACAGCACAGCTAAACAGTGCACACTGAGACACATGTAATACGAAATGGACCTCCAGCAGCAACAAAAATTATAACATTTTTAAGAGACAGAACACATGTTTTGAAAAGGAATCTGAATTTTAGCCTCTGGCTCCAGGAACTAACTGGACAAGTCTTATCTTGTCTGAGCCCCATTTTTTAATCCCCAAAATAAAGGAGTTGAACTGTGTAATTTTTAAATCTCTTGATTTTATGACCTGATTACAGGTTGCAAAAACAATCAGATGGTATCAACATTTTCTTCCACAGGTGGTACCAAAATTCTGAAATAAATATTTGGAAAAGTTTGGTGACAAGTTCAATAGTCCGTGTGTCTCTGAATTCTTCAATGTTTCTAATTTTCCCTCCTCCTATAGTCTTTGTAGGTATTTACCTGTAAAATGTGACCCATAGGAATGAATATAAATGATAAATCACACAGTTTGGTATAATGCAAGATTTAGCTTATCATAGAAAACCTAAAATTAATTAAAGTTTAAGTGAAAAGCAATTTCTTGAGAAAGTCAACAGTTCAGATTCCATAGTGGCAAACCCTCTCATGATGTATTCCAGTAGTTCTCAACTGTAAGGTGATTTTTTTTTCCTCTAGAGGACATTTGGCAATGACTGGAGACATTTTTGTTGGTCACACTGGGGACGGTGGGGTGTAGATAGCGTGTGTTAATGGCATCTAGTAAGTAGAAGTCAGGGATGCTGTTTACACCTACAGTGCATAGGACAGGCTCCCACTACAAAGAATTATCTGGCCCCAAACAGTGGCAATGCCAAAGTTGAGAAACCTTGCTGTAGGCCTATTATAGATCTGATTTCTGTGGTCATCAACTCCATGTCTCTCCTCTTACTTTCCACCATTACAGGAGCCTTTGCTTCCTACCAACTATTAGTAAATGTCATGAACATTAGTGGAATAGTCGAAACGAGGTTTCTTGGCATGAATCTACCAATGTATATAAAATTTTGCCAACAAAAATTTCATATGCATGGGATTGACTAGATCTAACAGAGCAATCCGAGCCATGAAGTCTGATTTTCTTCAAGCCTGAGAAATATTGCAATACATACCAATAATATGAAAGGACTAATTTATATTTAGTTAAAGAAACATGTGATTCTACATATGTTTCTACCTATGGTTCTGAAAGATACATTTTAATTTCTCTGGATGATCACTTCTGGCCTCTTTTTTTCTTCACTCAGATATTCTCTGTTTGGCTTAAGAGAAGCAACCCACAGACCATAAATGTTGAGTCTTCCCATTTTGAGAAACATTGGGGAAAACTCAAATAAATTCAGAATGCCCCATCAGAGTTCCTCATAGGCCAGAATTTACATACTGTTTGTTTAAAATTTTTCTTTTCTTCAGATGTGAAACTACATGCCCCAAACTAAATGGAGGCAGTACAATTACACATTTTGCCTGAATTATCTCACCGATAAAGGTATCACCTAGCTAATTGCATCTCATTAGAATTGGCCTAAAATAGATAATAAACATACAATAAAATACTTGCCTTATCCAAGTATTTTAATTTATGTTACACACTCTACAAGGTCCCGATTTGTTGACATGCACTGTTATTTATTTAAAAATAAAATTCAATGAGCTTTAGATGATTTATTCTGATCCTATTTTTCATGTAAGTTTTATCGCCAAAATAATTCTTTCTCATAGAAAGCCTGGAATCATACCACAGAGTTAGTATAGTTGGATTCAATTACAGCATACCTTAATAAACATTGTTTCAGATATACAAAAGATCAATGTACTTTAAGGCATAATAACTGATTCTTTCACTTGTATGTTCTTCTTGCCCTCCATTTCATCCTATCTAAAGTAATAAAGAGAAAGTATTAAATACTTAATTTTAACATTCTTTCCTTGATTTTCTAAGAAGAGAGTTTTACACAAAATTTTTGGAATGGTAAATGCATTGAAATCTAAATTTCAAAATATGTTTGCTTTCTCTTACCCTTGCTTAAAATGTCAAGAAAATTCAGCAAATATCAGTGTTTGTAGAAGGGAAAAATGAGGAGCACAACAGATTTTCCAGATTTTCCCATTTGATTAAATGGTGGTGTCTGCGGTTTGAGTGTTTCTCACTGAATTCGTGTCTGTTATCCTGTTCCCCAGTATTCTGGTTTTCCTCCTTCCAAGCAGACGGTTCGCCTGCAGCTTTCCTTTTGCCTGAATTGAAGTTCAGTGTGGGCATGTGGCTTGCTTTAGACTATGACATGGGAGCAGAAGTAGTGTGTCACTTTTACCTCAAAGCCTTTAAGAGCCAGCGTGTAATTCACCATTTCCTCCTTCTACCATCACTGCACTCCTGATGGCTGAGCCTGTATCCCAGAGTGAGGGTGACATAGAACAGAGCCTTTCTTGCAATGAACCTATAGCAGATGCAAGAAATAAACATTTGCTGTGTTAATCCTCTCAGATGTCAGGGTTGTTTGCTCTGCAGCAAAGCCAGGTTTTTGCTGACTAATGAACTCATCCATTCAAGTCATGGGCTTTTAGTATAAGTGCCCCCAAGGAATCAGGTAAAGCCTGAGAAGGTAGTTTTGAATAACTCTCCACCTATGCCTCCCCAAAGAATGGTAGGAATCCAAGAGGTATTTAATTTAACCTTCACTATGCAAAGGATATTTTGCCTAGGAAAATCTTCACTGATATTAGTGATGAAAATTATACAGCAGGAGAAAAAAAGGGAGAAAACAAATCTCAGATTCAGCATTTGTAGGGGTCTTGGGTGTCCTCTCCTCTACATTCCTTGCTTTGCAAATGAGGAAGCGAGTTCCCAAAAGGCCGTGTGAATTGCCCTCAGCATAATGATGTTTTTGTTGTGTTCTTCCCTAAAGATATGTGTGCGAGTTAGTGTGTGTGTTTGGGGTGGAATGGGGAGAAGGCAGGGAGTTAAGGCATAGATGGAAACCATGCACGCATATGGTATATATTTCACGTACTGAGTGTTTATATCATGCATGGGCTAAGTACTGTAATGGAAACAAAGAATAAGACAAAGGCCCTTCCCTAAAGAAACTTAAAGGCTCAATGAGTCAAACCATAAAGAATCAAGTTCATAGGTAAGCAAAATGATGCGATTAATAATATCGCAACAATAAGGGCTATTATATTTCAAAGGGTGATTTTGATTGAGTGGGGGAGACCTGGGAAAGCTTCATAGAGGAGATAATAGCTGAACTACATCCTGAAGGATAGTGTCAAGGAGGAGAAAGATGTGTGAAGGAAAATGAAGCCTGAGAGGAGGACTGAATTTTCCCAAACATATGATAAACGATACCAGTATTGGAAGACTATATGGCCTAAGAGTGTATAGGAAAGTGGGCCTGTGGGAACAGGATTGGAAGAGGCAGCTGAGAAAAGGGGAATAACCAGTTTCAGGCCTATAGATGAAGTAAGCATAAAGGAGAGTATATGGGGGGAGGGGATTGAAAGGAGCAGATGTGCGAGGCATTTCAAAAAAAGAATCCCAGTAATGGAGGCTGAGGGGCTGTGGGTAAAAGCTGAAGGGTCAAATCAGGGTTGGGACCAAGAGGACTATTTAATAATGGCAAAGCCTGGAGGCCATGCAGTGAACACCCAACAACCAGGCCTGCTAGACTGAAGCCCAGGAGAAAAGTCAAAGCTAGTGAGACTTTGAGACTTTTCTGTCATGAGTCGTGGGAGAAAGAGCTTGGAGGGAAGGAGTATTGATGGAATCTTTTGTAATATCCACAGCAAAGGCTCCAAAGGCAGGGCCAGGAGAGGAGACGGAGGAGGTGTGATCACAGAGGCAAAAGTCATCAAGAAAACTGATGTAGAGGACAATCAGGATACCCATCGTGGTGTGACAGTCTAGAGAGAGAGAGTTTCATAAAAGTGGGGGGTCAGCAGGATTAAAGAGAATGAGGACAAAGGAAAGGCCTTTGGGCGTGAAGTTTGGGATTTTCTTGGTGGCTCTAAGAGGAAGCATTTCATAAGATTTGGGGGAAAGCTGTATTATAAAGGGATAAGGGGAAATAGATGGGGAGGGATATACACTCTCCACTCGAGATCAGTGGCTTGAGGAGGAGGATTGGTCCCTGAAGGGGACATCAAATTTATCCAGTTGTTCTGTTGTGTTGTGTTTTGATAAGATAGGAGATAACTGAAAACAAAGAAAACGATATTAGGAAGATGCTCAAAAATACTGATTTTCTTAAGTTTGTGTAACAATTTATGACTGACACATTTATAGTTGACATTGACATGTTCTCACTTAGCTTTCACAATAACATTAGAGAAATTATGGAAAGTTGCAGAGCTGGGGCAAAGGGGTTCTTCTGCCTCCATTGCAGTTTCCTTTATAGCATGGACTCACTTATTGGGAAGAAAACTAGTTAGAGAATTAGCAAATTCAGAGGGTAGAGTGGGGAATGAAGAGTTTCAGGTAGGTGAACGTTGAGAAGAAAAGGTATGTGTGAGACCAGAAGCCATGAGAAGAAAGTAGACTAAAATTTATGTTTTACTCACCAATGAGGTGAACAGCCTCTTCTTCCACCAAAGGCAGAAACATTCAAATGTTCTGCACACCCTTTCCCTTATGCATGAAATGAAATACTTGCATTTGAAGGAAAAGGATGATTATGTCTCTTTCTTAAAACATTCATCCTTTGTGATTATGTGACTGTTATCTCCGAGACTCTCAAAGACTTCTGCAAAAGTGCACAAAGTACAATTATGTAATGAATACCTACTGTGTGCTCAGCACACCATTATTGGTCACTTGTGTTAATTTCTAGAAATTACGTAACTAAGAGTCACTCTTTCTCTAAAAAGGGAAAAGAGAAAAAACAATTACAATCTTTTCTTACCTTATCATTCAGGCCAGCACTTTTTAAACAGGACGGGGGGAGGGTCAGGAGCTCCCTAGATGGCCACAGATGTAATATCACAGTTCCAAATATTTCCTAAATTCTGTATTCTCATTTTACCATAATCTGAAAGATGAAATTTCTCTTGTTCTGCAACAACTCACAATTGAGAAACATTTTCATGAAAGAAGACTGTATTTTCTTAAAGCAGTGTTTCTTAATATAAATTCTCACAAGACCCATAATTAATTTTTCCTTTAATGCATTCATTACCCTAGACCAGGAAGCCAAATTTGTGTACAAACCTTGTTTCCTGCTGCCATCTGGTGGAAACCACAGAAAAGTCTTACCCAGGGTCTGGCAGTGCTAGGAGCTGGGGGCCAGGCTCTTCCTCAGTCGCAGGATCCCACGTGGTGATCAAAGAACAGGTCTTTCTGTTAAACTCCCTGGCAGGGAAAAGGCACAGGCTGGGCTCCCTGCCCTGAGGACTGTGCAGAGTGTCTCATTTCGGGCGCCCATAGCATTTTTCTCTTCTTTTATCTTTAGACTCTCAGACCTTGAATATAATTCTTTCCCAAAGATTCTTTAAAATCACTTTTTGCTCTTCCTTTGCTCTTCCTTTGCTCTTTCTTCCTTTTTTTCCTCCTTTCTCTTTTTGTGGTGTGCTAGAGGGAGGAGGAAAGGGTGGGTGTTTTAATGTAAAGAACATTGCATTAAAATTATATAACTTGCTTAATTCATTAATTCACTGTAATAACAATTGGATATGACAAGTCGTTTATGTGTTACTCATCTGAGTCTCTTGTGCAGAAAAATCATGAGGAAAGGGCTGGGAAGTGCTTTTAGTATAATTATAAATGATCTACACTCACTTAGAGGAGTGACATGTACAGAAAAGACATTGTTTTGTTTAAAAAAGTTTTCTTCTAGGCGATTTGGCTGCTTCTTCTATCAAGTATAATGGGAAAACAAGCCAGTCTTGATATTAAATACCCCAGTGATCCCTCAAGCTTTTTATTTTGTAAAAAGTCAGTGCTCAGTTATACAGCATTATGTGTTACCCACGACAGTCATTTAGTCGGTCAGTTTCAGGCTAGTGATAAAACTCTGAGTAGTAGGACAGCAGCAGTGATGCTCCGTATTCTCCAAGGAGATGTCTATAAGTTAAAGTGCCCAGGTACACACTCAGTTTATATTTAACAGCCATTACTAAATGCAATATCTAAGTAAAACTGGATTATGACCTACATATATGGGTAACTAATTTAAACTGTTGGAAACAACCTATTTCTCTTTGGATTATTTATATAAATACATAGAGATCTGAAAATTTAGTGCATGTCAGATATGTTCCTGTCTATGGCTATTACATAAAGCTAAGAACATTTTATGAGGAAATGGTGATTCTTAAAGATTGAGCTCCAAATATGAATTTTCCTACTTTTATAAGGACACAGCTTGTATTATTAAACATTAGTGTTTTTCAAACTAGCTTTTTATTCTCACAAGGTAAGAAGTCGTAAAAATCTCTTTTATCAAAAAAATAATAATTTTTACTAATTGACTAACCCCTCTGTTCTAAGTGCTATATCTGAGCTAATTTTAAAAGAATACCAGTGCTGGGGCTTCCCTGGTGGCGCAGTGGTTGAGAGTCCGCCTGCCGATGCCGGGGACACAGGTTCGTGCCCCGATCTGGGAAGATCCCACATGCCGCGGAGCGGCTGGGCCCGTGAGCCATGGCCGCTGAGCCTGCGCGTCCGGAGCCTGTGCTCCACAACGGGAGAGGTCACAACAGTGAGAGGCCCGCGTACAGCAAAAAAAAAAAAAGAAGAATATCAGTGCTTTTTCAGCTCCCAAAATGAAAAAGATTATTAGTTAGTACTATGATTTCTCACCTTCTAATCAAATTTCCATTCATTTTATAAGGTTAAAATTTTTGACAGTCGTTTTAAATGTACATTTTTTCCTTAGAATTTCCTAAGATTAAGCATACTGTCTTTCTCTTAAAACAAGTTTCTAAATGGACTAACATCTCTGTTTGCCATGCCCGGTGTGCATCTACCTGAAGCACGGGGCAGCAGTGCACTCTGCATTTTATGGGGAAGTAGGTGTGGCTGGTGGTGACGGGGAAAGGTAAAAGCCAAGTGCGACCAGTCATGGAGCCCAACAGAGCAGATCGAGGCGGCAGGTGAATGGGGAGTGACGCAGGTGCGCGTGCTCTAAGCATGGCCAGGTGCTCAGCGGCGACGGGCAGAGCAACTTGTGAGGTTGCTTGCGGCAATCGATGGATGCACTGGAGTGATGACAACAGGAGTAAATACAGATAGTGACCTGCCCTCAATTTTAAGAATCCTACCAGAAATTTCTGCTTAATTTACCCAAGGTTTTTCTTTTTCTTGTTGTTTCTAAAACAAATGAAGTCTGGTTAGCTCTCACCACCCAAGGTTGGCAGGATATCAAAGCGCAGTCATTTTGGGGTGTTCAATTTAGAGTACAAGGGGAGGAAGGGTGTAGGGAAGAGACTTAACTGGCCTAAGAGAATTGGGGAGTCCCTTAGCTTCCATGGCGCCTGCTTATCATTGCTGCTAGTCACCCCTCTGAACCTGTATGAACTGGGAGAGTTGGGGAGCACATGTTGGTAAATGGTTGCACAAAATTGAGAAAAGGTCAGTTGACAGTATCCCAGGTGTGCACATCCACATTAATACCCTCGTAGGGTCAGGCCACCCTCACGTTAATTCAAAGTACCAACTCCATCCTCTCGCCCTCTGAAAAGCCCAGTGGATTTAGCCAGTGTTCCTGTCACCCTTTTAAGAACGGAGGTGACACAGCCAGCCTTTCTTCAATCATATTGTTCTACCATATTAAAGTTTCAACAGATTGCCTTTCTTCTATTGCATGTATTAAGTTTCTACTGGATTTCAGCCCTAAGCCTGGTCTGCCTCTATTAAATCATTAAATGTCTCATTTAATCCTGAAACAACCTTCAGATGCAATGTTGAAAAGAGAATAGTCCCAGGGAGTTTTAATTTGCCCAACCAGAAATCTACCACAATTACTTGGTTTCTTGAGGAGGGTTTGAAACAATGTCTTTATGAGGATTGATACTTTAGAATCAAAGGGGCTTTAGAAAGATTCTTTCTGCCTTAGTCTGCTCAGGCTGCTGTAACAGAATAGGATAGACTGGGTGACTTATAAGCGATAGAAATGTATTTGTCATAGTCCTGGGGGCTCAGTCTAGTATCAAGGCACTGGCAGATTCAGTGCATGGTGGGGACCTGCTCCCTGGTTCACAGATGGCCATCTTCTTGCTGTGTCCTCACAGGCCCTCTTTTACAAGGACACTAATCCCATTCATGAGGTCTCCATCCTCATGATCTGAGCACCTCCCAAAGTTTCCACTTCCCAATGCCATCACACTGCATGTTAGGGTTTAGCATGTGAACGGGAGGGGACAAACATTCAGTCTATAGCCCTTCCTTTGGAATGAAACACTTTTCTTTGTACTTTCTTTAATGTCCATTTTTTAGTTTTATTAATAAAGCAGTATACGTTTATTTCAACAAAGTCATCAACCTTCCCCAAATATTGATAGATTTCTTGTTTACTCACACAACTAACAATCAAAACCTAGAGATTTAACAAATTAAATTTCCCAAACACTTAAACACTAATTACACAATTATTTAATCAAGTTTTTATAAGCAGTTAATTGAAATAAAAATTCTGATATATACAATTTTCCTAAATATGTTAAAATACCGTAAAAGTATATAAAACTCTCATGAAGCTGTTATAAGTACAAAGGTAATCAGTAATTCCAGATCAAAATCAGTTATAAACATGCAAATACAGTAAATTTAAATTTGTCCTTTATCCTTATCCTGATTTATATTTTTGTTCCTAGTCTTTTCCTAGGCTACATTCCTAACATAGCAGCTATTTTACTATCTTTATTGCTTCCTAGAGTTCAAAACTATTGCCATATCCCAATGGAAAAAAAAAAGAAATAACTATCTCAGAGTAGCCACGAATACAGGGTTTAAGTTATGAACCAATTGATTCTTGGTAAAGACACAGGTCCTGGTTTCTAAGGAGATTTAAACCCTAGCCAATGATCATCAGATTGTTTCACTTAAATCTGCATAGGTCAAACTGGTTTTATTTTTAAATGATGTTTCTTCACGAATGATTTGGCCAACATCACGTAACCTAATTGTATTAATCCTATCATTATAATGTATTGACTTATGTTAATCTGTTAGAATATCATGTTGGGAAATTTTAAAGTAGTTTTATTAAGATTGTTAGACCCATATGGGAGCATTACCTCCTAGTAGATAATGCATTGAGTCTACATTTTAGTTCTCCTCTTCAGGACACTGGCTCAGATGATCATTTTTGAAATCACTGTCGATTTTTTTCTACATGGTAGGGTCACTGGTGCTAATGAATGGTGGGCTTTTGTTTTATTCGGTTTTCATGTGTGGCTCCAGCTACTGGTTGGTCCTTTCTGATCTCATTATAATAACTACCTCTCTTAGGATTACTTGGCTTGCTGGGTTTGTGCCTACTGTGTATATCCTATATCATTTATAATATATACTGTATATATCCTATATCATTTATAGTATATACTGTATATATCCTCTATCATTTATAGTCAGGAGTATAATTAGCAGAGGAAACAAAATATTAACCCTCCATGAATCATACCCTATTTTATTTACCCTTCTTTGTATTATAACTGTCTTTGAAATGCCTTATATTAACTTTTCTCTTATAAGTATCGTTATAAGCAAATGACCAGTCACAAACTAGACTCAGCTTCTTTTAGTTAACCATAATTCACACTCACGTGCTTGTGCACTGTCTCTCTCTCTCTCTCTCTCTCTCTCTCTCCCCCCCTCATTGTTGAGTCGTCAAAATTTGGCCAGCAGGAATCTCTTTACCTTGATTCCATTCTTTTACTATTTTAGTACTACTCCTAGCATTCTTAAAAACAGGCTTGGTTTCTGGTAACAGGATATACCAGACCCATTCCAATTTGTTTTGTTTTGTTCTACTGCTCTAAGACAAGGAATCAGCACCCCTACCAGGAATAGTAGAGAATAATAAAATCCAAAATCTGGGCACCAGGTGTAACCAGGAGAGTCAATGGTAGGTAAATATGCTGCTGCTGGACCACAGTTAATAATGACAGAGATGGAACATACATGTTTTAAGGTCCTAAGTTCACGGTGATTTTCCTCTGTAAGATTATACATTGCTATGATCTTTTCTCAAGAGTGTGTGGTTTCGATAAGACTGACTTTTTTTTACGTTGAAACATTTGACCCTCATTCTTTCACACTTAGGCAAAATACACTGAAATAGTTCTTATGCCTGGTTCTGAAAGGAGTCCACACCATATATACCTTCACAGAATTGCATTTAGAATTCCGTGTGTGTGTGTGTGTCTACTTCCAGCAGCAGGTGGTATCTTACTATCCAGCATGTGTGGTAAATACTTGTTGTATTTTGCTTTCCGACCCCCCAGTGAATTAATATAAACTATGATCTTCATTTAAATGCTTTTGTTTTTATACTTGTCTATATCAGCTACTTCATGCCCTCACATAACAATTTACACCTTCCTTTTGGAATAATATACTTATCCCAGTTCTCAAATTGACAAGTAATGAATTGAAGAATAAAGTGTCCTAATCTGGCTTATGTAGGGTTGAGAGAAGCTAATGCATACAGGTCAAAATCAGAATAGGAAAAAGCAATTTTCTTTTCTTTTCTTTTCTTTTTTTGTGGTACGCAGGCCTCTCACTGTTGTGGCCTCTCCCGTTGCGGAGCACAGGCTCCGGACGCACAGGCTCAGCAGCCATGGCTCACGGGCCCAGCCGCTCCGCGGCATGTGGGATCTTCCCAGACCGGGGCACGAACCCGTGTCCCCTGCATCGGCAGGTGGACTCCCAACCACTGCGCCTCCAGGGAAGCCCAGCAATTTTCTTTAGATTAAAATAATGTCAACAGATAGCAATGTTTGCTAGTCTAAGACACCATTAAAGAAAACCCAAGATTGGGAAGAGTTCTATCTTCATTCTTTTTTCCATTTATAGTCTTTATTCTGAGTGGTTTCAATCCATCTCATAACATCTGCTGCATCTTATATTGAACTGTCTCCACTGAGTGTCACCATAGGTCAGGTTGTAACCTGAAAGGCACCACAAGCCAAAAAGAAACGAGCAGTGTAGCAGGAGAAGAAGGAAAATCTCCCTAACTGGCTGGGAGTTGATGCATATATGGATATGAGGCTGTTAAAAGACAGGCCTAGAGGCACAGGGTCCAGATCAGACAACTTCCCTTGGGTTCCAGAGACGTAAAGTGAAGAATTTATGATCCTCAGAAAGGGGTAATTTGCTGAAATTCTCACCGTAGAACCTAAAAGAAGGAAGGATGCAGATGTGTTAACAGCACCAAAGTGGCCTGGGAGCTGTCTTGTTTTGCCAGTGATTTAACTGAAAGTAACTCATATAAGGAAAACTGGCTCTGGTCTGGGTCCTAAGACCCAATCTGTTTCATTTCCTTGGGGAAATGGTTACCTAATTCTTACAGCCATTTGGTTAAATTTTGACCAAAAAAAGCAGATGTTACATTGTGTTTGGTGGGCAGAGTCCTTATTTTCTGTTTAGTCTGGTGACTAGTGCATCAATCCACACAGAAATATTCATGAGGTGTTCCCATCTTAAGACATGGCATGATACCAGAAGGGTAGCAAGCCAAGAGAGCTCTGAAGCCTCCCTGAAAAAATGGAGAAGCTCATCATACATTAACGCTTGGCTTGGACGGATGGAGGGACAGGGGCGGGCGGGTCCCAGTGGGGCCATAGGTCCACTGCGTCCTGGATCCTGGACCATAATGGGAGGCTGAGGGTGCGGAGGGGGCAGCAGCCACCCTCAGGAGGAGACGGGCCTTGGTGCTGGGGTCCAAACCCCAGCAGCTTCGAGGCAGAAAAGAGCTTTGAAAACGTTCTACTGTGGCTTAAAAATCCTTCATTGGGGGCTTCCCTGGTGGCGCAGTGGTTGAGAGTCCGCCTGCCGATGCAGGGGACACGGGTTCGTGCCCCGGTCTGGGAAGAACCCACATGCCGCGGAGCGGCTGGGCCCGTGAGCCGTGGCCGCTGAGCCTGCGCATCCGGAGCCTGTGCTCCGCAACGGGAGAGGCCACAACAGTGAGAGGCCCGCCTAACGCAAAAACAAAAACAAAAACAAAAAAAAAAAAAAAAAAAAATCCTTCATTGTAGATATACAGAATGCCAACAAACACATGAAAGAATGCTCAACATCATTAATCATTAGAGAAATGCAAATCAAAACTACAATGAGATACCATCTCACACCAGTCAGAATGGCCATCATCAAAAAATCTAGAAACAATAAATGCTGGAGAGGGTGTGGAGAAAAGGGAACACTGTTGCACTGCTGGTGGGAATGTGAATTGGTTCAGCCACTATGGAGAACAGTATGGAGGTTCCTTAAAAAACTACAAATAGAATTACCATATGACCCAGCAATCCCACTACTGGGCATATACCCTGAGAAAACCAAAATTCAAAGAGAGTCATGTACCAAAATGTTCATTGCAGCTCTATTTACAATAGCCCAGAGATGGAAACAACCTAAGTGCCCATCATCGGATGAATGGATAAAGAAGATGTGGCACATATATACAATGGAATATTACTCAGCCTTAAAAAGAAACGAAATTGAGCTATTTGTAATGAGATGGATAGACCTAGAGTCTGTCATACAGAGTGAAGTAAGTCAGAAAGGAAAAGACAAATACCGTATGCTAACACATATATATGGAATTTAAGGGGAAAAAAATGTCATGAAGAACCTAGGGGTAAGACAGGAATAAAGACGCAGACCTACTGGAGAACGGACTTGAGGATATGGGGAGGGGGAAGGGTGAGCTTTGACAGGGCGAGAGAGAGACATGGACATATACACACTAACAAACGTAGTAAGGTAGATAGCTAGTGGGAAGCCGCCGCATGGCACAGGGATATTAGCTCGGTGCTTTGTGACAGCCTGGAGGGGTGGGATAGGGAGAGTGGGAGGGAGGGAGACGCAAGAGGGAAGACATATGGAAACATATGTATATGTATAACTGATTCACTTTGTTATAAAGCAGAAACTAACACACCATTGTAAAGCAATTATACCCCAATAAAGATGTTAAAAAAAAAAAATCCTTCATTGACGTCGCGCCCAGCTTTTGTTCCTTCAGCCTACCTCCTTTCCCTCAAGAAGACAGAATCTCGTGATGCTGGGGTGGCCGCTTCCACAAATGCCTTGATTAACGTTAGGGAAGAGAAGCGGCCGGAAGCAGATATGATCCCTCCGTGACAGAGCTCGTTGGAGTGCGTGAATCATTTATTAGATATAAAAAGGGGGTTGCCGAGAAGTAAGTACCCACAGTCTCAGTGTTTATAAAATATCAAGCTTTGCTTTATGTGCCCTCCCCCTGACGACACAGATCAACGGTTTAATCGATAATCCTCCACATCTCCTCGAGCAGCAATTTGTTCTGGTTATCATCATTTCTAAACAGAGTAAAACATGGTGACACTCTTTAATAACATCTGTGGGGCTTAAATATAAATAAACAGCACAGCCCATATGCTTTAAATGCAAAAATCGATTCTGTATTAACAGAAATACCAGGTAGCTATTTTGATATAGCATTTCCCAAATAGGTGTATATCAGAGCTGTGTTTAAAAAAAAAGAAAAAAGGGAAAAAGAGCTCTGTGGTCAAAGGTGTGCACAACACGTACTGTATCCTCTTCTTAGAGAATCACAATGCATTGTGAGACATCTTGCAATAGAGAAATCTGTTTGACGTTTTTCAATCCTGCATTTCTCATTTGACTGAAAAAACCTTTTTTGATGTGATGACCACTGATATTTCAGAAATCTGAAATCAGTATTCTATTGAATATATCTGGAAAATATGTAACTAATCAATCTATTTACAGTGGAAAGAGTTACAGAGTTCCTCAGCCATTAACAGTTAATACATTTGAAACCTATTAGCATAAAAAGCATGAATTTCGGAAGCTGGGGCTATGGGGATGGTCCTCTTCTATATGTTTATTTTACAGGCAATATAGTGACAAACTCACCCTGACCCAACTGGATGAGGGAACGTAGGTGGATTGGCTGAAACCCGTCACTGCTTTCCACCCACCATAGCGTAGAAATTATTTTAAATGCATGTAGTAAGAATACTTTCTATAGTATTTTTTTAAGCACAACAAAAATGGGCAGTCGAGGGAAATGATTAGAATTACAGGCGTTGGATTCAGACAGACTTACTCTGAAGCCCGTCTTACTACCCACATGAACTTGAGCAAGTTATTTAATTTCTGAGTCTCCACTGCCTCATCTGCGAAGGGGAATAATAGCAGCGCCTGTTTTTTAGGGTTTTGTGAAACTCGAGTGGAATCATGCATATTAAGCGCCTAGCACAGTGAATGACACATACAGTAAAGTATCGATAAATATTAGCTATTATATGTTATCATCCTTATCTCTACCAATCATAGCATCTTGGTTAACTAAGACTAAGAAGAAAAGAAGGGAAACAAAAGTAAAACGTCGTCACAGATGGAGGGGGTTGAGTCTGCTGGCAGGATCTGTGACACGTGTTGGTAATTCAGCCTGTATTCGGAAAGCGGTCCTGCTGGCCCCCTGGAGGATGACTCAGAGCGGGAGGGAGGCGAGCCGGGGAGACAAGGGCCAGGGGAAGGGAGAGCAGGAGGTGACTGGGGAGACGCCTCGGGCGTGGGATTGACAGAATTTAGCATCTGGTTTTGCGTGGGCATGGGAACTGTGGCTCAGGATGGACCCCGAAGCTTCCTAAAAGCAGGGCACTCCCAGCATAGTGACCCTTGAGGTGAAGACCACAGAGGGGCCCATCGGTGGGTGAGAGCAGTGAGTTTGGTTTTATACTTGCTCTTTTAAGCTTCTGGTAGGAAATCTGAAAAGATGGGCGTGTCCTGCTGGGCTTTTGGCGCTTAGCTCTGGAACTCTGTTTAGAGTCTGTGCCGAGACACGGATGGCGGTTATCGGTGGGAGGACAGCGGGGGTCACACGGAGAGGCAGGCTAGAGAGAGAAGAGCGGAGCGGCCTGACTGCAGCCTGGGGAGGACAAGTATGTAAGAGATGTTTGGAGGCAGGAGCAGCAACGAATTGACCGGGAGTAAAGTTGTGGGAAGAAACCAGAGCGAATGATGTCCCAAGAGTCAAATGAACTCAAGTAAACAAGCAGAGAACTGAAAGGTGAGGGCTGGGTGCCCAGTCTCTGAGCTTCCTCCCGCTAGGTTGTGGACTGAAGCAAAGTCCTATTTCCCCCAGAGACCCACAGAGCAGCCCAGTCTGGGTCTCAGTGTGAAGATCTCTCTGGCGAAGGAAGCAACAAGCTTGTGCATCGAAGCGGGTGAACCTGCACTGTCAGCATGTGTGTGGCTTCCAGCCTGTTCTGGCTCGTCGAAGCCTAAATCAGGAGCGAGGGTGACTCCTCGGCAAACTGTCCTCATGTCCTGATCCAGCTGCACCAAGAGCGAGAATGAAGGGCACGTCTGCCCTTCACAAAGTTCGAAATAATAGTGGTTCAAAAATAGCCAGGCTTCTAAGAAGGTGTCATTGCGTAGACTCCAAAACCGTGTTTCCAAAGCTTCTATAGAAAAGATTGCCTGCCATCAGAGGCAGCTGAGGTGCTGATTAGAAGGGCAGGATCCTGGACCCAGGCCTGAGTGATTCCAAAGAGCTGAGATTAAGGCTCGGAAAGCTGCATTTTTACCAAGCCCTGCAGATTATTCCAAGGCACACTAAGCTTTGTGAGCTGTTGATTATAAAAGAATAAACATCAGATTGAAATACGAGAAAAGAGCACCACCTGGGAAAAATCATCTAGAGGGAACTCTACATGTCACTCATGGGAAATAATCCTTAACAGAATTGTGATACCTTGTGAAAACTAATCAGGTCTAGTCTCTCACCTTCCAAATTATTTCTGTGAAAATTTTCTCCCTTCCTGCCCTGAGTTTTCTGATTAATACACAGTGGGATGCCTTGTAGTTTTTCAAGCATGTGAAATGGAGCAGAAGGAAAATTTCCCATGTATTTTCTCCAAGAAGAAAGATATTTTGAAGTTTAGTGTTAAAAGTCATGAAATAATTTAACCTTTTTTCCTTGAGTGTGGTGAGTTTTGTCCACAGTGTTATTTTTATTAAGTACTTTTCAGTGTAAACCTCATTTTTCTCAAGTATAAAAATTGACCTTTTTTCTACTGTAAAGTATTGACGTCCAAATTCATTGTCACATGTGAACTTTGGAAGTTTTTACTCGATTGTCGTTAGTGAAGAAAATTAGAATCGTTTATGGTCCATTTTGTTATTCTAACGTTTTCCCCTCATTTGTCAAGATTCTTAAGCTGAATGTTTTTCCGAGGGTATGTGCGTGTGTGCTGGCAGTGAAACATAGATCGTAGCTGCAAGGTAACTACTAGATAATTATTATAGGTATAAACATGGACCATGGATATTGAAATATTTATCCCCACCCTGTGTTGATACTTGAAATCATACCATTAGAGATTAGTTTGGATCTTAAAGGCATTTCAATCTTCAAGAATCCCTTATTAAAAAAAAAAACTGGGATGAGTAATTGTTAAGCCGTTAGCAGCCACCATGTTATGGAGGTTGGGTTGATAAGTAGCTGAGAGCAGGATTGGTAGAGGTGAAGGTGGGGACACACGAGGGGGATCAGGGTTACAAGAGGCAAAGCAGCCCCAAACCAAACATCACCTTCTGACACTCCTGAAGTCTCTCAGATGGGGTGATCCTCCCCGTTTCTACAGGAGCCTGTGCAAGGAAGGCAAGCAAAACTTAGAAGAACGTATCTTCATGAAGCATTGGGGCAGAAACCTTACTCGATGAGGAAAAGAGTTTTCCCTGCTGGGAAAGACCAGGATCTTAATATCACTCAATAGGACTAATATATTCATCAGCCACCTTGAGGGAAGAGGAGAGCCTCTGAGCCTGGGCAGAAGCATTGGATGAGTCTGGCCCAGCACCCGACTTTCCTTTAATATAAAGCTACTTGGAGATATCAGAGCTGGAGAACGCCTTCTCCCAGCCAAATCCATGCTCCAGGAAATGGGTACAGGGTTGCAAACTAAAGCTCAATTTTTAAGCATGATAAGTGTCTTTGTGAAGGATTACAGCACAAACTTCACTTCATATGGGAAAATTGGACCCTTCGCACGTGATCTAATGCAGTGTTCAGCTGACATGGAGAATTTTCAGACAACTCCTTCATGAGTGTAGGACATTAGGAAGCTGAACCATCGCAGCCAAGTTAGAACAGCTGGCCTCTCTCACATGACCATTCCACCTCAGTGCTATGAATCTTCTCTCAGCGTGTCACATGCAACCAGAAATTATGTAAACTCAGCTCAAAGTCACTTGAAAAAAAAATCATAAATACTTTGACAGGGTATATAAAGAATAAATTAAAATACCTTTAGCATTTTGTCATATGAAATTATTTTTAAGCTACTCTTTCTAAATAACTTCAATAAATATTACTGAGCTTATCACATCTCTAATATAACAACAAGGCTTGATCTAGGCAAATAGCAGCTCCATCTCTGGGTAGACGTTGATCTTTTGAAGCCTTCCTTGGCTGTTAGACTACGTGACCCACAGTTCCCAAACTGGTGGGCCCAAGGCTGTATGTCTCATTCATTCTACAATGTTTATTGAGCACCTTCTATGTGCCAAGCAAGGTCTAAGTGCCAGAAACACAACAAATAACAAAGCAGGCAAAGCACTTGCATTCACGGACTTTATATCCTAGTTGAGGAAAGACAGTCAATAAATAAGTAAACTTAATGTATAAATAGATGTATTAAATAGTGATACATGCTATGAAAATGAAATCCATTGGGAATGACTAAGGATGCCTTGAGTGTGGATTTTCCATTTCTTTGAAAAGATGACATTGGCTCTGAGGAGGTGACTGACTGCTGAGTAGTGAGAATATCAGGAAGCATTCCAGGGAGAAGAAATAGGGCAGAGATTGGAAAAAGCTTGATATTTTGAAGAAGAGAAAGAAGACTGGTGTGGCCGGAGCCTAGTGAGCAAAGGAGAGAGTAGAACAGGATGATGTTGGAGAGAGGCACAATTAAGAGGTCCCTGGATGTTGATCTCCCATGAAGTCTAGAGCTGTGTGTGACAAACAGCAGGTTCTCAATAGAGATATGAGGCAGAACATGGCTGTCTTCTCCCCAGACTGCCTGAACCTTACAGAAGAATCTCCTCTGAATCTCCTTCAGCTGAAATTTGAAGATGGGAATACAGTAGCATCTTCAGGCTCCCTTCAGATGCAAGGAAGCCAGTGCAAAATCCCATAGAAATGTTTTGAGGGTTAATCTCTATTTATAAGCAAAGCTGAGGGCTGTAGGGGAGTGAGAGGGAAGTGCTTTATAGAAAAGAGGGACAGCATTTTTTGTGGAAAGAGCATTGGTATTGAAACCATGAGACCTGAATTTTGTTTTTTTAATTGAAGTAGATTTATAGTATTATTAGTTCCAGGTGTACAACGTAGTGATTCATTATTTTATAGATTATACTCCATTTAAAATTAGACGTGGGTTTATAATGAAACTCTGAGTGTTCACGTTAAAATTTCTGTGCCTCAGTTTCCTCATAGGAAAAATGGAGCTAATGCTAGCACTTCAAGTGATGTGAAGACTGAGATAATGCCTGTACTGAAACATTGCTTGGAACATGGTTTGATAGATTTTAGCTACTACTAACGATTATTAATAACTCTATAAAGTTAACTATTAGTAAGTATTAATAACTCTGTGAAGTCCAGAATCTTAACAGAATAAGTATTAGTGAAGAAAAGTTTGCCTGTGGCCAGAGAGAATCCACCGTAAAAAAAAGTTTTACAGCATCACTGTTAGTTAGTTGGTTAATTAGACAGACATGGGCAGTTAGAGTCTAGGAATGCCTCCATGGCATCCAGGCCTTCCATGTGAATGGTGCAGCCTCAGGACCTTATTCTTTCCCAGGATAGGGAAGAATGTCCCCTTTTCCCACTGCAGCTCCAGTGTGGCTTTAGGGTGAGGCCCAGGGACCTATAGTCCAAATGCAAAAGCCGAGGCCTCCTCTACTCCCACTGCACAGTCCCATTATGGAATTCTTTTCAAAAATACAGTCTAGTAACCAAAAGTAATGGAAAATCATCTGACCTCTGTTTGTATCACACAAGGAACATCCAAGGTCATTTAGTTCCTAGCACAGAACATTCTGCATTCTTCCACCTGCTCTGTGTGCTTTGTTCCTCCATCACACTCCACTCACGCTCAACCCCGTCCTAAGTTCTTCCCCAAAACTCCCTTGCTTGCAGCCTTGCTTTTCCTCTTCCACTTACCTTTCTCTTTTCTTCTTTCTACTCTCTCGCAAACACACACACACACACAACCTGGGTCCTTCCAATACAAATCTTCCATCTCGTCCACAAAGGTAACTAATTAAAGTTTGATGAGAATCCTTCTAGACTTTTGTCTTTTACTCTGTGCTTAAATGAATACACACACACACGTGTATAAGGGTGTTTATAGTCTGTATACGTATGTACATACATGTATACATGTGTGTGTATCAGGCACACATACAGCTCACAATCTACTCTAACAAAATGGAGCTATCATATGCATTTTATTCTGCAGATTGCATGCCACTTCATATACAATTGACCCTTCGCTTAGTTCTATTTTACTGTTTATACCACACTCTAT
Organism: Phocoena phocoena; assembly: GCF_963924675.1. Taxonomy (NCBI): domain Eukaryota; kingdom Metazoa; phylum Chordata; class Mammalia; order Artiodactyla; family Phocoenidae; genus Phocoena; species Phocoena phocoena. The sequence goes on from NC_089227.1 coordinate 98,382,549, forward strand.
TATATTTTTGAATATACCATAATAGATTTACACATTTTGGTTTCTTGCATTTTTTTTACTATTATAAGCTCCTTAAAATTTTACAAACCAGTGAAGCACCGAACTAAAAAGGTGTGTGTGTGTGTGTGCGCGCGTGTATATGTGTTCAAGTCGAGGTGGAGGGTGGAAGATTAAGGAGAAAGTCAAGTGGATTGAAATCAGCAATAAAGCAACCATCCTCCAATACTAAATGTACTTGAACTTTATTCCCCTGCATCTGTAGGTAAATGTCCTGTTCTTGAAATTATAAATCCTCATAAACTTCCCATAAAGTTTGGAAAGGTGAACTGTGAGATTGGTTCCATCAGAATCCATTCAGTGTTCTGTTTGTGCACCTTCCAATCTGATTTTTAAAACCTCCGTTTTTTCTCCGGAGCCCGAGACGGAGAAGAGGTCAGAATGCAGCATGTTTTAAAGCTGCTGTGCTCTGGGTGGCTGCCAGGCTGTTGGAAATAATTGCTTTCAAAACCCAGATTGGGGCACCATCTACTCAGTTTCAAATTAGCTTAACCTACAGGCAGTGGCAGTTAAAACTTTAACTTCTGCTTTGTGTTATAATCTAAATACACTTTTTTAAATATTGAGATTCCCAAGCAGCTCGATTCTGGGCAGACAGCCTTCCCATTGCTCTCAATAACCTCAAAAACAAGAGTGAGACCAAAACCTCCATGTTACCACTGGACGTTTCGAAGTAGAAAGTGTAAGTCTGATCGTAGAGTGTCATGGCGTACTAAATTTCATTGTAATGACTTCTTTGGTATTTCATCATCCTGGAGTGTACTTTTGTACCACGTTTTGCTCAATAAATGTGGAGTGAGGTTCTGCCATGTAGAACTGCAGCAGTACCTCTGCATTTGGTGAAAACCTTTTATGCTGTGGCCCAGTTGGACCCTCGGTGCAGTTAGCATGTGCCCTCGGGGTGTGATAACCACACACTCAACAGCATCTGCTGGGGATCCCGCTATTCACCCTTCAAGCCACTTCGGCATCTGGTCACCACTCAGGCCGCCCATCCTGCCCTCATACAAATTCCCAGATTCCTTTGAAATTAACACTGTTCTAAATCAACATATTGGGTGCCATTGCACTCACTTTATTATCTAACTATGTGACACAAAGTTCTAAAACTCCTGTAGTCTTACATAATCACAGACCAATGTGTGTCCTCTACAATCAGCTTGAATTCCACTTTGCAATTGTTACCCCCGGTGATCAGACCAAAGCTCAGTGTCTACACACCCCAGCCTCACACTACGAAAACAACAACAAAGAATCACAGTCACAAAATGAATCGTGTTCTCAGTTGTGTTCTTTTTATCCTTAGTGTCTGAATGCTTGTTTCAGCTTTGATGCACTATTCACGTTCATATTAGAAATTACTTTCACTTAGCCACTGAATGGGATTTGTTTTCAGGCTTTCTTTCAACAGTGCTCCTTTCTTCCCGGGTTTTATCTTATAGTTTTGTTTTATGTGTTGGCAAGAAACTGCAGCGTGTTATGTATAAATCCAAACCAATTATCCGGCTGTACATACATAGAAATGCATGTTCGTTTTCTATCACTATTACTAAATAGAGGCACAAAGGGATTTTTTGCCTCTTTATAGTTCTTTGGTGTTTCATAATGCTTCTGCATGCCACTGTCGCTTTACCTCGTTACCACGATCTTGTGACCAAGGAGCTATTTCTCTAATTTACAAACAGGCTTATTTATATATAGTTACAGAACAGGTGTCAAAAGCTGACATTCCTTTGCTCATGTCCTTCACTTTGCATCGTGGGTTGTGTGGTTGCTTTACTGATCCCATTCCTGAAGACACGAGGACTGTGGCAGTTTTCAATAGGAAAACGACAGTTATCGATGAATAGGACATGTGAATCTTTTTATTTCCTGTAATGAAAAAAAGCACCAACAAGAAACTGATTTGTGTAGCATAATTGTACAGATCGTAGCAATCCATTAGTCTGCCGGGTAGCGCAGTTTGTGATGTTCACATCTACCATTCTGCTGAAATGGGCAGCTTTTTTCCACATTTTACTCACCTAATGGATTTGATACAAAATCTGTTTTCCTATGGCTGTGGGGTTCTGGGGGTTTTGTAGTTTATCAATACGGAAGGGTCACTCTCGTTATAGCCTCCTTCTCTGCACAGTGCCCGAAGGTGCCTACGCGCACAGCCGTCTTTACCGTCCTGCCAGGACCATCCTTCGTGACAGCAGGGCGGACCATGAAATGGAGCTTAATGGTATTAGACCATGAATTAAAATTATACCAAGAGAGAAAAAGATATGAGGAGGTGGACAGCAAAGGGAGACCTAGTAAAGGCAGAAGTGACCTCTGTGCACATCAGCTCTCCAAGAAGGGAAATACTGAATGTGCCTAGACGTCCAAATAAATAATGCCAAATCTAGAAAAGCTTCTGTCCCTGTGAGCTAAATAACTCCAATTCTGAAACTGTAGAAGGTCGGCTTTGCAGATGGTCACATCAAGAAATGGTAATAACTGGTAGTGGGATTATCAGTGCTGCAAATTATTTTTAGAAAAACACTTTTTCACTTACTCAAGAAACACGTATTGATCACCTCTGTGTGTCAGGCTGCATACTACAGGGAGAAAGAAATAGAAAATATGATCTCTGCTCTCTGAAATTCACAGCCTAGCAGAGGAGGGGAACATAGGAAAGTAATTATAATAATACTTTAAGTTGGGCACAGTGATAGATTCAAGATGTCACAGGAGCTCAGGGAAAGTGCATTGCACCCACCTGGGGAGGGGACACCTGAACTGAGCCTTAAAGGACGAGAAGGAGTCAGGCCAGATGCAGTGGGTGAGTTGGGAGGATGGGAGAGGAACAGATGGAGAAAGGATAATCCAAAAGGAGGAAACTATGCAAATAAAGGTGAGTCCATAGCAGCCCTGCGGCCCGTGGAAACTGGGCAGCTGCATGTGGCTGAGCTTCCATTCTAAGGTACGGGGTAGGGAGAAAAGAGGCTGGAGAAATTGGGTTCATACGCCACATCAGGGAGCTTGCAGTGCATTCCGGAGGCATTTGGAACCATTAGGGGTTTTGCTCACGAGAGTGACACAGTCAGTTGTGCTTTAGAGAGATTTCACTGTTGGCTTTGTAAAGAATGGATATGAGATCCCAACACTGGAAGCAGAACCAAAAATTAGTGCAGGATTCAGGCAGGGATGACGGTCGAACCAAGGCAGCGGAAAGCGTAGAGAGGAGGAACACACCGCAGGATACTTCAGAGGGGCCATTGCCAGGCCTTGGGGGTGGATTGCATACCCAGCAATGACTCCCATGTTTCTGGCTTAGGTGGCGAAGTAGAAACAGTTCCAAAGTGGAGAATACTGCAAGTTGAGTTAATTTGGAAGAAATACGTATTCACTTTCAGTCATTTAGAGTTTGAGGTACTTGTAAATCAAGGTAAAGTTGTCTAGTAAGAAATGCGTATGTTAATCTTAACCTCACACTAAAGATCTACCCGTATGCATAAATTTGAGAATCATTGACCTACGATTAGTACTTAAAATGATGAAAGCATAGGAAGTCACTCAGGAAAAGAAAGAAAGGCAGAGGATTCATGCCGGGGACACACAAGGCTTTAAAAGGTGGGCAGTCTGCAGAGTCACCCTCTCATGGCCATTTCAGTGTGCTACATACAGTACATGTTAAATATTTTCCATACCAACCTGCATGTAGTGGATATAAATTTGATCTACAAAGTTTTATTTTTGCTAAATCAAATAGATCTTCCTGCAGTCCCTTACTCACAGGAATATGAGAGATTAAGTCTTGCTATTCCCTCATTCTTTGGAATCAGTCACACAGAAAACTTTGGGGTTTACCCAAGAGCAGGAAGCCCGCATGCTTCCATTACACACATACTTAGTTATTCATCTCTCCAGTTCTGGTTATTAATTTTTAATTTGAACCTCAGTATACTTAGGATGATTCAGGAATAGCCCATAGACCCAGTAAGGAAAGTTTGAGGAGATTTAGAGATCTAAGGTAGAGACTCTGAAGAGCTTTACAAGAGAACTTAGACCTGCTCCCCACCTCCAAACATCCGAGCACACACAGCTGTTTCAAGCATTCAAATGGAAGTAGAGGGCTTCCCTGGTGGCGCAGTGATTGAGAGTCCACCTGCTGATACAGGGGACGCGGGTTCGTGCCCCGGTCCGGGAAGATCCCATATGCTGCGGAGCGGCTGGGCCTGTGAGCCATGGCCGCAGAGCCTGCACGTCCGGAGCCTGTGCTCTGCAACGGGAGAGGCCACAACAGTGAGAGGCCCACGAACTGAAAAAAAAAAAAAAAAAGGAAATAGAATGACCTCTTAAGTACCGTTACATTTATTTTTTAAATTATTTATTTGGTTGTGCTGGGTCTTAGTTGTGGCAGGTGGGCTCCCTAGTTGTGGCTCACCTACTCCTTAGTTGTGGCACGTGGGCTCCTTTCTTTGCAGCAGGAGGGCTCTTTAGTTGCAGCTCACGGGCTCCTTAGTTGAGGCTCATGGGCTCCTTAGTTGTGGCATGTGAACTCTTAGTTGTGGCATGCATGTGGGATCTAGTTCCCTGGCCAGGGATCAAACCTGGGCCCCTTGCATTGGGAGCACAGAGTCTTAACCACTGTGCCACCAGGAAAGTCCCTGTACCGTTATGTTTAAATGTACCATTAATGGATTTGATATGTGAGTTTTCATGACTAATTGAGAACAATTCAGTTTTATCACGCACATACCCAGTCTAGCTATCGGTCAGCTCACAGCAGTGCAGGAAGCTCCCCAGGTGAGCATCATGACCTTTGGGGTTTCACCATCATATTCTTTTTAAACTTATTTTAATTGAGGTATAGTTGACTTACAGTGATTCAGGAATACAGCAAAGTGACTCATATATATATCAGATTCTTTTCCATTATAGGTTATTACAAAATATTGAGTATAGTTCCCTGTGCTATACAGTAGGTCCCTGCTGTTTATCTATTTTATATATAGTAGTGTGTATCTGTTAACCTCAAACACCTAATTTATCCCTCCCCCTGGCTTTCCTCTTTGGTAACCATAAGTTTATTTTCTGTGTCTGTGGGTCTGTTTCTGTTTTGTAAATAAGTTTTATTTTAGATTCCACGTATAAGCAATATCATATTATATTTGTCTTTTTTTTTGCCTGACTTACTTCACTTAGTATGATAATCTCTAGGTCCGTCCATGTTACTGCAAATTTCATTCTTCTTTATGGCTGTGTAATACTCCATTGTATATATACCACATCTTCTTTATCCATTCATCTGTGGATGGACACTTTGGTTGCTTCTATGTGTTGACTGTTGTAAATAGTGCTACAGTGAACATTGGGGTGTGTGTATCTTTTCAAATTAGAATTTTCGTCTCTCCAAATATATGTCCAAGAGGGGATTGCAGGATCATATGGTAACTCTATTTTTAGTTTTTTAAGGAACCTCCATACTCTTCTCCATAGTGCTGCACCAATGTACATTCCCACCAACAGTGTAGGAGGGTTCCCTTTTCTCCATATCCTCTCCAGAATTTATTATTTGTAGACTTTTTGATGATGGCCATTCTGACCACTGTGAAGTGGTACCTCATTGTAGTTTTGATTTGCATTTCTCTAATAATTAGCAGCATTGAGCATCTTTTCATGTGCCTGTTGGCCATCTGTATGTCTTCTTTGGAGAAATGTCTATTTAGGTCTCCTGCCCATATTTTGCTTGGGTCGTTTGTTGTTTTTTGTTTTTTATATTGAGCAACATAAGCTGTTTGTATATTTTGGAAATTAAACCCTTGTCAGTCTCATCGTTTGCAAATATTTCTCCCATTCCATAGGTTGTCTTTTCATTTTGTTTATGGTTTCCTTTACCATGCAAAAGCTTTTAAGTGTCATTAGGTCCCATTTGTTTATTTTTGCTTTTGTTTCCATTACTCTAGGAGAAGGATCCAAAACTAATATTGCTGCAATGTATGTCAAAGAGTGTTCTGCTTATGTTTTCCTCTAAGAGTTTTATAGTATTCAGTATTACATTTAGGTCTTTAATCCATTTTGAGTTTATTTTTATACATGGTGTTAGAGAATGTTCTAATTTCACTCTTTTACATGTAGCTGTCCAGTTATCCTAGCACCACTTGTTGAAGAGACTGTCTTTTCTCCATTGTATATTCTTACCTTGTTTGTCATAGATAATTGACCATAAGTGTACAGATTTATTTCTGGGCTCTTTATTCTGTTCCATTGATCTATGTGTCTGTTTTTGTGCCAATATCACACTGTTTCGATGACTGTAGCTTTGCAGTATAGTCTGAAGTCAGGGAGCATGATTCCTCCAGCTCCATTCTTCTTTCTCAAGATTGTTTTGGCTATTCGGTGTCTTTTGTGTTTCCATACAGATTAGAAAAATTTTGTTCCAGCTCTGTGAAAAATGCCATTAGTAATTTGATAGGGATTGCATTGAATCTATAGATTGCCCTGGGTAGTATGGTCATTTTAACAGTATTGATTCTTCCAGTCCAAGAACACATGGAAAGTATATCTTTCCATCTGTTTGTGTGGTCTTCAGTTTCTTTCATCAGCGTCCTATAGTTTTCAGAGTACAGGCCTTTTGCCTCCTTAGGTAGGTTTACTCCTAGGTATTTTATTCTTTTTGATATGATGGTAAATGGGATCTTTTCCTTAATTTCTCTTTGTGATATTTCATTGTTAGTGTCATATTCTTTTTCGGTGTGGGACCCCATCCCCATTCTTGCCCAGAGGAACCAAGTCACAGACACAGAGTGAAAACTTTATACTGTTGACTCCTCTCACAAGGTTATATCACCCCTTTCGGTTGTAGCCATGGAAACTGCATGCTGGAGAGGATGAGACACTGCAGAGGGAATGGCTGAGTCCAGGGCAGGTCTTAACTTGCAGCCCTTGGTTCTGAGTTGAGCTCGCCCTATAAAATGAGGCTGAGAGCAGAAGGAAGCTACGTTTACCTCTCCTGAATGCACAAAATGGTTTAATTAAGGAAATAATTTTTTTCTACCCATAAAGCTACCTCTACAAATAGACTCAAATCTGCATGCAAATGAAGCCATCTGGTTTATTGTTGTAAATAGCACCCAGCCATAGTAAACAATAGAAGCCTCATTACATAACTCACAGAATACTCCAATTTTCTAACCTTTGGGTCACTAAAAATGTTCAGAGTAATTAGTCTCTTCAGAGCTGGTACTTATATTGGAAAGTGCTTTTGCCACTTTAACCAGAAGCTATAGATACGCTTCTCGGTGCTGTTCCAGTGCTGGGCCATTTGGTGACTGGAGAAATTGCTGCGTCTGGGAGAGGATGGAAACATCCACTGGCATCCAGGCCACACACCCCACCAAACCACACCCGGGAGAGCCACGCGCAGTCTTCTCCACATCAGGCTAGTGCCAGCTCTTCCAGCCAGTGCTGTGTCACCTTTTCCTAATTACCTATGTCCCCTCTGAGGAGGAAGGAAGGACAGCAGGGGCGGACACATCGAGGAGCAGCCGCAGCTTCTCCTCCCCGTCTCTGCCCATCGTGTGTCTCTGGTCACCTTCGTTCAGATGAACCTGTTTATAGTGTTTGGATAACTCTAGTTTCTTAGCTGCTCAGTCACTCCTTTCATCACACTGTTATGTAATGGCTTCTCTACAAAACCCTCTATCACAGCGCCGGGGCTCAAGGAGAATTCTCATTTGTGTGTCCTGAATGGACATTTTTTAAAAGTCAGTAAGGAGACAAAGAAAGTGGGAGCACACAGCTTTGAAAGCCAGTGAGAAGGGAGCAGAGGAGCAAGGAAAGAGGAGAACAGGACACAAGGCAGCTGGGTGTGGGTCAGGGACGCGCCTGCGGCCGGAGGGGCCGGGGTTGTGGGTGAGTGCTGGGTCTGCCTGGGCTGTTTGCTGCCTCCCCTGCGGAGAAGTGGGTTCCGGAGGAGCTCAGGGCGTCGGGTCACACGTCGAAAGAAGGGAGCTCCTCTCCCAGCCTCCCCACTCCTTGGCCAAGCCCTGGACAGTGACTGAATGTGACACCGAAGCCCCCCGTTTTGTGGTGGATAATACCATGTGTTGAACAGTTATTTTGTGCTCAGCGCCCTGCTAAGCACATTTCATGAATGATGTGCTGTTATTCCCAACCATCTTTAAAAGAGATTCCAATGTTATTCCGTTGTACCAATGAGGACACTGAGATTTAAGAAGATAAGAAATCTGTCCAGAGTTGCCCAGTGGGCGAGGGTGATAGAGCCGGATTGTCTGATTCTGGAGCCTGCACGTGGACCGGCACATGGAAGCTTCACCAAGTAACAGGCAGGCCAGTGCCACCCCCTGAGTTCACCTGCTGTGTTCCCTATGTGCCCCACACCGCATCGTCACCACCACCCAGAGGAAACCTCAGCGTATCACATGTTCACTCACTTCCTTGCTGACGGTACAAGAATGTCGGTAGGTCCAGACTGCTGATGGGCAGATGAAAGCTGAGGAATTCCACAAGGTTCAGGAATTGGAGTCATCAAAGGCTGGGGGCGGGGGAGGCTCAGAACAGGATTGGTTAAAAGTCTGTGTAAACATCGATTAGAACCAACTTCACCTCCTCCCACACCCTGGTGACTGTCCTGTTCTACCCACGTGGGAGGTGAGAGGTTTACACTCCAGACAGGAGGCAACAAAGAAGGTGCGGGGGGGAAACTCCTTCCTTAAAATAGAACAAAAACATGGAAATCTATGTAAGCATCCCGGAACACTGACCACCCCATGCATACACCTCATGAAACTGGAGGGTCCTTCTCTCAAGAAATTGAATGATCTGTGACCAAAAAATAAAAGGCCACAGATACTGACACTTGGAGGCCCTTCAACAGGAGAGGGAGCTCTCCTCGTTGTGGTGAAGCCCACTGGTCAGCAACTCACCACCACTCCCAGACACGCACACTCACGGAGCAGCCCGGCAGCTTTCTAGAACTTCACTGTTCGGTGTGAGTGCCTAGGAAGACTCACCAACCACTGAAGGTAACATGAAGAGGGAGCCCGAACTAACAATGGGGCAGGAAAGGGGGCCTCTGAAGAGAGGGAGACAACGCAGAAGACAGAAGGACAGTTTCAATAATTAAATGAACATTCTTGGACAGGTAAGATACTGCATCCAAAACTGAACAAAACCCACGACAGCCTGCTTTAAAAATGCGGACTGTCAGAGAACAAGAAATAATACTTGGAAATTTGAAATAATGATTGCCGAAATAAAAAGACAGTAGCAGTGTTGAAAATAAAGCTGGAGGAATGTCCCAGGAAGTTGAACACAAAGAAAAAAGATCAAAATTAGGAATGCAAAGGGGCAAGAGAAAGACAGATAAATATAAAACTAACAGGTGCTTGAGAAAGGGGATCAGGAGAAACTATCAAAGTCCACTTTCAATTAGGGAGTTAAAGGAAAAGATTCTCAAAGCTTCCAGAGAGGAAAAAATACGAGTAATGCAGGAGAAGAAATTTTTCCTTGATCCTCTAGGGGTCCTGGCTGGGTTTAATTAACAGGAAAAAAAGCATACAAATGTATTCAAGTTTTACATGGTACAGGAACCTTCATGAGGAAATGAAGACCCAAAGAAATGGTTAAACCTCAGTGTTGTGCTGTGCCATTAGATGAAGGGTAGAAAGTCACGGAAAGTCGAGACAGGACAGCGTGTGAGCCGAGCGGCGGCAACCTCGCAAGGCCTGTTCCTCGGATGCCTCTCTGCCCCTTTCTCTTTGGAGATGAGGATGCTCCTTTCCTCTGGGGAAGGAGGGCACTTCACATGAGAATTTCCTGTCCTGCTTCAGAGGGAGCCCAGAAAGTCCTTCTGCACCTGGCATTCCCCACATCACTTCAGCTGGAAGTACTCAGTCTCCCAAGGTGCCATATTTTGGGGTAGCACGTCCTGAACCCCATCAGTTATGTGAACGATGTAGTGATCAGAAGGCATTAACTTTCTCAACAGCGACACTGAGAGCTTGAAGATAGTGGAGAAATGCCTTTAAAATTCCCTGGGGAAATAATTTTCTGGAGTGTCTCAATCACATGTGAAAGCAGGATTATGACTCTCCAGAAGAGCAGGGATTTAGGAAGTTGACTTCACACATCCCTTTTCTCAAGAAGCTACTTGAGAATGTGCTCCATGAAAATGAGGGTGTAGATCCAGAAAGACGGGTCGCCCAAAGTCAGAGAGACCCAGGAATTGGGAGATTTAACACTGAAGAGGCACAGAAGGAAGCCCCTGCAATAAGGGCGAGAAGGCGGTCCCAGGCCATGAGAAGAGCCAGCGTGGACGGGGCAGAAGAACGAAGGGCTGTCACAGGACGCCCCATCCTGTCACAGGATGTCACGAAAATGTGACTGCTGGGTTGCCTGACGTATCGAATGTCAGAAATGTTTGAGAAGAGCTTTTCAGGTGTGTTGGAGAATTTGTAAAGAATTCATGACAGATAGAAGGAAAACTAGGTAAATGAAAAAATAAATAGGTAACTCGATTCTAGAGAAACAAAACATTATACACAAAAAGAAAATATAATTAGATTTCACTACTTGGCTCATTAGTAAATAATACTTAAATAGTCCTAAAAATATAAATATTGAATTTCAGCATACCCCCAAATCTGTGATTTTGCTATTTGGGGAGAATATGGAGAAAGGAAATAGGGAGGTGGGCTTGTAAAAATGCTCGGTTCTCATCTGGCATCCAGGAAAGTAGAGACTAATTAAAATGCATATATTAATAAATATCTACACAGGTAGATTTTAGAAATACAGGGATACAAAAAGAATTGTCACTAAGAAATTGGGTTTGCTAGGGGGAGGGTGGAGCAGGGAACAGCATTTTTCTATATCCCTTCTAGCACCACTTGACTTTTAAAACCATGTACATGTAATACGTTGTTAGAAATTAAAATTAGGCTTAAAATTAATTGCTGCCCATCAAAAAAAAATCCTTAGAAATTTTGAAGTCAGAATCCCATGCTGAGTTATCACTGGTGAGATTAAAGTAATTGCCTGTTAAAGAATTTGGATGAATGCACGATACTGCATTTTCTGCGAATGACAGAGGTTTGAAGTGATGGTGGGTGTCAGCAAGGCCGGGTTTGCTGCCCAGCCCTCTCCTGCACCAGCTGAAGGTACCTCCCTGATTCCTCTGCCCACCCGAGATGAGTCCGGGCCTTGCCCAGAAGGTACTTTAAAAGCTTCTCACGTGACCAACTGGTTTTCAAGCTGGTGGAGCCATCAACCTCACTGCAACTGTTTTGCTCAGCCTTTGCTGACTATTGCCTCTGCCCTGGGCTGGGTCCCTCACCCTTTTCCACCTGCCTTGTCGTTCTGTTACTGTGGACAGAATGTGGCCCCTCCCATCTCAGATGTTTACTTCTGTTCTGCTTCGCACTTTCCCTCTGTTTCCATCCTTGCCCGCTCTGCCTGTACACGCTGGCCGTCCTGCCACCTGCTGTGGCACCATGCTTGCCATCCAGCGACTCTCGTTCCCAACTTAATGTGCTCGTCTAATGTCACTTGACCCTTGCAGTGCTGACCTTGAGAGCCAGTACAAATCGCAGCCATTTCAACAACTTTAAGGTTATAAGCCCATCAGTCTTGCAGATGTATGGCATCGTTCAATAAGGTCTATAGGGAATAATAGGAATTAAGTCATGGATAAAGAAAATTATGAGGTGCTAGCAGGAGCTGTTGTCCAGTTACAGTAGGTGCTAAAGCAGCATTAGCTTTTATTTATATTTATTTAATATCTTTAATACTCAGGTTACTATAAAGTAGATTTTGTCCCATGAAGACTTTGCATATGGAGTGGAATTAGATATAACTTATCCAACTGTTTCATTTATCCATTGATTTAATAATTATTTATTGAGTACTTAATATGTTCTGGAGCTAAAGGTTGCAGAGATGAAATGGTTTTCTCCCAGCTTTCAAGGAGCTTACGGTCAGCTGGGAGCAATATAAACAAACAGTAGGGCTTCCCTGGTGGCGCAGTGGTTGAGAGTCCCCCTGCCGATGCAGGGGACACGGGTTCATGCCGCGGTCCGGGAAGATCCCACGTGCCGCGGAGCGGCTGGGCCCGTGGGCCATGGCCGCTGAGCCTGCGCGTCCGGAGCCTGTGCTCCGCAACGGGAGAGGCCACAACAGCGAGAGGCCCGCGTACCGCAAAAAAAAAAAACAAAACAGTAATGATGCTATAAGCTCCTTGCATCAGTAAGTGCAATGAGCACTAGAAAAAGCACTCCTGTTACTTCGTTATAACCAGAAACCCTGGAGATTGGGCAGCAGACTCATCAGAACAGGCCTCACAGAAGATCATCAGGGTCTGGAACAGCGGCACCCAAACTTCCTTATTCTGCCGCCCGCTCATTAAAGCCTTTAAGTTCACATCCCAACAAGCTTACTTACGAATTCTGTCCATACTCCACTGTACTCATATATTATGTACATTATCAAGTATGACTGAAGTGAATATTTTAAAGGGTGAGGTTTTAAAAAATCTAAATAGAATTCCTGGTCTCCTCCTCTTGTGCCCCATTGACTCTCCCCAGAGTAGGTACCTCAGCTGCCGCCATCAGTCAGGTCCAGGGTAGAGTCCTCACTGTTGCTGGTCAAGAATCTGGACTTAGTTCATCCAGAGATTGGGGACAACCCACAAGCGACGACTCCAAAGATGTCATATGTGGTCATCCAGACATTTCCGGAATGATGGCTGGTAACCACCGTTTGTACAAGGCGTAATTTCCCTGTGAATATATTCATTCCAGAGACCAAATTAATTCAAAGCTGCTTAGTGAGCATAGAACGAGAACTAATGGAATTGTGGTCTGTAGGGATATTTCAGCAAATGAGAATAACGGAATGAACTGTCCTTCTCCTCTCTGGGGATATTTCTGTCTGAATAACCAGTGCCAGACCTCAAATAAATACTGACATATTTTACATTTAGCTTTCCTTTTTTCTAGAATCATTTTAGACAACTGCCCTTCTGTTAATACATCACCACCTCAGAAAGTAAGAATGCATTTGATTGGATTGAAACTTTAAAATGTTAAGTACATCTGTGTCCTGGGGATACCGCCTAAAGAGACAGAATTGCTTTGCCTTCAGGTTGAAACGTGGCTGGGGACTGATCCTTGCCGGCTCCTAGGTTGCTAAAAGGCTCTCTCACCCATTAGACGAGCTGAATCCTGCCAGCCCTGGGGACTCTTCATTCCCTCCTAGAACTCTGATTGGTGACAGGGTAGCACCTTTAGCTTTTATCTTGAGAGACCTTCATTTTCAGCCAGCTGGGAGAGGTGACTGAACTCCTCTCACCAGACTTGAAGCCAGATCTTGAGCTGGGAAGAGTGCTCAGAGCTCAGGTGATAGAAACTTAAACCATGGTTAAGATTCTTTCTTTTCAGGTATTTTTCTAACCAATATCATATCACATCCTTCTTCCCAAGAGGAAACCAGTCTATTTTTCTCCTACTGAAAGCTATGATATTGCAGTTTTTTAAAAAAGAGCTTGAAACTGCACGAATACTTTCAGGACACCTTCAACAGTGGGCTCCACCACCACTGGTTTTACCTTAATGGAGACGTTTACAAACATATTTTGCACCGACTGACTGCTGATATTGGGTTGGCCAAAAAGTTCATTTGGGTTTTTCCTTAAGATGTTATGGAATTAATTAAATGAGGATCCTTTAATATCTCTTAATACAGCAACACTATATATTTAATTTGAACTTACGGCATAAGCATAGCAGCACCAACGCGAAGTTAACTCTATTTAAGAGTAGCAGTTGAACTTATTGCCTATGTGCATTATTTGCATAAAAGGAAGGAAAAAATATTGTGGATAGAAACTAACAGAGTAAATGTAGCTGATTCATTGTGTTCTTTGAAGGAGAGATATGGCAACATCAACTTGTAAATAAACATGTATTTTAGATGTTAAAAGAAAATTTTCCACAGGCCGTTTACTGATCTGGTAGGCTTTTATTTAGCAGCTCATGAATCAGGCAGCCTCCAGTCTAGCAGAGAGAAAGGAGCTCCGAAGAGCTGTACAAGGAGAGATGTTTACAGACCAAAGGGAGCAGGGACAAGGAAGTTGCACTGGGCGTGTGCTGGTGGTTGAAGCAGGGCTGCTCCCGTTGCATGAGCAGAGGGAAGGCTTGGAGCGTCAGGTACCCTGAGCTGAGCAGGCAAGTGCTGACAGGGTGGCCTGGGCCTGCCTTCTCTGGGTGAGCTGAGCACAGAAACTCGGTTAAGTTTTGCTTTGCTGACCTGGGGCTTAGCAAGAGTGACTCCATTTTGGGCCTCACCCGGTGACCTTAACATGGGCTTAGTATTAAAGGTAAAGGCTTTAATGACTGTTTTAAAGCATATCCATGTATTTTGGTCCCTAGCTGTGCTGGCAAATGTACTCAGAAATGTGCACATTCTAAAGGAATTTCTCCCCTGGAGATAAAGTCTGGAGTAAGCTCTCGGTGTCATATTAAATTCTTGGTCCATCTGTTCTGATGGAATGTGAGTCATCCAGTTTGGTGCTTTTATTTTATCCTGTGAACTGCCTTTCTCCTGGGGCCACTGGCTACTACCAGGCAGTGAGTAGGGAGGGGGGCGGGTACAACTGTGTCTACCCCATGAGTTCAAGGGTAGAGGCTGATTGTGAGCGCTCAGGTGGGCTCAGCTCCCAAAACATCCACAGGTCAGAGTGTCCCCTGGAGTCCCCAGGGAGGAAGAGAAAGGGGCTGGGGAGGAGACTCTCCCTTTACAGCAGCTCACCTCGGGGGGGTTTGGAACAGGAGAGGTGGGAGGTGGCTGGCCGGTCACCCCGCCTGCTTCCTCAGCTCCTCGCGCCGCAGGGCTTCTGCACTTGACATACACTCCTGAGAGCCCCTCCAGCACTGCTCCTAGCAGGGTGTATCAGTCCTGAATCAAATATCTTATATACATACCCACATATACCTTTTGGAAAGTCAAGATGTGTTTGTGGGGATTTTGTGCAATGTTGCTCAGCAGGCAGAGAAGAAACAAGGGCTACTGTCAGTGGAAATGTATTAAAACTCAGAAAATGGGTATCTTTTATATCACTGCCATGGTCAAGTGTAAATTACCGTGTTTTCTTTCTTTGCTCTTTCCACAGGGAATTACTGGAATGCTGCCTCTTTCCCAAACCCATCATCCTACCTGCACTTCTCTACTTTCCAAGGAGAAACCAGTGCGGACATCTCTTTCTACTTCAAAACATTAATCCCCCGGGGAGTGTTTCTTGAAAATCTGGGGAACACAGATTTTATCAAACTCGAACTGAAATGTGAGTATAAAGTCTTTGTCAGCTCATCACTAGCTACTCTTGTCACTTCGAGCTGATCTTAACCGCGATCATGTAATTTCGTTGGCTTCAAGTATCAATGGCTTCCTTTGTTCCGAAAGCAGCGCTAGATGGTAGATGCACAACTTGAGAAAGATCTAGGTTCCTGTGCCCTGATTGCTCACCGGGAAGCAGACACAGACAGAGCTTCCCACAGTGCTGTTCAGGGAGGATGAGGGAGCATAAATTGCCCTGATAACATGGGAGAAGAATGTGTATTCTTTTTCTTATTGAAGGGTAGCTAATTTACAATGTTGTATTCGTTTCAAGTGTACAGCAAAGTGATTCAGCTCATATATATAACTTTTCAGATTCTTTTCCATTATAGGTTATTACAAACTATTCAGTATGGTTCCCTGTGCTCTACAGTAGGTTCTTGTTGTTTACCTAGTCTATATATGGTAGTATGTATATATTAATCCAGACTCCTAATTTATCCCTGCCCCCGCCTTTCCCCTTTGGTAACCCTAAATTTGTTTTCTATGTTTGTGAGTCTATTTCTGTTTTGTAAAGAAGTTCACATGTGTAATTTTTGTAGATTCCACATATCAGTGACATCATATGATGTTTGTCTTTCTCTGACTTACTTCACTTAGTATGATAATCTGAAAGTCCATCCATGTTGCTGCAAATGGCATTATTCCATTCTTTTTATGGCTGAGTAGTATCCCATGGTATGCATGTACCACATTTTCCTTATCCATTCATCTGTCCATGGACGTTGAGGTTGCTTCCGTGTCTTGCCTATTGTAAATAGTGCTGCTGTGAACATTGGGATGCGTGTAACTTTTTGAATTAGAGTTATATGCCCAAGAATGGGATTGCAGGATCATATAGTAACTCTATTTTAAGTTTTTTAGGAAATCTCAATACTGTTCTGCCTGGTGGCTCTGCCAACTTCCATTCCACCAGTAATGTAGGAGGGTTCCCTTTTCTCCACACCCTCTCCAGCATTTATTATTTGTAGACTTTTTAATGATGGCCAGTCTGACTGGTGTGAAGAATGTGTTTATTTTCCAAGTAGACAGAGGATTGGTAAATATCAAGAATAAGGAATAAGAGAGTGAGGGTAACAACACAGAGGAAAATAGGAATAATCAGAACTAACACCTGTGGGAGTTCAAGGAGCAGCCTTGTGTGGTGCTTTGGAACTCTGAGTCTGCAGCTTTGCAGAAGAGGCCACACATCCACCCACCCTATAAAGGTTGGAGTTCTGGTTGATCTCGCCAAGGGCACAGAAACTAACAGAATCTGAGCAAGAGCCAGTGCTGCCCTGTCCGTGGAAGGCAGGGGGTCACTGGAGCTGAGAAGGGCAGTTCTCATGGTACCGGGCCCTTTTATCCTTGGGGCATAGGTGCAGCTTCAGGGATTTATGTCCACAGACTTCCAGGTTTGATGAACATTTGCACACACCAGGCTGTCCTGGCTGTTCAGACCCAGATGGAATCAGCAAAGGAACAGACAGGACCAGGAAGGGGAAGCAAGTCTGTGCCCACCTGTTGCTCCGTGAAAACTCCTCAGTGCCTCTCCCCACATCAGAGAGTCTTTCTTCCTAGTCTGTGCTCTTTAACCCAAGTGCCTATGATACTGGGTCTGGTCTGAGGAAGATCCGGAAGCTATTTTCCAGAAATATCTGATGGAATCTTTTTCTCCTTTTGTAGTTATAATTATGCAACATGGTCTTTGAGAACTGGAATCTCAGGTAACTGTCTTTCTGCTGAAATCCTATGGGGTCCTTTTTATTAAATGGTGGACTGTGATAGGGCCGGAAGTGCACGCACTTTGGAATTCTCACTCTCCTGTTGAAATCCAAGTTCTCGTGTAAATTGCTTGATCTGTTTAAATCTCAACTTCCTAATCTGTAAAATGGGATGGTAACTTGTGGAGGTTGTTATGATGCTAGGAGGTAGCCAGTCATGAATCATTTATTTCAGTGTCTAGTCGTTGTTGTAATTATCTTCTTCCCAAGAAAGCTCATTACAGATCTAATGTGAACTCGATCTGATGGAAAGGAAGACTGAGAATATTCTAGCCTTAGAAATAAAAAAGAAATAAATAGAAATCCACTCTTTTCATGAATTACGGATTGGAATTATTTATAAGGGATTTTCACTTTCCACAGCAAATTAATTGAATCAGACTGTTTTCTGACTTACACAGAGTTGGATTGTGTTTTAGAAATAACTCATGGCAAAAAAGGAAAACTGACAATTCCATATCTGAGTAATTCTATAAGCTCCTATAAAATTACTATAAAATTCACCCTGCCCTTGTTTTCTGTCCCCATGTTTTGTAAACCCAGGCCTGGGTTGTAAGAAGACAAACGAAGTAAGAGCAGACGTTTCTGCTTAGAAAGAGCAGACATTTCTACTTAGCACCTGCAGAATAGAATTGCACTTATTTATAATTACAAAAAACCTTCGCAGATGTTTTCAAGTTTTCCAAATCTTTCCATGATACAAAAACCCTGTGACAGAGGGTGAGGTCTAGTCTTGTTTTGTCATATAGCTCTTTTCTGTCACATAGTTTACCTTTGGTAAAGAAGTATGGGATATTCAAGGCACGGATTAGAGGCTGGCTTCTCCTTGGAGTTCTCTAGACCTTCTAAAATTGCTAAGGGTGGAAATACCTTTTATAAGATCCCCCAAATGGCGGAGATACCAAATGTCCATCATTATATAGCATCTCCATTCAGGTTCAAAGGAATTTATGGGGTGAAAAAAACGCCCGTTTCTCTGTTTGAGCAAAACTTCTTCAAAGTATACAAGAAGTGATGCTTTCATGAAGAACATGGAGAAGAAAATGATTGAGGCTTCCTTCTGCCCTTTTATCACATTTCTCCAGACTCTTCTCTGCAGGATCCACGGGGCGGTGGCTAGAGATGCAGAATTCTCGCAGGCCTATCTCTGCCTTCCACCGATGAGTCACTGCAAACCTAATGGGTCTTGAACTCTTAGAAAGTGTCTCTACTCTTTTTTCCCGTTTAACTTGCAAGGCTTTCTGATCTCTTTCTGGTAGGAATTCAAATTTTGTTTCTCTACATGTGTCTCAAAGGAATCCTATCACAGGTCACGCCTACATAGTGGTTTCCAGAACAACATTTCTGTTAATTAACGACATTGCGCCCTTCTGTCAGAAGTGGGAGATTCTTGACTCTTGAGAACAGTGAGTCAGTTGCCCTCAGTTGATGCGATACCATCAGCATCTTAATGCGCATATATGATAAGGTTAGAGCACTGCTACCCACTCACATACTTCACAGGTAAGATTTTAAGGCTGTATTTCATTCATTTACTACCTTTATTTTTTCATTCACTCAGTGAATATTTACTGAGTACCTACCATGTCCCAGATGCTGTGCTAGGTCAAACATAGTTAAGTCAAGCATGGTTTCTTTCCCTCAAAGATCTTTCTGTTTGTTTTGGAAAGCAGCAAAGTAAATCAGTAGTTATAATAACAATAAAAATAGCTCCAGCACTGTTCCAGGGAGTTTACATAGAGCATCTCACTTAATTTCCTAACCACCCTTTGGACTGGGCAGTACCATTAGCATCTGTCCTTTATGGGGAAACTAAGGCACAGGGCGTGGAAGTTGCCTGGCCAAGGTCACACAGCGAGGAAGTGGCAGCGCTGGCACCCCAAACATTTTTTGTCTGTCCTGAGTCATTGCTGTTAACACCAAACTGCACTGCCTCTCAAAACAGACATTGAGAGAGGTGGCTGAGCACACCAAGGGGAGGTGGGGGGGGGCGCGGATTTAAACCCGACTGGGATGACAAGGGTGCTTCCCAGAGAGTGTAACTTTAATTAAATTTTGATGGACAAGCAAGAGGCAGGAAGGTGAAGAAGGTGGAGGAAGAAGGGAGACCAGGAAAGGAAAAACATTATAGGAGGAGAACATCGGTGAGTGAAGGTGTGGGGACTGAGCCCAAGGACCCCAGAGGGAACAATTCGGCAGGACATCCAGTGCCCTGGGAGCAGCAGAGCCGCAGCTAAAAGGGCAGGCAGTGGTCAGACCACTAAAATGTGCTCTGGGCTGGGGCCGAGTTGGCTTGTCTTGACCCTGAAAGTTATGGTGAGCAGGGACGTAACATGATCAGACTTGCATTCACCAGAGAAAAGATGGAAAAGCCAGAGAAGAGGCGGTAGGGGCTGGTGTGAAGATGGTGGCAGAGTGAATGGGAGCTGGGGAAGATGACAACGAAGGGTTATAGTTGCAAGAGATGCTTAGGAGAGAGATTCCACAGATTCTAACAAAATGGTTGTATGGGTGAAGTGGGAGGGAAGGTCCTAGAATGAAGCCAACATTTGGTTGTGATGGTTTTGATGACTGTGTGAGTAGAACAGCTTTCACTAAGGAGTGTGGCATTGGAGGCAAAATGCAAACTGCATTTTGGATATTTTGAGTTTGAGCGTCTGCTGGATATAGAAGTGTCTATGCAAGTGGACACATCTAGAAGGTGCTGTATATACAAGTCTGGAGCCCAGCAGAGCACTCTGAGTTAGAAACATACGATTTGAGCAGCATCATCACCTAGAGAATCATTAGGAAATAAGTACTGGGTACCTCTATCATGGATGAGGTTGCCCAGAACAAATGTGCAGAGAGAGGAAAGGGGATGTCCAAGGATGAAAACCACAAGAAAAGTAGCTTGCAGAAGGCTGCCAGAGAAGTGGGAAGACAGTGATATCCCAGGGATCAAATAAAGAAAGAATTTCAAGAACAAAAAAAGTGTTTGATACCGCTGAACTGAGAGGTCACTAAAATGAGAACATAAAGGGCTCATCAGCTTTCACACATAGGGGTCACTGTCAAAATGTAAGACAGTGTCTGCGGTGAGTGGAGGTGGATACGGAGATCAAGGGATGGTGGTTTTGTTCATTGTTCTTGTTGTTGTAAGTGGTAGGAACTTGGGCACCCATGTATATTAAAGAGGAAAATCCAGTAAAGAAAAAGACGTTGCAGATATGGGGGAGAAGGGACTGGCTGAAGGAGTGAGGTCCCCAAGGAAGTGGGAATGAGTGAGGCCCAGAATTGGAACATCTGAAGGGGCTGAGAGATACAAATCAAAGTAAGGAGGAGAGCATAAACCATGGACAAGTAGGTCCATTTCCAAATCAGAAATTACTTTCGATTCTGTTGTTTTGTTTGCTTATTTTTTGTTAGTTATTTCTGAGATGGCAGAGGAATCGTTCTTTAAAAAATATTCCCTAACAGCCATAGGTTTACCCATTTATTTTTTCAGAGTTCCCCATAGGGAACAGCTTGACTTCTCTGCATCCCTTTTCTGACCAAGATAGTCCCATCTTGACCATGACAATGGTCCCATCATCAGACCACCTTTCACTGAGCACCTGCTGTGTCAGAGGCACTAGGGTGGATCCCGGAGATTCCGAGGTGAGGACAAAAGCACCCAACACCCTCACCTACGGAGGGAGACAAACACATTAATAGCAGTATGGATTCATAACTTTAATTGAGAATTTCCTAAGTGCCAGGTACTGTTCTAAAGCTTTTACAGGTACCAACATTTTTAGGTTTCATGACAAGTTTTATACACATTTGACAGATAAGGAAACTGGGACACACAGGTTATACAGCTGATTTCAGATATTGTGCTTATGATCATTAAAATACAATAAATAAATTACAAGGATAGGCATAAGATATTGTAAATGTCCAGAGGAGAGATACATAACCCAACCTGGGAATGAAGAGGAAGATGAGGTGATACCTGAGTTGGGTCGTTGAGAACAGGCAAAGAAGTTAGCTAGATGAAGAAGTAGGGGAAAGAATTCTAGCAGGAGGGGGCAATGCAAACAAAAGCATAAGGATGGTGGGGGGGACTTGCCCTGGTAGAACAGTGGTTAAGAATCCGCCTGCCAGTGCAGGGGACACGGGTTCGATCCCTGGTCCGGGAAGATCCCACATGCTGCCAAGCAACTAAGCCCATGCGCCACAACTACTGAGCCTGCGCTCTAGAGCCCGTAAGCCACAACTACTGAAACCTGTGTGCTCTAGGGTCCGCGTGCCGCAACTACTGAGCCTGCATGCTGCAACTACTAAAGCCCGCATGCCTAGAGCCCATGCTCCACAGCAAGAGAAGCCACCACAATGAGAAGCCCGCGCACCGCAACGAAGAGTAGCCCCCGCTCACTGCAACTAGAGAAAGCCTGCATGCAGCAATGAAAACCCAATGCAGCCAAAAATAAATAAAATTTTTTTTAAAAAAAGCATAAGGATGGGGAACCTGATGGGTGCTCAGGAGCTACAAACGTTTGGTATTGTTAGAGTAGGAAGTATGACACGGGTAGTGGAGATATTTTTAGGCAAGTCTCAGATCTGATTCTAAATATACAGCGATCTAAATATTTCAACCAATAGTTACTGAGTACCTGCTACATATGTGCCAAAGAGGAACTCAAGAAGAATAAGACATGTCCCCATCCCAGAGTCCCACACAATCTAGTGGGAGAGACTAGCATATGAAACAATATTTTGGATAAGATGAAATAAATATTAGAGGAATACACTGTGGTGACCCAGATGAGGCGATAATTACTTCTGATTGGAGAATAAGAAAAGGTTCTTTGGAGATTATATCATTTTAACTGAGCCTCAGAATAAATGGGAAGGGCTTCCCTGGTAGCGCAGTGGTTGAGAGTCTGCCTGCCGATGCAGGGGACACGGGTTCGTGCCCCGGTCCGGAAGGATCCCACATGCCGCGAAGCGGCTGGGCCCGTGAGCCATGGCCGCTGAGCCTGCGTGTCCGGAGCCTGTGCTCCGCAACGGGAGAGGCCACAGCAGTGAGAGGCCCACGTACCGCGAAAACATAAAATAAAAATAAAAAATAAATTGGGAAAGAACGTTTTAGGCTCTGGATGCCAAAGGAGGAAACTACAGTGTAGATGCATGGATATATCACAGATGTGTGAGGTGTGTGGTCCATTGACGTGGCAAGGGCTGTGGAACACTGTGCACCGTGGTATGTCCAGGGCCACAACACTGTCTGGCACATGGAGGTGCCGAGTAAGCATTTGTTGAGAGAATGAAATGAATGAATGAGGTGCTGGTCTGATGGAGAACTATGGAAAATCTAGGTGGAAAAGGAGATAACCATGATCAGGGGGCCGGTGATCAAAATGATGACACATTGAAGGGTGGAAGGACAGATCATGGTTAGTGAAATTTTGGAATTCAAGATTTCACAGGAAAGCAGTTTGGGTGGTAAGAAGGTCTACGATGCATCGTCTGGCCATGCACATGGGCTTCTGGGTTGTATGAAAAGGCTATGGAGACAGTCAGGGAACTGGAGGCTAGTGTTGGCTGGTCATCCCCATCACTGCTGAGGTCCCTAGTAGCCATGACAAGGGGCGCAGTGGACAGGGAGCCTGTGAGCCAAGCGTTACGGTCCTCGGGTTCAATGATGGCAGCAATAAGCATGGGAGAGGGAATGTCACAGGAAGACACATCGCTGAGTGAAGGCTCTGGTGCCATAGAAGAGAGGAAGCACTGAGGTCAAGGGTACTCCCAGCTGCCCTCCTGACCCCAAGACATGGGCCCCTGGGGAAGGGTGTTGCATGGCTGATGGGTAGGTTTTCCTCAAGGTGAACTGTGATCAGAGGAAGTATTTGGAAGCGTTTGATGATAAATAGTGACCATAGCATTTTCATTTTTGTTTAACAATTAGAAAGGGCTTACACAGTGCAAAGTTTTTGAAGGGGATGTTCACTGCCTAGGAAACATTCAGGAGAAGCAACCAGAAACTGTTGCAATACCTTAGCATAAGCTTCCGTATTGACAAAGCTTGAGCTTTTTCAGATATCAGGATGACATGGAGAACATATTTGCATTTAATGCACATATCTCCACAAAAATGTGGCGGTAGCAGTCCAATGTCCTGCTAATCTTGGAGAAGGGTATTAAGGAAAAACTTTCATTTTCTGAGATGCCGCCTTCTGCAATACACATGCTCAAGAACGTCACAGAAGAGAATATTCAGCACTACATAGAAACTGATGAATCAGAAGGAATAAACTAATGGCAGTTTATCTTCTACTGTTTCAGAATGGGAACAACTTTTATATTAAAAGAGCTTCACTTGTACAGACATGAGGAATGCCTAATTCCGCTTAACCGGCCTCTTGTGCCACAGGGATGTTATTTAGGGTGTTTTTTCTTTCATAAATATTGTGAGTGCTTACTAATACAGATCAGGTGGCAGCACCTGGATTTTTCCTTTTAACTATCCAAGCCATCTTAAGTTATCCACATAGATTTAGGAAGAATTTCAGTGTTTCTGCTACTTTGCAAGTCTATGAGTTCAATTTGTATTAAAGATTTCAGAGTCTAAAGAATGATTCTGGCTTGGTCATTATAATACATAAGAAAAAATTACTGCCTTAAAAAGTTTTAAACCTGCATAGCAACACTATTGTGATTCTTAAAATTTTTTTTCTAGTGTCTGATTTAAACTTTTCAATTTCAATTGTGGACCAAAAAATTTCAGAGATGCAAATAAAGGTGAAAGTTGTGCTATATTAAAGCTATTTAATATATTAGCTGTGTGCATTTTAAGTATTAAAAGATATACAGACAATTGGTAAAGTCAAATTGAGTGACCCAGATATTTTTGCCAGTCTTACTGAAGGGACAGTTATTTGAGTATATGGCATGGGTGCCCTAGAGTTAAAAGAATAGTCTTTAGAGTACGATGTCCTCCTGATATGAAAAATTGCCCAAGTTACCTTAGATATTACTGATCCACCCGTGTCAGCTGATTTGGAAATCTCTAGAAGGAGTTGGGAATGCCTCTTAAGCTGGCCAGATGGAGTCACTTCTCTCTGCAGAGTTTGTGTTCCTGCCATTCCTTCTCCACACTCCAGAGACATCTAGAAGACCATCTCCCTATTGAAATCCTGCCCACACAAAAGACATTTTTACTGCATCTGGATTTAAAATATAAAACATAAATAAAAGAGAAGCCTTTCATTTTCCTAAAAAAACCACATTCCTACAAGACAATTAATTTGGTGCATTGCCTGGAAAATAATAGGCATCCTCATTAAAGAGCATCTTCACATAGTGTTTGTCTGAAGAGTATGCGTTGTGTGTCATTTCTATAGAGAAATGCTGAAGTTTCTTAGAGATTTTTTTCTGGTGGAATTTCTCTTCTATCTCATTCCCTTTGATTCTAACATTTTCTGCATTATTTATTGTGTGTGATAGTCCACAAAATCTTTCCCTCCAAAGAGATGGCGTATTAAAGTGTCAAAAAGACCGGCTACTAGAATCAGCCTGCCTGTGGCCAGCTGGAAGAGAATGGGCATCCTAAGAGGAGAAGAGATTAAAGAAGCTTGGATTCATGCATCCTGATCTGAGACAGAGCTGGGAGAAAGCGTGTGCTATTGTGACAATAATAAACACACGGATTAGTGAGAAAAACTGGAAATACGTGTGTGGAGTTATAAGAAGGTTAGAGACCTTACCTCTGCCATTCTAGATGCTACCAGCGTCTCTGCAGACTAGATATTTTATAAAAATAAATGCTTCAGGAGGGAAGAGTTGGTGCCATCACTGGTTAGCGCTTGTTACCAACGCTGGAGAATTGATCCAACTAAGGACGACACTTGGGACCAATTAATTCAAAGCTGGCTAAAAAAGAAGAAGATACAACAAATCAGGGAGCAGAGCTTCATTTAAATATAGTGAGTGACTGGGGACGATTAGTTGAAATAGCTCAAAACCAGAAATATCTCAAAGGGCCAAAGGTAACTGTAAATACAACAACGCTAGGCTCTTACAAGTCATCAGACACCTAAATTAAAGCCATGTGACAAAACACTGGCCAACTAGATGTCAACTGGAAACCGTACAAGAGCAGTTTTTTACAAGTGAAGAGTTCTGGGAGTTATCTTCTTCAAGACACATTTTGCTCAAATTACAAAAGGTAATTTTTAATAGCAATCAAGATAGGAAATTTGAGGAGACAGGGAGAAACATAAACACTTACATGAAGTCTAACAGAGGACTAGGGTCATAGCTGGAATATATTTTTATTAGATACTTTAAGAAATGAAGACTTGTTTTCATCCCTATGATATTCATGGTTTTTTTTTTTAATTTTCCAGTTTAGCTACTTCCCGACTTACAAAGGGACTGTGTTATAGGAGTTTCCGAGCCTGTCATCCAGGTCCTGGAGTGTATCTTCCTATATACATAACATTGTAAATGGCACTCATATTCCACAGCTAACCATGAGGAGCTTTGCTGTTTGTCTGTATCTTAAGTGTGGCTGAAAATAGAGCTGCATGAGCCAGCCTGAGGGTTCTGGGATCTGAAGTCCATTCAGTGTAGAACAGAAATGTTGAAGAACAAAGGAAATTTCTTCCCATATCTTTGAATGTCAAGCTTGTCCTAGACAGACTTCTCAATAGGAAAAGGTTTGTTCACCTTTATGATAGTCAAGGTGCAGCCCTGTGTCTCCTTTCTTTGGGAGCTTGGCTTGGTGGGGTTAGTAAAGGAGATGGCTCCGACATCCAGAGCATGCACGGTCTAAAGCCTCCCACGTGGTTCCCAGACACTTCCCTTTGCTCTAAAACTTTATGGTTTTATGAATTATAGAATTCCATTAATTCATTCAAATATCACATTATAACCTACATATTTTGTAACTATGGCAATGTTGTGATACAGAGCTGGGTATTGAAACTAGAGTAAGACCATTATGATGTAATTTATCCCTTCAAAATTCCAGTGGTCTGAGGGAGAAGATACTTTGGTTATATTTTTTAATCTTATGAATAAATATTTTAAATATGATAAGGTCGTAAGAGATTTAGGAATAAGAAATTTTCTTGTTTAGGACTAAGTTAAGCTGCTGTAACAAATAAAACCCCAGGTTTCAGTGACTGTATGGCGGTGTCATCTGCACTCTGGTCCATGAAGTCCTTCTATACAATGATTTGAGATCAAGGCTCCTTTTGTGTTGTGGTTCCACCATCTGCTAGAGCCTGGGAGTTTCTAAACCAGTTGGCAGAGAGAAGGAGGGAGGTGAGAAGCATTCTCTCTTCTTACCCACATTGGTCCAGAGGAGACACACACTCCTTTTGTTCTCATTCGGTTGGTGGTAACTAGGCATACGGCCACACCTAGATGTCCAGGGACCAGGAAATGCAGCTCCTGGATGCCTGGCAACTTTTCAGGGGTCGCTGTGGGAAGGAGAAGACAAACTTTTCATGAGAAGTTAGCAGTCACAGGTACTCTGGCCCGAGAAAGAGTAAGCTTTCACCTTGTCCAAAGACATCCAGGTAGGTTCCCAGAAGATGCAGCATCTGATTTGCTTCGAAGGGTGACAGGCAAATAAATGAGATAAAGACATTTTTCCAGTCAACAGGTAAAGGAGAAAGATCATGGAGCATTTGAGGAATTGAAAAGAATATAGTTAAAGCCCAGGGACTGGTTAAAAGGCGTTTCTCATTAAAGTAATGACCTACCGACATATCTGTATTAAGAGTTGGACAAAAGAAAGCTAGCTGGACCAAAGGCCTCTTAGGAAATTACTCATTTTACTTGCCTTTGTGGATAGTGTTAAAAGGATCAGATTTGGTTTTCTCCATCTCTGAATTTGATTCCTCTGATAAGAACGGCTGAAAATGCCAAATGAGTTCTCATGAAAAGGGATTGAGATTTCGTATTCTACAGGGTCTTCCTGGGTAAGTGCAGCCAGAGCCGATGAATTATAGAAACAGTGTATATCTGTCAAGTGTAATTATGACACTGAATATGCCCATCTTGCATTCTGATTCCTGTAGATATTAATTTAAACAGCTGAACATGCTGGCACTTCAGACCTGTGAGGATTTTACTTTGAGAAATAGCATGACCTTATTATTTGGTGCCATTTTTAATACGGAAAAAAACCTCACATCTTGTTCACAATTATTTTATGGTAAAATTTGACTACTCTCTTTTTTAAAAAATCTTCTCAGGTATCTTAAG
This sequence comes from Phocoena phocoena, assembly GCF_963924675.1. NCBI lineage: Eukaryota > Metazoa > Chordata > Mammalia > Artiodactyla > Phocoenidae > Phocoena > Phocoena phocoena. The sequence goes on from NC_089227.1 coordinate 98,409,995, forward strand.
AACAGGAAAGAAGTAAGGAGGAATGCTTCAATCTAGTTTTAAATTCCTTCTAATTTTCTGTATTTAAATGAAATCTCATTCCTTGCATTTTGATTAAGTAATCTCTCTGATTAAACACTTGTTAAAATTATAGAATAGAGTGGCTTAAAATGTCACCAACCTTTGCAAAAGAAGTGAAAATGATCAGATTGTAACTTGTAAAAATTATACAAATAGTGTTTGTTTATTGTTGAATAATTTTCAAATCCAGAGAAGCACAAAGAATGAACCCCAAAAATCAGCTATAATTTCAAATGTTAACGTATGTAATACCACTCTTTTGGTGTGCACATTTCCAAACATTTTTCTATGCGCTTATATATAATTTCTTACAAGAAGGAGATCATAACAGTACATACTGTTTGTAATCTACTTGTTTCAAGTAACAACATTTTAGAAACACATTTCCCTGTCAATTTTTTTAATACTCCACAACAGTGATTTTTTTTCACCTGAGGGCACAGACTGTATCAGAATCTCCAAGAGAGCATGTATGGTTTAGAAGATCATAATTTTATATTTACAAAACAAAACAAGAAAGCTATTGTTTTGTTATACAACCTACAGAATATAACACACACACACAAAAGAAATCTTATTGGCTGGTAGGATGTTTCTCTGAGATCTTCAGGGCTTTGTTGTATTGCCCATCAGCCTCCTACATTTGGGCATAACAACATGAGGAGGTGACAATTATGATTATTATGTCAACAAATGGGAGCATGGTTTAAAAAAAAATTGGGAAATGAGGTGTCTCAATTGACGAGTTCTCCATTTAACCAGTTATTCCTTATTGTTGGGCTTAACTTTTAAAAGGCAGGTTTTCACACAATCTGATCTACAGGCTTCCTGTTACTAATTCTCAGACCATCATACCACTACTTACCTAAAGTATGGAGCACGCTATTGCTGTTTAAGACTTTCTCACATACCCAGCATGGAGCAGCAGGGCAGGCTAAAATGATGAAAGTGGGAGACCTCATTGGGGAAGGCCACGCAAGGATGTGCCTTGCAGGACAGTGCTCCTAATGGATGACCTGTTCCCAGAGCTCTTCCATTCACTCACCTTGTGTCAAAGCAACTGAGGCAGAGGCTGGCACGTAGCTCAAGCCTACCCACAACTGTCCTCTCAAAGGAGCTCTTTAGACAGAAACCATGATCCATTCCTTCATCAAACAATGAAAAAAGTAAACATGCTTGTCTGTACTTTGTACAAATTGGCCCTTTAAAATGTTCTCACATGTTTTATATATACAGTCTTTACGGAGGCAAAATATTTGTTTATGCAGTATAATCAAGGGAGTTGTCTTTTCAGCTGTTATAACCAAAATTAGAGAAAAGGAAGAGTTCTTGTTGTGATTCATTTTTGTTATTTAACATTATGCATTCCCATGGGATGCTTTGTTCAAGTAGAAGCTGTTTGGCCCAACCCCAAGGGACACTGTGAAGTTGTGTCTTGTCATTTTCCAGAGGTGGAAATACATGACCTGAAGGGTCTATTACTCTTCCACAATGTTAATTGGGCATTTCTCCAAGGATAATTTCAACCTTGAGATTCTAAGATCCTGTATTTTTAATATTCAACCCTAAGATTCCTCATTTCTAATATTCATTACTAAATAGAAGAACAAACTGAAGTAATTGTAGCCAGAGAAAAACTATTAAGATAATTTAGATCTTTTGCAAAGATTCCAAGGAACTTTTGCAGGTCTTTCACACTTTAAGAAAGTTGTTATGTAGAAAGAGAGTGATTCTCCTCTCCTCTCGTTTCTCTCTGCGTTCCCATTTAGATAACATGTCTGCCGACCCCGTGGCATGGTTTCACTTTTTCTCCACTATTTGCCTGATACTGCAAATACTGTAGTTGAAGTGCATCTGGTGTTGTAATGGAAAACAGAATGAATCTATTTTTATATTCCGAGTTCATAGCATGTAGAATATAGACTTGTCGTTTGGCACTTCTTTCCTCATTAGAGAGGTCTTGTCTGAAGTCATACCAAGCTGGCATTGAAAGAATCTGCTAGAAAGGAAACAATGTGCTGTAGAACAGAGAGAAAGAAACGGTGTCTGGGGGATGACGTATAGTCTGGGCGGAAACAGTCTGTGGCCACCAGGAGATAGTCTGCTTTCCTTCTGACAGGCTTGTTCACAGCTCTCAGCAGCAGACGTGCACCTTCCAAAGGCTTATCCTTTTCTCCTTGGGTCTTTGGCTTTTACTCATGACGTGTCCCCATAAGCATGGCCATCCATAGCTCAGTCATTTATAAATTACAGTTAATTAATTGACGGGTATGTTGTCTCCTTATAAGCTTCAGCGTGGTCCATGTTAACACCTATGAGCTGTTTTCCAATTCAAGCTGTTTTAGCACCCAGTGGTATTACCTCCTTTGGCCCTCAAATCCCACACTCCATTCGCCTTGAACTCTCCATAGCCAGGTATCTCAACGAACATCACCTGAAACCAGCCCCATGAGTCACCCCGGCCCTCCACCAAGCACATTTCCTCCAATGAATGTTTTTCATTTTGCTACACAACCTGACCTTGGTCAAGAGAAAAGCTGCTTCTACATCCATTGCCTCCTCGGTCCATTCTCCTCTCCATCTCAGGAGAATCCTTAGGCATCCAGTTTCGAGGTTTCTCTCCTGCAGCTTCAGCATTTCCTTTTATCACAAATATTCTGTCCTCACAGTCACCATCTGGGACTTTCATTTATTCTTCCAAACTGGCACTCTCTGCCCAGCACACAAGTCCCCACTGATTCCAAACATGGGGGTATTTGAACCCTGACTACATGTCCCTTACTGAGGACAGGTGCTGTTTCAAGCCACATGTCCTTTTGGAAAGCTTTTTGTCTTTTTCCTTTTTGAATCATATAGGTCCATTGATATTCAAGAAGTTATTCTCAGAAGGTAGTTAAATGCATGGAGAAAACTAAAATTAGAAAGGCTTTGCATTTTAAAGACAGCTCTCTGTTTTCTCATGGCCAATGGTAACTCCCTTTTGCTTCCTTTTCTCTGTGGATGCCTTTGTTTGTGAAGTTATTTTTTTAACTATAACAAAAAGCTTAAAGGCAAAAATACATAAAGAGAAATACTTCTCATACTCACTAGGTTATCAACATACGAGAGATTTAAAAATGAGTTCATAGCATTGATTGTTAAGCTCCAGGCATTTCCTTGAAGAACTTCCAAAAGACTTCAAATAAATTTTCTCCTTGCCAATGTTCATCTTCAGATGTGTTTAACACTGAGATTTTGGATGTGAATATGCATATTGGCTCTAAAACTTTCCATACCCACAAACTAAGACTATAGTAGAGAAAAATAGGATTTTTAAAAAATGTCCTGCATACTATGAAAAGCAGTACAGCACCGTTAGAAAAACAGAAGCTCAATGCTTAGTTATAACTGGATGTTAGCATCTTACAGACTCAATTTCCTTATCTAGGCAGTGAAGGTGAGCTTGGAAGTTGGACTTCATTTTTGTACATCTTTCAGTCTGAACACTGTTGGACTTGATTACATGCCTCAAAAGCAAAGTGATTATTTTTGCAGAGAATTAGACCAACTGCAAACTTGGAAGGACCACAGCTCACACAAAATTTCACACAATTGTTTTGAGGGTCCCCCAAAACAACCCTCGTTTTCAATGATTCTCTGAAAGGACTCACAGAGCTCATCAAAGGCTGCTCTACTCGTGGTTATGGTTATGACAAGGAAAGAATGCAGATTAGAATCAGACAAGAGAAAGAGCACAGAGGGCAGAGACCAGGAGAAGCCCCAGGTACCAAGCCCCCAGGTGTGCGCTTCCTATAGAGTCATGGACACCTTACTCTCCCAGAATTGATTGTGCCAGTATGCATGGGGTACTGCCAACCAGGGCAGCTCCCCTGAGCCTCAGTGTTCAGGGTCTTTATTCAGGCTCCTTTATTTAGGAATGGTCCACTGCCCATGTGGCCAACCTTGGTTTCCAGCCCCTCCAGGGACTGAACTGTGTGATCCAAACCCCTACCCTACATCACATCATTGGTCTAGCTGGGGTGGTCAGCCCCTACCCCAAATACTGTTTGATGAGGTTCCTACCCCAAATACTATCTGGTAAGGCCAGCCTCCACCCTAAATCACATTGTTAGAGTACCTGGCATGACCCAAGGCCCCCAGGCACACAGAGACACCCCAACCCGGCATAACACTCCAAGGCTTTAGATATTATCTACCCAAAGCCAAGGGCAAAGTCCAGCCCCCTCCTTGGACAAGGTTAAACTCTTCACTACACAGTTTGAAAATCTCTTGATGACAAGGAAGCAAAAGATTCCTAGGGCCTTCCTACTAGAATGAAACTTGGCCACCCTAGTGTTTAAAGTAGTATTCCATGTAAATTGATACAGCCACTATGGAGAACAGTATGGATGGAGGTTCCTTAAAAAACTAAAAACAGAGCTACCATACGACCCAGCAATCCTGCTACTGGGCATATACCCTGAGAAAACCATAATTCAAAAAGAGTCATGTACCAATATGTTCATTGCAGCTCTGTTTACAATAGCCAGGACATGGAAGCAACCTAAGTGTCCATCAACAGATGAATGGATAAAGAAGATGTGGCACATACGTACAATGAATATTACTCAGCCATAAAAAGAAACGAAATTGAGTTTTTTGTAGTGAGGTAGATGGACCTAGAGTCACACAGAGTGAAGTAAGTCAGAAAGAGAAAAACAGATACCATATGCTAACACATATATTTGGAATCTATGAAAAAAAAATAGTCATGAAGAACCTAGGGGCAAGACAGCAATAAAGACGCAGACCTACTAGAGAATGGACTTGAGGATACGGGGAGGGGGAAGGGTAAGCTGGGACAAAGTGAGAGAGTGGCATGGACATATGTACACCACCAAACGTAAGGTAGATAGCTAGTGGGAATTAGCTGCATAACACAGGGAGATCACCTCGGGGCTTTGTGACCACCTGGAGGGGTGGGATAGGGAGGGTGGGAGGCAGGGAGACACAAGAGGGAAGAGATATGGCGATATATATATATGTATAACTGATTCACCTTGTTATAAAGCAGAAACTAACACACCATTGTAAAGCAATTACACTCCAATAAAGATGTTAAAAAATAAAATAAATAGTATTCCAGGACCGCTTGTATCAGTCACCTGGCATTAGCAAAATACAAACTCCACAGTCCTGCCCCAGCTTAGTGAGAGGAGCCTTGAAATGTGCATTTTAAGCATGTTTCTTTAGCAGTTTCTTACGCAGGCCAAAATTTGAGAAATGTAATTTTGATTCAAGGTCTTTGTTCCCAAGAGTAGAGTGAAAATAGCATGAGATGTAGAAATGGCAGAAAATTCTGCTTCTGGCTCCACTACTGGGTTTATCTTGGACAAGTCTTTGTTCCTCAAATGTTATAGGTTTGGGAACAACATTTGGCACAGTTTGTTTCAAACAGACATGACTCATGTATCAAGTTCCCAGACTGAGGAATATACATTAAGTTACTGTATGCCCTCAGGGAAGATGCTTATAGAATATAAGATGGCATTCCTTATATATGCTTGTGTCTCAAGTTATGGTTTGCATTAGGGAGATGCATGGATTTCTTTTTTTCAGAGTATCTAGATAATTGTTTGGCCTCCATGGCAGGAGTGTTCCTATTCATTCATTCATTCATTTATTCATAAATTGTTGAGTGCTTACTCTGTGTCAAGCATTGTTCTAGGCACTGAACAAAAACCGAACAAAATGGAAAATACCTCTGCTTTAATGAGTCCAGGAGCACATATATATTGTGCTAGATGGCGATACGTGCTATGTAGATCCAAAAAAATTAGGATAAAGGGGCAAAGGCAGCTAAAGGGGGTGGGGGGTTGGTATTTAACATAGAAGGTTTAGGGAAGGAATTTCTAATATGAGGGCTGTGTGCAGAGGGATAGAAAAGCAGCCGTAGAGTTATTTGGGTAAAGGGACCAGTAAGTGCTTAGGCGCTGAGTCGAGAGCAGTTTCACAATGTAGTGAAAGAGAAAGCCTTAAGGTGATGGGGTTAAAGAAAGACTGAGAGGAACAGACACAGACACAGAGCACACAGGCAGCTCCTTCAAGGAATTTGCAACAACAGGGAGCAGAGAAATGGGATGTGAAGACAAGAGAAGGATTTTGTAGTGGAGGTGGTGGCTGTTAGCATTAGAGGTAGGTCCACACGGTCACGTGGAATGATTCAGTAGAGGACAAATTATAGATACTGTAGAAGGGGAGGGCGAATTGCTGGAGGGATGTCCCGGAACAGATAAGAAGGGACGGCACCCAGTGTGCAGTGGAGCGCCTGGCCTTGGACAGCATCATAGGTGGTCTCTTGACTTCTTCTTCCTGTTTCTCACCTCTCTGATCCCCATAATGACCTCATTTTCAGCCTACCTGTGTCTTCTCATACCCTTTCCTGTTGTCTAAATTCTTTTGTCTCCTAATGGACGCTTAGCCCTTCCTTCAGGAAAAAGAAAGCAGAAAATTCATAACATTCCCCACTCGTACGTAGAGTGAGGCTAAAATATCTGCTCTGCCTATTACCAGTTTTGTTGTATGGATCAAATGAGATTTGTTGCAGAGTAGCCCTTTGGAAGCTATCCGTCCTTGAACTTCACTGTAGAATGAAAGAAACAAATCATCATCAAAACTGCAACCGTGTTAGCTGGTCTTCTCAGTGTGCTCACTTTGTGTACCTTCCCTTGTGTTTTTACCTATTCTATGTTGAATGGCCAATTTTTTCTGCTGCTTCCAACTGATGCTTTGAGTCTAATGTCTGAATGTTATCTCACCTGCTGGGAAAACCCAGAGTCCAAAAGCCTACTCTTCTGGTCAGTTGTTAAATTCGTCTCTCAGGACATTAAGCCTGGAGTGATTTGTTTCCGAAAACTCATGGTTAGAATGAGAGTGAATAGTGCCACCTGCTGGAATTACACTTGAAGGAGGGGAGGGGGAAAAAATATATATATATGTATATATATATCCAGAGCTGCCCATGGTTCTGTCCCATTCATTGCTTTGTCACTCAAACGAAGTCATGATCCAGATGTGATCAAAGATGATCTCTGCCATCATGCTTGTTTCTAACGCCCATATGCCACCTTGTGCATTTCTCTTCTAATATCTCTCTTTTCTCCCTGTAGTGATCCAATATCTACCACTACTAGTGAGACCAGCTCTATTTCATTTATTATTTCTCTTAGAATCTCTTGGAAATTAGTTCATAGAGTGTTCGCATTTGAAGGGAACTTAGAGCTCATCAGTGTTTTCAGACACATTTTGGACATAGAAACTCTTGAGAAACTATAGATGTAATCCTCCTTTCAGACACCAATAAACAGAGCCCAAAAGGTGACAAAGCAAAGTGAAGACTAGAACTCATAAATACTGATTGCTAAACCGTTCTCTATATCAGTTAAGATGCTTTTAGCTGCAAGAAAGGTGGCTTTAGCAATAAGGGATATTTTACATAAGAAGTCTTGAAGTGGCTCCAGGAATAATTCAGGGGCTGAACAATGTCAGCTAAGCCCCAGGTTCATCCCATTTCCCTCCCTGTTCTCCTCAGTGTGTCTGACTCCACCAACACTACAAACCACATCTCCTCCCAAGACCAAGGAGCAAAAGGGGATGACTATCTCTTCTCTTACCAATTAATTAATTTTCCTTCCAAAGACTCCCCCTCATGTCTTACTGGCCAGAAGGAAATGATATATCCCATCTTAAGTGGGTTGCTGGCAGAGAGCTCAGAATTCTCATGTTTGACTTAGACAAATCCAGATACACCCTCTGGGCCTGGGGTAGGGTCATCCATACCTGAAGCATAAAGTTGTATGGAAGCACATAGTTTCCTGGGCAAAATCAGGTCGGCTCACAAGGAAAAGGGTGGGGGATTGTCTAGCTGTCGGGCAGGATTCTCCATGGGTCTCTCCCATTTCTGCTTGTCTTCTGAACAAGAGGCATTGTCAGCTTTGTTCGTACCTTTTAAAGGATGTGTGTATAGCAGACAGTCTCGGAGGATAGAATGTCTTCCTCCAGAATAGAGAGTAGATTTGTTTCCTGACCAGGATAATAAAGCCAATGTCTCTCCCCAGGACAAAAGTTAAGCAGGTTTGCTAGCAGCCCTTTTGAAACTTCGGGATTTCCTAAAGTCAGGGCTCCTTGGCTGTGATGCAAACTCACTGCATAGGCCGCATCCACCTGAGCTGCTCCACGTGGCCCCCATGGGACCCTGGGGACCAAAGAAACCAAGGAGGACTGACGCTCATGCCGCCTGCTGCGCCGTGAAGAACGCAGTGCATTGTCTCTGACCCACGAGTCTCCTGTCTTCTGCCAGCATCTACAAAACGATGGCAGGCTAACTTGTGAGTTTGCAAGAAAGATGCTTCCCAGTTCCTGACACTAAGAGAAAGGCAACCATTCGTGTGTGCTACAGTGTTCTTTCTAATGAACCATGCTAGAAACATCCAATCTTCAAATACTTATTTCTGAAAATAAGAATAGTTTCGATATGTCAGAAATTCCTTTTCTACAGTCAGAAACAGGGCAACACTTCAGTCTCCTGGAGACACACATTAAGAGGATGGTGTCGCTGGCTCTCGTGTCTTTTACTCTGCCTCCCTTTCATTCGCTTGCTGACTCTCTCTGTAATTATCTCTTTTAAAATGTCAGCTCCTCTCACCCAGAAACGGAGAGCAATCATCCACAAAGTGAACTTCAGAAGCTTTTAAAACACACTTGCCGTTTGGCTGGGAGATAGGATTTCTCAAAGGCAATGTCAGGGAAGCTGACATAGAATAAATGGGAAAAAGGAACCCTTTCCCTCACTCTCAGGCGGGGCCTCAGGAAGCACCAGAAGGGAAGTGGGATGGGCTGAAATTGTGGACATTACTTCAACGGAGCCTGGAGGGAGGCTCTTGGAGGAGGATTCTGCTCTCAGGGGCCCGCGGCCTTGAGTCCCTCTTCCTGCACCCAGTTGGGGAGAGGACTGAGCTACAGCAGGTCCTCAAGACCTTCTTTCCTTCTCTAGAGGGAAGTGTTGATGTTAAGGAACAGGGGATCTAGTGCGACAAGCAGAGAAGGAAGTATGGATATTTCCTGGTAACTGCTGGTCCTCAGAGTTTCTCCAAATAGTGACAACTTAAAGACCTGAACAGGGGCTTCCCTGGTGGCACAGTGGTTGAGAGTCCGCCTGCTGATGCAGGGGACGCGGGTTCGTGCCCCGGTCCGGGAAGATCCCACATGCCGCGGAGCGGCTGGGCCCGTGAGCCATGGCCGCTGAGCCTGCGCGTCCGGAGCCTGTGCTCCGCAACGGGAGAGGCCACAGCAGTGAGAGGTCCGCGTACCGCAAAAAAAGACCTGAACAAAAATTCGTTAGAGCAGGAAGAGAGGAAATTAGAGGAGCATTAATCCCTCTGAGTCAAATTTTAGAGTTAAACTCAATTTATCCCTAAATCGTATTTCCCTGATGGCTGTTGATGCCTTTGAAGCAAAACCAGCTTTCCTTCTTAGCTCAGGAAGTCTTGTTCTCTGGCTATTCTGATAACTTACATTTTAAAATGCATCTGCTAAGACACAGCACTGCAAGAACAGAACAAATGCAACCTTAAAAACCGAGGTTACGTTTTCCCCATTGACCATGCCAGAAATTCAGGGAAAGGTCATTCAGTTCATGAGTCATGTGATCATCGACCCATATTCTGATCATACTTCTGCAGAAACCTTGGTGAAGGTCACCGGCCTCCATCAGGTCACAGTGACCCTGGAAGGCAGGAGCTCCCAATTTAGAGAAGAAATTTCACCAGAGCACGTGTGGCGTCACCACAGGTGTTAAAATTAAAGTTCCCTTTCTAACGACATAAAGGAACCAGATTCCTTGGTACAACTAGGTTGATGAAATTGAGTTCTGCGTCTAATGTCCCTGGAGCTCAATAAAGTTAATGCAGCTTTCAGAGGGGCCTGACCCAGAGGTGGGGAACAGGCTAGGTCTTGAGGGAATCTGGCCCACTGCGGTTTTTAAATCAGAAGTTTGATTGCTTGCAACATCATTTCAAAGCGGTACCAGTCCAGAGAAGCTGAATTTTTCATTAGCCTGGGGAAAAAAATGACAGATATTTAATTAAACTGCTTGGAGATTAGTCAGAGGCTCATTGATAGACAGAGGAGCTGAATCTCTTTATAAGCAAAGTTGGAAGATCCAGTGGTGTGCCTCATCTTTCCTGTCAAAAGAATTCACCAAGCTAAGGAGCTGGGACCCGCATGCCACTACCTCTCCTGCCAATCACAGGAAACATGCACACTTAAAAAAACATATTTATAAAGCACTAGGTAGTCACTGAGGAACTTGAAACCTAAAACGTGTTGTGAGAAAGCTACTGACAATTTGAGTTACCAAAGCAACCTCCTAGTCCATTTTTCCATTGTTGAAAGGTGATTTATTAAAGGAGTTTGATTGGGAGCAGATCTATAAAAAAAAAAAAAGAAGAAGAAGAAGAAGAAGAATGATTTGTGATTAGTGCTGGAGGGTAGGTTATGAGAAGGACCTGACATCCCAGATGGCGAACATCCAAGGTGTGCAACAAATGGTTCAAGAAAGGGTTTTTTCTGCAGGACTCTGGAGCTGCCCTTTGCCCAGCCCCAGAGGTTCGGGAAAGATGTGGGTCATCCTCATTGCATGCACAATTCACAGCTCCCTAACTTTCCATAGGAACTTTAAGGATTAAATCAAGGAAATAAAGTTCTGTGAATACCCCCAAAGCAGTGGCTCTCAACTCTAGCTATATATTAATATTTTCCAGGAAGCTTTTAAAAAATACCAGTGCCTACCCAACTGAGTGGGAATCCGTAGGGGCGGAGCTGGTGTGTTTCGTAAAGCTCCCAGGTAACGCTTGGTGCAGCCAGAGCTACAGGTCACGCCCTAAGAGCTACTGAAGAGTCAGGGTGTGTGTAGAGCCAAAAGGTCTCAGGCTCTGAAACCTGAGAAGCCTGGTTCCCATCCTGACTCCACTACTCACTAAATCTAAGGTGCTCGACATGTGCTTAAGTGCGCCGGCCTTCAGTTCCTTATCTGGAAAGAGTCAATGATGGTAACTTCCTGATAAAATAAACCAATGTATACCTGACCCCCAATCCAAGTTTATTTTCCTTTCCCTGGTTATTAATGGTTAACAATAGGTTCATGTTTTATCCCTCTTCAAAGGATTTCGCCTTGGACCTTTGTAGCAAGTGACTAGCTTAGATTCCTTTTCTCTCCGTGCTTTGTTTTACCTCTAGAATTCACCGCTGTTTGGCATCTGGGAAGGAAATACTCACGTGCCTTTCATGCTTTGTGCTCCTCCAGCTGCCACAGAAGTGTCCTTTTCATTTGATGTCGGAAACGGGCCAGTGGAGATCGTGGTGAGGTCACCCTCGCCTCTCAACGATGACCAGTGGCACCGGGTCACCGCGGAGAGGAATGTCAAACAGGCCAGCCTGCAGGTGGACAGGCTGCCCCAGCAGACCCGCAAGGCCCCAACGGAAGGCCACACCCGCCTGGAGCTCTACAGCCAGCTGTTTGTCGGTGAGTGATGGGACAGCAAGAGTGACTTCTCTGTTGCTTGAAACAACTTCCACCTTGGGAAAAAAATAAAACTGCCTACGTAGGGTTCTGATAGAGATTCTTCCAAAAGTAAGTGTTTTTGCCTCTTGTGGTCTCCTCTGAAACAGAATGGAACAATGAAGAGGACCCAGGAACCCTAAATCTGGTTCTGCCCTCCGCTTTCTGTTGTGTTTTCTTTTTGGCCACATTGCACGACACGTGAGATCTTAGTTCCCCGACAAGGGATCGAACCCATGTCTCCTGCGTTGGAAGTGCAGAGTCTTAACCACTGGACCACCAGGGAAGTCCCTACTCTCTGCGTTCTGGAGCCCACAATCCTCATCTACAAAATGAGAGGGTGGGCTAGGACATCTCTGAGGTCTCTGATCTATGCAGTTTTAGGTTTATGGTTTTACAACTGCATAAAATTCCTTAATGATGTAGAGCACTTGTAAATGTGCAAAAGGAAGGATAGAAGAAGGGGAGGGAGGGAGGGAAGAGAAGGAATGGGCTCCCTAAGTTCAGGGTTGCTTGAAATGATAAGTAGAAATCCACTCCTTTCTCTACCTAGCCTCAAGGTTCTAGGCAGAGAAAGACTTAGACTTCTCCTTACATAACATCTTTCCACAGAGGAAAGAGATCAACACTGAGAAGAAATTGAAACAGAGCAAAAAGTAAATCATCCTTTGCGATAAGTAGATCTAGCCCCACATTCTGGTCTTTGCTCATGACACGTCCTAGCTGAACCTAACGTTACTTTCAATCAATACTCGTTTCCATGGCTTGTGAGATTTTAACTTTTGTCTTCCAGAATACTAATATTTTAGGAAATTAGCTATTTTTCTTCTGTTGAATGAAAAGAAAGCAAGTTTGAAGGACTTGGTGGCTGTCTTGCCACCTTAGACCTCCCCTCTAGGTGTGTGTGTGTTAATTGGTCTCAGACCCAGCAAAAGCAGACATGACCTTCCACCTGGGCTCCACCCACTGGAGGTCAGAGTCCCGATGGTGTCTTTCATAATTATGGCAGGATGTTTTAAGAACATTAGAAAGTCACGAAAAGACAGGTAAAATTTGATGTCCACTCCTTTGGTGAAATGTGGGCAAATTGTTAACGTAGTCGGTTAGCTTTGGAAGTAAGACTGACTTGATAACAAGCCACATCAGCCAGACGCCATGAAGGTTACAGATTTTGAAAGAAAGTACTGACTGCTCCAACCCAACCAGAACTCAGTCCCTTCCAAATCCTCCCCTCAAGTTATAGTCCTCAAAATTACACATTATTTTTAAATTACTTTTTTATCGAAGTACAGTTGATTTACAATGTTGTGTTCCTGGTGCACAGCAAAATGAGTCAGTTATACATATATACATTCTTTTCCATTATGGTTTATCACAGGATATTGAATATAGTTCCCTGTGCTACACAGTAGCACCTTGTTGTTTATCCGTTCTATATATAATAGTTTGCATCTGCTAATCCCAAACTCCCAATCCAACCCTCCCCCACCCCCTGCCCCCTTGGCAACCACAAGTGTGTTCTCTATGTCTGTGAGTCTGTTTCTGTTTCATAGATAAGTGCATTTGTGTCATATTTTAGATTCCACATATAAGTGATACCATACAGTATCTGTCTTTCTCTTTCTGACCTACTTTGCTAAGTATGATAATCTCTGTGTCCGTCCATGTAGCCGCAAATGGCACTATTTCATTCTTTTTTTATGGCTGAGTAATACTCCATGGTATATATATTCCACATCTTCTTTATCCATTCATCTGTTGCTGGACATTTAGGTTGCTTCCCTGTCAAGGCTGTTGTAAATAGTGCTGCTATGAACATAGGGGTGCATGTATCTTTTTTTTTGGCCGTGTTGGGTCTTCATTGCCACACGCAGGCTTTCTCTACTTGCGGCGAGCAAGGGCTACTCTTCATTGCAGTGTGCAGGCTTCTCATTGTGGTGGCTTCTCTTGTTGCAGAGCACGGGCTCTAGGTGCAGGCTTCCGTAGTTGTGGTGCATGGGCTCAGTAGTTGTGGCTCATGGACCCTAGAGCGCAGGCTCAGCAGTTGTGGCACACAGGCTTAGTCGCTCCCCCGCATGTGGGATCTTCCCGGACCAGGGCTCGAACCCGTGTCCCCTGCATTGGCGGGCGGATTCTTAACCACTGTGCCACCAGGGAAGTCCTGCATGTATCTTTTTGAATTATAGTTTTGTCCCGATATATGTCCAGGAGTGGGATTGCTGGATTGTATGGCAACTCTATTTTCAGTCTTTTGAGAAACCTCCATACTGTTCTCCATGGTGGCTGTACCAATTTACATTCCCACCTACAGTGTAGGAGGGTTCCCTTTTCTCCACAGCCTCTACAGCATTTGTTATTTGTAGACTTTTTAATTATCTTTATCAAACATCAGGTCCACTGATTCCTGCCAAAAGCTGTGAAAAAAATTCCCCTTTATCAACACCTCTTACCCAGATCACCTAGGACAAGTTTCTTCCTAAATTCTGTTCTCCCAGGCATGCTGGTTAGATGCTACTTGGTTTTCATTATGACAGGTGACCCTAATTGACCCAATTTCTCACTTTTCTGAGATCTCCCTGGATGCAGAGATCCGATTTTACTTTTATCCCTTTCTGTCTACTGACTGCAGTGGTCTCCAAGAGTCTTAGAGACCAAGTAAAGCTGTAACATGAAAAAGGGTAGGGGGAGGCATTTATTATGGTCTTGGAAAGAATTTTGATTCATGTAAACAAGATGACCTGGGAACAGCTTAATAAAAGAGAAGAGGAGAGGGCTGTGGTCAGAGTCCGACAGAACACTTAAATCTAAGGGAGAGGCAGGAAGAGTAGCATCTCAGGAAGAAGAATGAAGAGGAATGAAAAGAACAAGCAAGGAAAAACCAGGAGACAGGCTGTCACAGGAGGAGAGAGTTTCATGAAACTGCTTATCATTGACAAATAATATCAAGTCCCATGTGTAAAACAGAGCTAAAAAACTGTTCTTTCAGTTTAGTAATTATGAAACCACTGTTGACTTTGGAGAGAGAAAAGTTTCAGAACAGTGGGCTGATATGATGAGTCAGCAGCTTCCTTGCACTTGATGAAAAAGAGTGAGTCTCCTGTGCCACTTTCTCATTTCCTGTTATCTGAGATGTGGACGTGAGGCACATCTCCCGGACACAAGCTATTTGAGACAGTATGAGAAATATTGGTCTGCAATAGAAGTCTACCCCAGGGGAAGTGGGGAGGGGCTTGTTTCCAGAAAACAACAAATTCAACAGCTCTGAAGTCCTGGAGCCAGTTATCCCAAGACTATTCGATAGGGATTCAGGCAACCGGGAAGTTGTTCTCAGTTCAGCTCTAATAACAAGTGTTACCACTTTTCCTCTTTGAGTCCCTTTTTCCATCAAATAAAGGAATTAGATTAGTTGGTCTCCAAACTTCCTTCCAACTTCAGCCATTTAGGATTGTGTGTTTAGAAGTGGTTTGAAAAGTTCTGAGTTGCCAAGTGATTACTCATAACACCATGGTCTTGAATCCCACCTCTGCCACTTAGCATCTGAGA
The DNA here is from genome assembly GCF_963924675.1 of Phocoena phocoena. Taxonomy (NCBI): domain Eukaryota; kingdom Metazoa; phylum Chordata; class Mammalia; order Artiodactyla; family Phocoenidae; genus Phocoena; species Phocoena phocoena. The sequence continues at coordinate 98,425,194 of NC_089227.1, forward strand.
GACCACTGACAAGTTACCTAATACATCTGTCAAGTAGGGATACAGTCCCTACGTCTCAGGAGGAGATGAGCTAGTCCATGCTAAGCGCTCCATATAGTATGTGGCACAGAGCCAGGACTCATTAAATAGGAGGTATTTCTTTACCTTTTCCTTTACCTTTTATTCCCTTAGCTTTCTTCTTGCTCCATGTAATATTCACCCTCTGCTACAGAACTCACTTCCCTATAGAACTCACTTCTAACTGGCTTGTTTCTTCCTTCCCAAAATCCTGACCTGAAATGGGATCACTTCACCCCACCAGCCCTGAAGGAAAGGTCATGTGCTACATGGCCCTCGACATCCAAGTCACTCCACAGTCACTCCACACACCTGCCATGGTGGCCACAGAGCAGCAAGCGAGGGTCCAGGAATTTTCTCACCAAGAAAGGAAGTGAGCATCCCTCTGAAAACACCACCCAGCATCCCTTTTTACAGAGGAGACTTGGGGCAGAGCTGCCCGAGAGCTCCATCTGGGTTCTAGAGAAGGAAGGGCTTAAAAGCTCAACCTAGAGCTAAAAGATGTTCTTGGCTTTGGACTCTATGGAAGGCCACCCTCTGCCTGCAAGGGTTGGCAAGGCCAGGATCCTGTCTCCTCTTCCAAAGTCACTGAAAAACAGAGGATACAGTTCTCTTCCCTCTACATGTAAAATATAATTAGAAGGTAGAGCCTCCTTTCCATTGGATAGTCCCCCGCCGCGAAGTGGGAGGGGATATGGCTCCATCCTTCAATAACACTTATCTACCCAACAACTGGGCTGGGGGAGCAGTAGAGTCTCCATGGCATAAACGAAGAAACTGTGACTCAGAGAGCCTAAGTAAACTGCCTGATGCCATACAACTACATGCAGTGATGAATGTGAGATTCAGACTTGAATTTGTCTGGCTCCAAAATCTCTGTTCCTTCTATGACAGTAAAACAAAGGAAAAGAAGAGCAAGAGAGCCATGTGGCTGACAGGGTCTTGGTGCCCCGGCCTAGTGTCAGGCCTGAGCCTCTGAGGTGGGAGAGCTGAGTTCAGGACATTGGACCACCAGAGACCACCCGGCCCCATGTAATATCAGTCGGCAAGAGCTCTCCCAGAGATCTCCGTCTCAACACTAAGACCCAGCTCCTCTCAACGGCCAGCAAGCTCCAGTGCTGAACACCCCATGGCAAACAACTAACAAGACAGGAACAAAACCCCACCCATTAGCAGAGAGGCTGCCTAAAATCATAGTGAGTTCACAGACACCCCAAAACACACCAACGGACATGGCCCTGCCAACCAGAAAGACAAGATCCAGCCCCACCCACCAGAACAAAGGCACCAGGCCTCTCTACCAGAAAGCCTACACAAGCCCCTGAACCAACCTTACCCACTAGCGGCAGACACCAAAAACAACGGGAACTATGAACCTGTAGCCTGTGAAAAGGAGACCCCAAAAACAGTAAGTTAAACAAAATGAGAAGACAGAGAAATATGCAGCAGATGAAGGAGCAAGGAAAAAACCCACCAGACCAAACAAATGAAAAGGGAATAGGCAACCTACCTGAAAAAGAATTCAGAATAATGATAGTAAAGATGATCCAAAATCTTGGAAATAGAATGGAGAAAATACAAGAAACGTTTAACAAGGACCTAGAAGAACTAAAGAGAAAATAAACAATGATGAACAACACAATAAATGAAATTAAAAATTCTCTAGAAGGAATCAATAGCAGAATAACTGAGGCAGAAGAATGGATAAGTGACCTGGAAGATAAAATAGTGGAAATAACTACCACAGAGCAGAATAAAGAAAAACGAATGAAAAGCATTGAGGACAGTCTCGGAGAATTCTGGGACAACATTAAACATACCAACATTCGAATTATAGGTGTCCCAGAAGAAGAAGAGAAAAAGAAAGGGTCTGAGAAAATATTTGAAGAGATGATAGTTGAAAATTTCCCTAACATGGGGAGGGAAATAGTTAATCAAGTCCAGGAAGCACAGAGAGTCCCATACAGGATAAATCCAAGGAGAAACACGCCAAGACACATATTAATCAAACTATCAAAAAATAAATACAAAGAAAAAATATTAAAAGCAGCAAGGGAAAAGCAACAAATAACATACAAGGAAATCTCCATAAGGTTAACAGCTGATCCTGTATCAGAAGCTCTACAAGCCAGAAGGCAGTGGTAGGACATATTTAAAGTGATGAAACAGAAAAACCTACAACCAAAATTACTCTACCCAGCAAGGATCTCATTCAGATTCCACGGAGAAATCAAAATCTTTACAGGCAAGCAAAAGTGAAGAGAATTCAGTACCACCAAACCAGCTTTACAGCAAATGCTAAAGGAAATTTTCCAGGTAGGAAACACAAGAGAAGGAAAAGACCTACAATAACAAACCAAAAACAATTAAGAAAATGGTAATAGGAACATACATATTGATAATTACCTTGAATGTAAATGGATTAAATGCCCCAACCAAAACACATAGACTGGCTGAATGGATACAAAAACAAGACCCATATATATGCTGTCTACAAGAGACCCACTTCAGACCTAGGGACACATACAGACTGAAAGTGAGGGGATGGAAAGAAATATTCCATGCAAATAGAAATCAAAAGAAATCTGGAGTAGCAATTCTCATATCAGACAAAATAGACTTTAAAATAAAGACTATTACAAGAGACAAAGATGGGCACTACATAATGACCAAGGGATTGATCCAAGAAGAAGATACAACAATTGTAAATATTTATGCACCCAACATACGAGCATCTCAATACATAAGGCAAATGCTAACAGCCATAAAAGGGGAAATCGACAGTAACACAATCATAGTAGGGGAGTTTAACACCCCACTTTCACCAATGGACAGATCATCCAAAATGAAAATAACGAAACACAAGCTTTAAATGACACGTTAAACAAGATGGACTTAGTTGATATTTATAGGACATTGCATCCAAAAACAACAGAATACACTTTATTCTCAGGTGCTCATGGAACATTCTCCAGCATAGATCATATCTTGGGACACAAATCAAGCCTTGGTAAATTTAAGAAAATTGAAATCCTATCAAGTATATTTTCTGACCACAACGTTATGAGACTAGATATCAATTATGGAAAAAAAAACTGTAAAAAATACAAACACATGGAGGCTAGATAATACACTACTAAAGAACCAAGAGATCACTGAAGAAATCAAAGAGGAAATCAAAAAATACCTAGAAACAAATGACAATGAAAACATGATGACCCAAAACCTATGGGATGCAGCAAAAGCAGTTCTAAGAGGGAAGTTTATAGCAATACAATCCTACCTCAAGAAACAAGAAACATCTCAAATAAACAACCTAACCTTACACCTAAAGCAATTAGAGAAAGAAGAACAAAAAACCACCAAAGTTAGCAGAAGGAAAGAAATCATACAGATCAGATCAGAAATAAATGAAATAGAAACAAAGAAAACAATAGCAAAGATCAATAAAACTAAAAGCCGGTTATTTGAGAAGATAAACACAATTGATAAACCATTAGCCAAACTCATCAAGAAAAAAAGGGAGAAGACTCAAATCAGTTAGAATTAGAAATGAAAAAGGAGAAGTAACTGACACTTCAGAAATTCAAAGGCTCATGAGAGATTACCACAAGCAACTCTATGCCAATAAAATGGACAACCTGGAAAAAATTGACAAATTCTTAGAAAAGCACAACCTTCCGAGACTGAACCAGGAAGAAATAGAAAATATGAACAGACCAATCACAAGCGCTGAAATTGAAACTGCTTAAAAATCCTCCAACAAACAAAAGCCCAGGACCAGATGGCTTCACAGGCGAATTCTATCAAATATTTAGAGAAGAGCTAACACCTATCCTTCTCAAGCTCTTCCAAAATATAGCACAGGGAGGAACACTCCCAAACTCATTCTGAGGCCACCATCACCCTGATACCAAAACCAGACAAAGATATCACAAAAAAAGGAAAACTACAGGCCAATATGATGAACATAGATGCAAAAATGCTTAACAAAATACTAGCAAACAGAATCCAACAGTACATTAAAAGGATCATGCACCATGATCAAGTATGGTTTACCCCAGGAATGCAAGGATTCTTCAATATATGCAAATCAATCAATGTGATACGCCATATTAACAAAATGAAGGATAAAAATCATATGATCATCTCAATAGATGCAGAAAAAGCTTTCAACTAAATTCCACACCAAATTATGATAAAAACCCTCCAGAAAGTAGGCACAGAGGGAACTTAGCGCAACATTATAAAGTCCATATATGACAAACCCACAGCCAACATCATTCTCAATGGTTGAAAAACTGAAACCATTTCCTCTAAGATCAGGAACAAGACAAGGTGGCCCACTCTCACCACTGTTATTTAACATAGTTTTGGAAGTTTCAGCCACAGCAATCAGAGAAGAAAAAGAAATTAAAGAAATCCAAATCAGAAGAGAAAAAGTAAAACTGTCACTGTTTGCAGATGACATGATACTATACATAGAGAATCCTAAAGATTCTACCAGAAAACTACTAGAGCTAATCAATGAATTTGGTAAAGTAGCAGGATACAAAATTAAGGCACAGAAATCTCTTGCATTCCTATATACGAATGATGAAATATCTGAAAGAGAAATTAAGGAGACACTCCCATTTACCATTGCAACAAAAAGAATAAAATATCTAGGGATAAACCTACCTAAGGAGACAAAACACCTGTATGCAGAAAACTGTAAGACACTGATGAAAGAAATTAAAGATGCTACAAACAGATGGAGAAATATACCACGTTCTTGGATTGGAAGAATCAATACTGTGAAAATGACTCTACTACCCAAAGCAATCTGCAGATTCAGTGCAATCCCTTTCAAACTACCAATGGCATTTTTCACAGAACTAGAATAAAAAATTTCACAATTTGTATGGAAACACAAAAGACCCTGAATAGCCAAAGCGATCTTGAGAAAGGAAAATGGAGCTGGAGGAATCAGGCTCCCAGACTTCAGAATATACTACAAAGCTACAGTAATCAAGACAGTATGGTACTGGCACAAAAACAGAAATATAGATCAATGGAACAGGATAGAAAGCCCAGAGATAAACCCATGCACATATGGTCACCTTATCTTTGACAAAGGAGGCAAGAATATGGAATGGAGGAAAGACAGCCTCTTCAGTAAGTGTTGCTGGGAAAACTGGGCAGCTACATGTAAAAGAATGAAATTAGAACACTTCCTAACACCATAAACAAAAATCAGCTCAAAATGGATTAAAGACCTAAATATAAGGCCAGACACTATCAAACTCTTAGAGGAAAACAGAGAGAGAACACTCTATGACATAAATCACAGCAAGATCCTTTTTGACCCACCTCCTAGAGAAATGGAAATAAAAACAAAAATAAGCAAATGGGACCTAATGAAACTTAAAACCTTTGGCACAGGAAAGGAGACCATAAACAAGACGAAAAGACAACCCTCAGAAAATATTTGCAAACGAAGCAACTGACAAAGGATTAATCTCTGAAATATACAAGCAGCTCATGCAGCTCAATATCAAAAAAACAAATAACCTAATCCCAAAATGGGTAGAAGACCTAAATAGACATTTCTCCAAAGAAGATACACAGATTGCCAACAAACCCATGAAAGGATGCTCAACATCACTAATCATTAGAGAAATGCAAATCAAAACTACAATGAGGTATCACCTCACACTAGTCAGAATGGCCATCATGAAAAAATCTACAAACAGTAAATGCTGGAGAAGGTGTGAAGAAAAGGGGACCCTCTTGCACTGTTGGTAGGAATGTAAATTGATACAGGCACTATGGAGAACAGTATGGAGGTTCCTTAAAAAACTAAGAATAGAACTACCATATGACCCAGCAATCCCACTACTGGGCATATAGCCTGAGAAAACCATAATTCCAAAAGAGTCATGTACCTCATTGTTCATTGCAGCACTATTTACAATAGCCAGGACATGGAAGCAACCTAAGTGTCCATCGACAGATGAATGGATAAAGAAGATGTGGCACATATATACAATGGAATATTACTCAGCCATAGAAAGAAACTCAGTTGAGTTATTTGTGGTGAATTGGATGGACCTAGAGTCTGTCATACAGAGTGAAGTAAGTCAGAAAGAGAAAAACAAATACCGTATGCTAACACATATATATGGAACCTAAATATATATCTATATATTTATATATATGGTTATGAAGAACCTAGGGGCAGGACAGGAATAAAGACACAGACGCAGAGAATGGACTTGAGGACACAGGGAGGGGAAAGGGGATGCTGAGAAGAAGTGAGAGAGTGGTGTGGACATATATACACTACCAAATGTAAAATGGATAGCTAGTGAGAAGCAGCCGCATAGCACGGGGAGATCAGCTCGGTGCTTTGTGACCACCTAGACGGGTGGGATGGGAGGGTGGGAGGGAGACGCAAGAGGGAGGGGATATGGGGATATATGTATATGTATAGCTGATTCACTTTGTTATACAGCAGAAACTAACACAACAATGTAAAGCAATTATACTCCAATAAAGATGTGTGTGTGTGTGTGTGTGTGTGTGTGTATATATATATATATATATATATATATATATATATATATATATATAATTAGAAGGTGCCATGAAAATGGGGTTAACACAGGTCTTTTGGAAGTTACAAGAATCCAGCTATGATTCTGGTTTAGTCAAAAAGTAACAATTAAATTTTAAAATGAAAACCAACCTGGGAGGAAACAGCAGTTGCTGGTATTTGTCTGAAAAGCACTGGAGGCTGTCTCATGCCTCATGTCTTTGCTCCAACATGAGCAAATAGCATTAGATGAGCTCCCGGGATGGCCTCGCAGAGGTATGTGAACCACACGGTGGTCTGCAGCCTCGGCAGCCCAAGTGCTGAGACCTGCATCCTCCGTGGAAGCCCTGGGCCAGATTTCTCTCCCGGGGTGGAGAAGAGCAGACACGCTCAAGGGCATTACTCGGCACAAACAGCAGCAGGCTGCATTGACCCAGGGCCCTCTTTGGCAGAGACATGCCAGCGAGTTCGGAGTCCTGGCCGCCGAAGCAGCCGGCCCAGGGCAGGGGCAGCGTGAGCCACTGGGGAGAGGTGAGCGGGCTCGTCAGGGCGGGGGGCTAGTGCAGGGGTTTACAGGCAGCAAAATCAACACGGGCCAGAGTGTGTCACTGTGTTCGGAAGTAGTTTAAGGAGGAGGCCAGCGTTTCCAGAGGGCTGGAGGCTGCTTCGGGAAGCTTCAGGGGGAAGTCAAGCTCCTCAGTGGCTCCTTGAGCAAGAACGTTAGGTCCCCTTAACTATGACAGATGTCCAGGCTCGACTCACTTGGCCCTGAAATCTCTCTGGAAGTTCAAGGAGGCCAACCCTTCTGTGCAAGATGTCGCCCGGCAGAGGCTTAAAAACTCATCCTCACTCCTTCAGGATCCTCTGTGCTGCCCGGGAGGCCTGGTCGGAGATTCCATGGGGGAAGTGCTGTCTTCAGGAGGGCTCATGGGAGCAGGGAGCCTGCAGCGTTTCTTCCTGTGCCAAACAGTTTGTCTATGAGGAAAATTTCCTCCTGTGTGGCAACCTGAGTTTATGGCAGAGTTGAGGTTTGTTAGATGGACTCATAAGCGAATGGGGACTAGAGTGCTGTGACCATTCTCTGGGCTACACTTGGCGAGCAGCCCCAGACAGCTGCCCACCTCCCCAGACTCGATGGTGTAGCTCGTTTAGTCAGCTGCCCCTCACACCCTCAGTATTCCAGACTCATGAGTGGATAATCCCATGGCCATCTGAAATGCAAGGTCATGGAGGGAGTAAAGAGAAAATGGACCTTTGTGGGCAAGGGAGAAAAATGGAATTCACGTCATGAAGTGCACTCCAATCCATGCATGAGTAAAATGGCTCTTTCTGGTGTCTGAAAAGTTTAAGATAAAAAATATACAATTTGAATTGCAGGAATTAAAACACAGGAAATCTGTTGTTTTTTCCCGTTTCCCACAAACCTGAGTCAATAGCAGCAACATACATGCTGGCTGAGATGTCCTGGGTGATTCTTCAAGGCCACGTGCTTCATGGGCTTTATTTATCTCGTTTAATCCACACGAGAACCTTATAAAGTATGTAGTTACTGATTCCCGTTTTCTTTTCACAGTGAAGAAACTAAAGCTAAAGATTAGTTAACAGCCCAAGGTCAGGCAGCTAGTAAGAGACAAGAGGTGGGATTTGATCCCAGTCTGACTCCAGAGACTTAACCATTTGTCTTGTCCAAGCAAAAACTGCACCAAAGTTAAACAAGAAAGGAAGACTTCATTCAAGGCTACTGCAGGAGGGGAGAGAGGCCAGAGCTTGGGGTGAGCTCAGCTCTGCTGAAGGAAAGGGCAAGAAAAATTTTTGTCCCTTTTACAACTTGGAGCAAGTTGCCTGCCCTGAGGAAGTTAGGCTCCTACCCTCCCCAGAAACTGGGATGTAGAAGCAGCAGCTCCCTGAATGCTTACGTTCCAAAAAGATGCCCCCAGGTCCTTGAGAAAGACATTCCAGTTTTACAGCTGGAAAAAGGCGATTTTACAACTGGCAAAAGGCTTTTTAAAAGATAAATATCTCAAAGGAGCTAAGAAAGAATTTAAGTAAATGCTTTAAGAATAGGGGAGTCAAGGATCTAGGGTCAGAAGAAACCTGTCAAAATTCACTCAGTTCGAGGGGAACGTTAAGGCTGTCTTGATCCTTATACCAGGGTCCTTCATCTGGGGGGCTACTGTGACCCACCAGGTATTTGGAAAAGTGTGATGGCTTTGGAGCACTACCTTCAGCTCCAGCCACAGGCAAAGCTGCCCACAATGCAGAGGAGAATTCATCCCCACAAAGTCTTGCACCCCCAGATGGCAGCCACGCCCCATGCAGCGCTGCTCTCAGTTGTGGAGCCTGTAGTAGGAGATGATGAGATCTGGCCGGTCCTGAGTCATCCCCAGCAGGCGTTCTGTGGATTACCAGTCACTTTGGCAAATTTCAAGGCAGGCAGGCCCTCACTGTCTGACACGAACACAAAGGGCTTGGATTAACGAGAATTTTATGCAGAAGCACTTGGTGGCAGGGAACAAACCAGCCGAGCCGCCTTACTTAAGAGTTTCTCTGGTACAGAGATAAGCTGTTTTTCTTTTTAGCTCATTTGGTAAACCCTTTACAAAGGTTGTCAAAGTCAACACGGAGCTCTCTAGAGCTGTGTCTGGAGCGCGACCCTCTGGCTTCTCTCCGTGCTCTCAGCAGCAGCCCACGTGCCCTCCTTCTTGAAATACTCTCTTCTCTTGGATTCCATGGCGTGTGCTTGCCCGCTTTCCCTCACCTCACTGGCCATGACTGGAGTCTCTCCTGTGAGTTCTCTTCCTCTCCGTGACCACTAAATGTTGGAGCATCAGACACAGAGCCTTCCCCTCTTCTCCAGCCATGCGTTTCCCTGGGTGATCTCATCCAGTCCAACGGCTCCCTATACTGTTTATGCACCAGTGACTCTGAAATCAAAATCTCCAGGCCTCGCTTTTCCGGAAAAGCATCCACGTACACAGCTGCATCCACGTACACAGCTGTCTACTTGGCGTATCCACGTGGCTGTCTGATGGGCATCTCAGAGTAAGCATGGCAATGAGAGCTCCTGCTGCCTGCCCCAAGCCTGCTCTTCTGCCAGCCTTCCCGTCTTAGAAAATGACATCATCGTGCACCCATTTCTGCTTGAACCCAAAATCTGGCATTAGCCTTGATTTCCTCTTTCCCTCGTCACTGCCCATCATTAGTGAGTCCTGTGACTGCCTCCGACTGTGCCCCAAACGCACCCACTGCTGTCTCCTGCCACGGGTCCCACTCTAGTCGAAGCCATGGTTGTTTCCTGATTGGACTGTTGTAACTGGTCTCCTGACTGGTCTCCAATCTTGGTATGTTTCTTGAACACACCAAGCCTATTCCTGCTTTAGAGCATTTACACTGGCTGTTCCCTCTACCTGAAACTCCTCCCCAGCCATCAACAAAATTGCCTCCTTCTTTTTTTAATTGAGGTACAGTTGATTTACAACGTTACATTAGTTTCAAGTGTATAGTGTAGTGATTCAATATTTTTATAAATTATACTCCATTTAAAGTTATTACAAAATAATGGTAATATTTCCCTGTGCTGTACAATATATCCTTGTTGCTTATGTATTTTATACATATAGTAGTTTGTGTCTTTCAATCCCCTACCCCTATCTTGCCCCTCCCCTCTTTCCCTCTCCCTGCTGGTAACTGCTGGTTTGCTCTCTGTATCTGTGAGTCTGTTTCTGTATTGTTATATGCATTCATTTGTTTTATTTTTTAGATTCCACATATACGTGATAACATACAGTATTTGGTTTTTCTCTGACTTATTTCACTAAGCATAATACTCGCTAGGTGCATCCACATTGTTGCAAATGGCAGAATTTCATTCTTTTTTATGCCTGAGTAATATTCCATTGTATGTATATGTACCACATCTCCTGTATCCATTCATCTGTTGGTGGACACCTAGGATTCTCCCGTGTCTTAAAGGTTGGCTCCTCCTTGTCATTCACTCTCAGCTCTGTACCTCCTCAGAGAGGCCTTCGCTGACCACTCAGTCTAAGGTAGCCAGTCATTTACCATTTTCCATTCTCCTTAGAACTTCTGATGTTTTCGTTTATCTCTGTGCCCTTCCCCTAGAAGGTAAGCTACATGCCAGGAGAGATTTAGAATATCGCTGCAGTGGTTGCCCAGTGGATTTGCTGGGTGAGCAGTAGGATGAATGAATAAGTGAATTCTATTTCTGTTACTTCTCTGAGTTAACAGTCATATTACCATCTTTGGAAATTTTTTTTTCATTAGATACCAAGACTGAAATCAAGCATGACCGAAGCCTAAAAACAGAGTCGCAGAGAAATTCATATGATGAAACATAGCATCTCAGATCATTCTAGGCCCTAAATACAGTTTTCAGTCTCCCTCTCTCAAATTGAGGTCTTGCCTGTTTGGCAGTGGCTGAGATGCTAGCTGGGACCCTAATGCAAAGAGTTTCTGGCCCGACCCTTGTAACTGGTCTCCTGGTTCTCTCCTAAACAGAGATAGGGAGTGATGTCATAATTAGGAACCACTGCCATAAAATAATCAAGTAAAAAGATGTGCTAGATAAAATCTAGTCTTAAAAAATCACTAGATGACATCAGTAAACTGTCTACAAAGCAAAAATGCAAGTAAAATACAGAAGCTTCTCCATGGAATGCTACTCCTTCATAGCTGTTCACCTCAAGGATTGCTAGCACATTTATTCTTTTCTTAACACGACCGCCTTTCACGAGGCTCTGCCGTGAAACCACGTATGAGGCATCCACTCTCTTCTCAGTAGAACTATCCCTTCCCTGCCAACCTCACAGGTGAAGGATGGTCCTTCCCCACTAAGTGTCACCATATGCTTTCCTGCCCTTTACCTTTTAGAGGTCAGAACGAATTAACTTTTGCAATCCCCGCTGTCTGTTTTACAATTAGAGTTTTAACATATGAAGTAAGTTATGATAGACACAATTTTTACCTTTCTTACATACACTCCCAACATAATCAAACTAACAAGGTACTTTTAACTTCCTTTGAACCTCCAAAAGGTAGTCTGTTCACTACCTATTTCCATAGGTGCTGAGCTTATTTTCTAACGCAGAGATTATATGTTTAGAAACTTACAGAGAGATATGCAGTCAAATGCTTTACCACTGAGAGACAGATTTTGAACCTAAGAAAAGAGCCAAACCTATTGTTCACCTTCTGTGGAAAAACAGCTCATGTGCCACAAGAATAAAAGCTTCAGGGATTCTGAGGTCTTTTATTCCAGTTTTCTCATGACAGTTGGCATGGGCCAATTCAGAGAAGACATTTTAATGTAAAGGCACCAATTTTGAAACCAGTATGGAAAAATAGTTTCAAAAATAGACTTATCAGGGTTTCCCTGGTGGCGCAGTGGTTGAGAGTCCGCCTGCTGATGCAGGGGACGAGGGTTTGTGCCTCGTCGCGGCATGTGGGAAGATCCCACATGCCGCGGAGCAGCTGGGCCCGTGAGCCGTGGCCGCTGAGCCTGCGCGTCCGGAGCCTGTGCTCCGCAACGGGAGAGGCCACAGCAGTGAGAGGTCCGCGTACCGCAAAAAAAAAAAAAAAAAAAAATAGACTTATCAAATAATTTCTCATATGGATTTTTTATTCTTTCAGGAAGGACTGGACTAAGCTTCATGATAATAAATGGCAACTGTCACACAGAAAAAGATTGTAATAAAATTAGTATCAGTGACACAATATTGAGGAAGGAACCAGTACTCAACAGCCCCGCAGTCCCTCCTGTGATACGCTAAGAAAGTGAGAGAAAAGCCGTCCACTGTTACTGGCTTAAACAGAGTTGTTTCCTGCCAAATGCTGCATTTTATCCTCTTTTCTTTCATCTGCATCGTTCTCAAGGTTCGCTGGTGTGGGATTCTGTGGGACTCACACTCTTCATATCGTGGTCCTGTTGTCACAAACTGGCAGTGTTCCCCATTCGTTTTAATTTCACCTTATTATTTTACATCTTTTTACACCATTCCCAATTCTACTCTCTCCCCATCGCTGGCACCCACTCAGCTGTATTTTATGTATAACCTTCTAGCCCCACCCTCTATATATTTGTTCAAAATATGTGCATGTTATGGAAGATTCATAGTATTGCCTTTCCAGTGTCATTATTTATATAAGTGGTATTGTACTACAAATCTCATTCTGTTTCTTTCACTCAGTCTTATGTTGTTTTTTTTAATTCATTTATTTTATTTATTTATTTTGGCTGTGTTGGGTCTTCTTGCTGTGCGCGGGCTTCCTCTAGTTGCAGCGAGCGGGGTCTACTCTTCGTTGCGGTGCACAGGCTTCTCATTGCGGTGGCTTCTCTTGTTGCGGAGCACGGCCCTTGGCACACGGGCTTCAGTAGTTGTGGCACGCGGGCTCAGTAGTTGTGGCTTATGGGCTCTAGAGCACAGGCTCAGTAGCTGTGGCACACGGGCTTAGTTGCTCTGCGGCATGTGGGATCTTCCTGGACCAGGGATCGAACCCGTGTCCTCTGCATTGGCAGGCAGATTCTCAACCACTGCGCCACCAGGGAAGCCCCCAGCCTTATGGGGTTTTTTTGGTTTTTGTTTTTTGTTTTTTGCGGTACACGGGCCTCTCACTGTTGTGGCCTCTCCCGTTGTGGACCACAGACTCCGGACGCGCAGGCTCAGTGGCCATGGCTCACGGGCCCAGCCACTCCGCAGCATGTGGGATCTTCCCAGACCGGGGCACGAACCCGTGTCCCCTGCATTGGCAGGCGGACTCTCAACCACTGTGCCAACCAGGGAAGCCCCTTACGTTTTAAGATGTATTTGTGTAGCTCTGTGAATACCATGTGTATAGTGTTCCATTATGGGTATATCCATGCTTTATTTATTCCATCCCCTAGTGATGCATACCTAAGTTTCCACAAACTCTTTGCTACCACAGATGACTATTCATCAAATATATTTGTGCCTATCCCCCTATTACCTGTATGAGGTTTTCTCGTGCACTCACATGTGTCTGTGTGTGTGCAGGAGTCATAGAATATATGCACACTTAATTTCTGCTGAGTCATAGGGTATGTGCATACTTAGTTTCTCTAAGTACTGTTTGTCTGATCAGATTCTGAGTGTAAACCTCAAACTTACTGGTTGATTATCTATTTCTGTCAATAGTTCTGTCACTGGTAGCTCTGTATTCTCTGAGGCTATTTTGTTAGTTAGATGTGTTCATAATCTTCTTGATTTATTGTTCCTTATAGAAGTATGTAATTTCCATCTTTATTCCTTCTCATGTTTTTCATCACACAATTTTATTTCTGCTCTTAAAACTACTATGCAGTTCTTCTTGTTGTTAATATTCGCCTGGTGTTTTTATGCAGGTGTTGGAATCCTTTTATTTAAATGTGTGTCTTAGATAGTATAATGCTGAGTCTTTTAAAAATTTAATGTGAGGATCTCTGTCTTTTTATTCATTTGTTGTGACTACTGTCATATCAGGGTATGTCTTCTGCCATCTTACCCTGCATCTCCAATTTACTTTGTTCTCTGTTTGCTCACCCACCCCTCAGCCTACTTTCCGTCGGTTAAATTGAATATTATTCTACTGATTTAGAAGTTTTACATTCTACTTGCATTCCTCTGGCAGCTATGCCTAACTTCTTAAGACTCATACTTATGCTTTTTTCTCTGTCATCCACAAAAACAAATCGGTATCTCTGTTCTCCTGAATAAGAGACCAAGAACCCTCTGACCTCCTTCCCCACCTCACTACTTGCCATGTTGACATCATCTGTGGTTTTAGTTGCAGAATCTTATGAATATACTTATTTTAACTGCTTATGAGAAAACATTAATATTTGCTGTTTTTCTTTTCACTTACTCTTCTTTCCCACATCTTATCTACTCCTGGATTTATTTTCGTTTTTACTCAAGAGCAATTTTTTCTAAAACTTTGTAGGTGAGTCCTTCCTAGACCTCACATGCCTGCGAATACCTTTACTGGTTCCCTGTTTTAATCAGCACTGTGAGGACATCAGTCCATTGTCTTTTACAGGCAGTGTTCCTGCTGAGACGTTAGATGTAAGTTACACTCTTACTCCCGAACATGTCCTTCTTTTCCTTTAATATTGTTTAACTTCATTATAATGCAGCAGTTCTAACCTTTTGGGGGCCAGTTTGGTAAAGTCTGTGTCTCTCTTCTCAGAGTAATGTTTTCTATGAATAAAAGATACAGAATTACAAAAGAAACCAATACATTTATCAAAACACTTAAAATAACAAATTTGTTTTACAGCAGTAATACGTGTGCTTCGTGCTTCAGAAGGCCTCCCTCTCTCCCCATCTGCTGTGGCTGATTCTTAAACCAGTGCTGGATCTTCACCTACTGAATCCGCACTCTCACGACCCATTCCCTCGCTAAGAAGCATCTCATTACCACATTGACAGGGCTGTCTGAAAAATAACGAAATCGAGTAGGCTTTTCCCGTTTTCTCCTTTTGCTTGGCCTCCGGTATCATTTAACACTCGTAAGCATGCCCTCCTTGCAACCCTGACCTCAGCACCTCCCACGGTTGTGTCCTCGGCCTCTGGCTCCCCTCCCTTTCCATCCCAACCCTCACCTCTTTTTCTTCCACCCTCCTGTCTTGGGAAGCTCCTGCCGCCTGGGAGGTTGGTGAGCAGAGCTGTGCTGATCCCTCCCAGACCCATAGATCTGGCCTTGACCCGGGACTGAAATCTTTAAACGCTTGTTCCGAATCTGAGAATAAGAGAGCGAGGTCACAGCTCTGATTCTTGGCTGTGGATGAAAAGGGAGTGGATACAGTTGTTTAAAAAATAAAGGCTTTTAAAGGCAAATAATAAAGACAGAGAGACAGAGACAGGGACAGGGACAGAGACAGGTGGATCAACCTGGTCAGGTTCCTGATCTGTGCATGCATGTATGTGCATGAGTGCTTGTGCGTGCGTGTGTGTGTGTGTGTGTGTGTGTGTGAGAGAGAGAGAGAGAGAGAGAAAGAGAAAGAACATGGGATATGTTAAGATCAGCAGAAAGCAGATGCTAATTTTGCTCCAAAGATGAGCAGAACTCTCCAGCAGGATACATCGTCCGAGCAGTAACATACAAATATTTGTAAGAGAAATATTTAGGCAGCATTGTAAGCTGATGTATTTGAAATGTGGCTTTGCATTGAAGTTTCCCGAAGTAACAATTAATAATTTAAAACTTGGACCTGGCTGGGATCTGGAGGTTTACCACTGTGCTCTCTGTCAGCTGCCACTTCTGTGAGGGACTTGGAACCGTAAGACCCATTACAGAGTGGCAGTCCTCTGAAATAGCGCTGTCAGACCAAGTGTGGGGAGATAACCAACCTCCCACCATCTAGGGGCCAAAGCTCATCACTGCTCTGGTTTTAGAGATGCAGTATTAAGCTTTTGCACCAAGAAAAAGTACAACTTCAAGGACAGCATCAAAGAAGCATCTCGTGTTTGCAGCCTAGAGACCGGTTTGGGTGTCCATATGTCCACATTCCTGACTGAACTGTAAGCATGGCATTCCCCTTTCAGCTTCAGCCATCTTGGGACGGCACTGTGCCAAGTGGTGAATGATTCATCTCAGATGGTAATCATTCTGTCAGCATGTTCCGTACCTCAGCACAGCAAAGTCAGAGAAGAGGCGCCTATGATGCAAGCCCAAAAGTCAGGATGCAGCTACGGCATGGCAAGAGTGCAGGCTTAACAGCCAGAAAGCCTGGGGGGTGAATTATGGCCTCTTACGACCCATGTAACACTGGGCGAGTCAACTCTCTTGGTCTCAGTTTCCTTACCTGTAAAATGGGGGTGATAATAATATTTCTCTCCGAGAGTTAAGAATGTAAAATTTGAAACAGTACCTGGAACAGCTAGCATTCAGTTAATATTAGCTTTTGAAATAGCTAATACTGTATCATGCTTACCCTCCCACCATAGCCTCTGGAATGAATTGAGACCTCTCAGCACCACCCCCATCATGGAGCAATTCACATTCAGACACATACGAGTGCTTTCTGCTATCAGAAACCCAGTTATTTTCTCCATCTCTATTTTGAAGTTTTCTTCTAGTTTAAATACTTTGGATTCACATATTCTGCATGTCCTCTACTCAGAGGATATAAGAAATTCATGCAGTGATAATGAACTTTAAGCCCCACTTTCTGAGTATGGATAAACTTTTTCATATATGCCCTCCAATATCCAGCTGACAGAGGCACCCCTGGTCAATACTTGTCGATCACGCAGCTCTTCACTGAATAACGTAAGCCCACATCCTTGAACTCTCTCCACTACTAAAGAATCTGGGCCATTCTGAGGTCCTCAGCTTAACCAGATAACTGGGTTTTTACTTTACACACCTGTACTGACACTACTGGGTTTTTTCCATGTTCAGGTTGACGGTCAAGACCTAAGAGACAATGGTAACATGTAAAACAGGAGACACAGTGGGTGCAGCATCGGCCAAGCTGCCGACGGGGGCCCAGCCTGTCCAAGCACGTCGCTGCTGTTGCCCCCTGACCTACACGGGCCAGGTCTGACTGCCATGGAGAAGAGACGGGGTCTAGGTGGGTCACCTGGACACAGAAATCACAGCTGTATTTCCTGTCAGTCTTTTGTGCCAGCCAGCCATGTGTTGAGCGCCGCTATGCCAGCTTACCGCTCTCGCAATCCAGGTGCGGTCCCCCACGGCAGACAAGCGAAGGAAAACGGCCATCGCAATCCTGAACCTGCCAAGGAAGCAGTGCAGTTAGAAGGAGAACTCCAAGGTCATTCTCTCAGGCAGGCCTAGACCAGCCCAAGCTTGAAGTTAACCCTTTACTCACTGTATTAGTCTGCTCAAGCTGCCCTGACAAAATACCACAGACTGGGTAGTTTAGACACCAAAACTCTATTGCTTACAATTCTAGTGGCTGGAAGGCCAAGATCAAGGTGCTGGCAGGGTTGGTTTCTCCTGAGGCCTCTCTCCTCGGCTTACGGACCTGTGCCTTCTCACACGGCTGTTCTTCTGTGTGCTTGCATCCCTGGCATCTCTTCCTCTCCTTTCAAAGGACACGCTCATATTAGGGACCCACCCTTGTGACCTCATTTAATCTTAAGTACCTCTTTAAAGGTACTATCTCCAAATATAGTCACATTGGGGATTGGCGCTTCAACACGTGATCTTTGGGGTGACACAGTGCATTTCATAACACTCATACCTCTGGTATCAGATTCGTGTATACTCAGCCATATTTAATTTCCAACTCTGTGCTTCTGTAGAATTTTGTTTATACTGAATAATGGTAATAATAATAAATGGCTCCCGTTAACTGAGCATGAGTACAGAGGGGGGTATTGTCACTTGTTATGAATATGACCCTGCAAGGTGCATATTTTTATGCCAGTTTCATACACGAGGCTGAGGCCCAAAGAGGAGCTGGGAAGATCAAGCAGTGAGCAGCAAAGCCAACACCTAAAAGTTGATTTTTGTGACCACAGTTCATGCTCTCCACACCTGTTTCCCGCCTCTCCTACGTCAAATTTTACCTTGAACCACAGTGTGGCTATTTGTGATTACATTTGTATTAACCTGAGAGCGAGAAGTATGTCTCCTCCACCTTCTTAGGAATGCCTTTCCCAGTGCCTTACACACGTGACCTGGCGCCTTTGCTTCTCTTAGCATCTCAGAGCAGCTCCCCGTCTCACCCCCTGCCCTCACCTGCAGGGCAGTGCCTCCCTTACCTCTTTGTCTTCCCAGGGCTGTGCACCTGGATACTCTTTCTGTCAGTTTCTCAGTGGGGTCTGTCTTAAGGGCTCTATTTAAAATGGGAATCTCCCCCACCCCATTCCCACTTAACCCAGACTGACTTCTAACAGGCGATATACTTAACTTACTTATTGAGTTTATTGTTAAATTTCCCTCTCCCTCGGCAAGAAGATAAGCTCTGCAAGGGCAAAGACTTTTGTGTGTTTTGCTTCCTAGTGCCTTCTAAACATCTAGACAAGGCTAGCTTATAGTTGCTGCGAAATAAATATTTATCGAATGGATAAATTAGATTCCTCGTGTGGGAGCTTTGGTGCGATTCCTCTCTATGGCGAATGAATGTCTGGTCTCTCTGGGCACAGGTGCCGTGGAGCCCAAATTAGCTCCTTAGAAAACAGTTAAGCTCCTAGTTTGAGGACAGTGCTTTTTAGAATTCCTCCTGATCGTTATTTCCGCCCTGTTTGTTTAATACCTGATTATTTTGCCCCAATCTTCTGTGCTTTTGATGGTTGTATTATTCATTATGGATAGTTACAACATTTTCATAATTAATCTCTAATTGCAATACTTGAATAGCATTTCACATGAAAAATGATTTACAAATTAAACCCACGTCTCACCTTGGGTAATTATCACAGGTCTAACTAATGTGTGTGAGGCTCTTGCATGGCAGGGGGCTCTCTCCAGTGACAATGTGTTGATTTTCTAATTAACAAAGGTTAAGTAGCCTTTTTGCTCACAGACCTACAATTTAAACTTATGACATTTGTCACCAGGAAAGATTTCTATAGAGCACATAACTTGAACTCAAATAATTATCACTGGTTCTAGTACATTAACATCCTTTGCATAATATATAATGGCCCTTTTCAGAACAAAAGATTTTTCTTCATATTGACTAGATCAGTAAAAGTACTTTCCAGCTCACTGACCCATTTAATAAATCAGGGACCATGTTTAAAAAAGAGTGTAAGTTATTTAGTTTTCCTTTATATAGAGACAAATGGCATTCCACTTACCTTCTTTGGAAATTAAGAAGAAGGAGTATAAAAGTTTATTTAATGAAGGCAGCAAATATAAATGAGACTGTAGTCCTACTTTATGTTCAGTTAAGGGAAGGAGGAGGGAAAAAAGGTCCGGCAGCAGTGCAAAGAGGAAAAAGGAAGCAAGAAGAAATTTAGCAGAAATTGACAGTAATTTGCTGAAATGGAGAGAGGGGGACACATAAGCCCAGCGGGAGAGATTATACATCATGGACCAGAGTAATTTAGAGCTGGAAGGACCAGAGACTTCTAGTTCAGCCTCCTTTTATGTGTAAGAAAAACTGATGCTGAGAAAGATGCAGCGATTTGATGAAAGCCACAGAACTAACAAAAACAGTCAATAGTCCCGATAGGGAAAGATATACAAACACAAAGGCAGGAAGAAAGACTGGCAGGTGTAGAAGCTCAGAAAGAACAAGACCAGAAAGAATCAGAGAGGCAGGGAGACAGAAAACCCTGCCCCTAAATCCCCTTACTGAATGAAGCCTGTGTATGTACATAATGAAGCATATATACATATATCTAAATGTTTACCTAAATGATGTAATTAAAATATGACCTAATCTAGATGTACTTTCTCTGCCAATTGATGCTTTCTAAATCTCCATTTTTTTGGTCATATTAACATTTACTTCAAGAGTCTTTTTAAAAAAATCTCCTCAGACTCTCAACCATTGCTGACACCCTTAAATGTCAATTATTTCCAAATTAAAATACATTCCAGATAGACTAAAGAATGAAATGTTAAACGAGGTAAAATCATAAAAGTTCTAGAAGAAAATATAGTTGAATAATTATATTTTTTTGGATTAGAGAAGGTATTTATAAGCCTAATATCAAAGGCAGAAATCATAAAAATAAGGTAGATGCATGTGACTACATAAACATTACATACAAGTTAACAAACACAAACTGGAAGGATCTAGTTGCTGAATTTATAACAAAAAACTAAAGACCTAAATATTGCTACCAATCAGTAAGAAATATATATTCTATTTCTCCCAAAAAAGCAAAGGTCATGAAGAATCAAAAACTAAGAGTGAGGAAAACATAAATATTATTCAACCCACAGTATTCGAAGCAATGCAAATTAAAAGGATGAACTCTTTTTTTTTTTTCCCCCTCTAGCCTATAAATTCAAAAGTATCCTGCCTAGTATTAGAATTGGTGTGGAGAAGGCAGGAATCTTGTACCCTATTGCTGAGATACAAATTGATAAAGTCTTCTGAGAGGAAATTATATTGCAAATGACTTTAAAATGTTTATGCCCTTGTACCTAGCAATTACACTTCTAAGAATTAATTCTAAGGAAAAACTGGACAAGTATGTCAAGGTTTTTACAGGGATATTTATTATAGTATCATATAAAATAGGAATTGGAATAAGCTTCAAAGTCCAGTGGTATGGGATAGGGAGGGTGGGAGGGAGACGCAAGAGGGAAGGGCTATGGGGATCTATGTATCCATATAGCTGATTCACTTTGTTATACAGCAGAAACTAACACAACATTGTAAAGCAATTATACTGCAATAAAGATGTTAGATAAAAAAATGTTTTAATTTACTTAGTAAAAAAGTAAAATTAAATTAAAAACCTCTAAAAAGTCCAATGGCAGTGGAATGACAAAGTAAGTTAGAGTGCACCACAAGGTGGGCTGCTCTGCAGATGTTAAGCAGGACGTTCTAGTTGAATATTTATTGCTGGGAAAATGTTTTATGATATATTAAGTGAAAAAAGCAAATTTCAAAACAATGCGTATACCCCGCTTTTTTAAATTTTTTATGCATATGTATGCTCATAGATAAAAGTAGAAAAGGCTATTTGCTACAAGTGAAAGTCGTTCTATCTGAGTAGCATTACAGATTCTCCTTTTCATTTTGCTTATCAGTGTGTTTATGGTTTCCACAATGAAAAACTATTACATTTGCAACCAGGGGAAAGGAGAGGCACACATCTAAAAACAACGATTTAAAAATGTCAGCGTATTTTGATAGGATATAATTGTCTTAATTGACTAGTGATGAAAATTTAAATGGCTAGGCATTTATTGAACGAAAAGGCCCTTTGGAAAGCCTTATTGCAAGAATAAAAGCCATAGCTGCTAAAACGATAGACGCCAAATTGAAATTTCGACCCACAAAGAGTGACTACTGGATTGAAATTCTTCCAGATCATAGCAAAGGGCCAAATTCCCCTTGGCCCAGAGGTGCAGCCGTGCTGGTGAGCGGATTGCAAAATGGGAAATCCTTCAAAGTGGTTGTTTCTAATCATTTCTTTTGCCATCTACTCTCCCATACCATTAATCAAAAGGGGCATTGGGATCCCTTCAATTAATCCTCTTCTATTTAAATATTTTATTAAAAAATAACAATCCCTGGAGAATCATCACTCAAATCTATGCACTGCCCAGTGAGAGAGCCGCAAGGCTTGGGTTTATAAAGATAATAGTGCAAGTCATTTGCTGTTTCACGGCTGAGGATTCACAGGCATAAGCAAAGGCTAATCCATCTCTGCAGCTAAAGCCTTTGATCCACCAGCCCTGTCTGATGCGTCGTCTAGATGGCACACTTTTTCTCAAGATACTGGAGTAAGTGATCAGAATCAATCTCCAGTGTGCGACCTCGCCCAGAGTCTGCCAGTCCTATTGACCGTGCCAGTTCTAAAGACATTCAGATCTTTATGTCAGAAACATGTACGTCTGTGGCGCCCCGGACCCCGAAGTTCTTCTGCATTAGACGATCAACACAGAACAGAGTTTAAGACCACAGGCTCGAGAATAAGACAGATCTGACACCGCTGTGGCACTTCGGGGCTATGAGGCCTTGAGTACACGACTTAATTTCTCTAAGCCTCAGTTTCCTTATCTGTACAATGGGGCTAAGGTAACAATGCCTACCTCGCCAGGTTGTTGTGAGAATCAGGTGAATATCATGTGTGAGATGCTTAGGAGAGTACCTACTACATAGCCCTCAATAAACAGTAACTTTCACTTTATTAACCATATCTTTTTTCTAAATCCCCATCAGATTTCTTTTAATAATTTTAACTACTATCATTTTATTTAATTTCTAGAAAAGCTGTTAGTCTAAAATACAGGCATATTTATAAACTTGAGTTCCTCCTTTCGTACCAGCTGCTTAAAAAAATCATAGCTAAGGTTATTATAGATACAATCCACCTGTGATATAATTCTCCAATGAACCGTTCTATGAAATTTATTAGGAATATTTTAATATTTTCATGCTCATGAACCTCTAACTCCATAACGTACTGAGAAAATTACAGTGAATTTGTTTTGTGTGTTATGTGTCTTGCAATGGCATTTAGACAAAAGCAATAAAATCTGAACTGACCTGGTAATAAATGTGGTGTAGCTGACTTCCGTGTAAAATTCTCAATTCCAATTTCCAACCACCCCAGACAAGAAGCCCTGGGAACCCTCAACGTGAATTTCAAAGCAAAGCATTTCTTGAGACAAGAACCAGGACTTACAATTACATTCCAAATGGATCTACTTCGTCTGGCTAATTGACTTGTTAACTATGCTAATATATTCATGTCCCTCTGCCTTTTTATATCTCTTCCAATAGACAATGCTATGGAACTGAGTGCCATGAGATTAAAAACCAAAGAACTTAGAGAGTTCTGTAAACTTCTTTTCTATAGGAAACCAGATTAAACTTCCAAAACAGTTTACATAATCTGTGTGTGTCTCCAAACATTTTAGTACTATAGCAAATGTATTGCTTCGCAGAAGACAGTCTCTTTTAATCAGCATTATAGCCTAAGGGGAGAAAGCTGCAAGCTCTTCTGTTAGGCGGGACCAACTTGACAGTGAGCGTGCCCCCTGCACTTGGCAGTCTCATCTCCCACCACAGTGGTCCGAGGAATGATGAATGAAACAGAAGCCACAGCAGAGGTTATTCTATCTGAGCTCCATGCCTTCTGTCTTCCCAGGTGGTGCCGGGGGCCAGCAGGGCTTTCTGGGCTGCATCCGCTCCCTGAGGATGAATGGGGTGACACTGGACCTGGAAGAAAGAGCAAAGGTCACATCCGGGTTCAAATCCGGGTGCTCAGGCCACTGCACCAGCTACGGGGCAAACTGTGAGAATGGAGGCAAATGCATAGAGAAATACCATGGGTATTCCTGCGATTGCTCCAATACAGCCTATGATGGAACATTTTGCAACAAAGGTAAGTCAAGCCAGTTTCCAAAGCCATTTTTAGACATCTTTGAAGTCCAAATCATCTATTGAATGGTTTCTCAGCTGTACCCAGGCATACTTCATTCTGAGGGTAAGGTATTTGGAATTCTTCTCCCACCTTAGGTAGGAAGTCTCCTAAACCACTCCCTAATCTCTGTTGTTCATTAAGACGAGAGAATCTTTGAGTGTGGTGCAGAGTTTCCCCCAAATTCCAGCAAACTTTTCACGGGCTGGAACATTACAAGTCAAATAACCGTATCATGCCTTAATGGTGAGTGACAAAGTAAGCGGCCACTGAAAGAGGACTCGGGCCTGACCCTCCCACTCAGGGGAGTCAGAGGGTCAGCACATTATCTTGGACCTGTAGATCACTGCAGTGAATCTACCTGTGCCGCCCAGTGGTCTTAATGCCCACCCCCTCCCCCAGCTGCTAAGAGATTGGATTCAAGCTGGACTCACAAGGAAGCCCTCTGGCCAGTTATTGTCATTATCTTTAGTATCCCTCTTCTGTAGGACGCCTCTGTGGGAGGTTCTCAGCCTCCACTAAACCGCAGGAATACTGAGATACCACATCTAATGGGTCTGTTATTACTGCAGTATTTCAGTCTTGAATGATTAATCCCTAATAAATTCTGCAGAGCCAGTCAGCTGACTCCAAGAGCCTGGCGTTGTCATTCGGGGTAGACCCTGTGATCTTGCATGACCGGAAGAAATTCATTCGACTGGCCTGTGGCCTCCTGTCCCACTTGTAAACGGGAGAGATGGGGAGAGGCAGGGCTGGCAGTCTTCTTAAGCTACAATTGAAATGTGCGTAAATCACTCTTCTCTTTCTAATGAATGTATAGCATTTGGGTAAAGTTGTCTGTAAACGGTTGGTGCATCTCTTTATAAGAAGCTTTACATAAGTAGCCTATTCATACTCTCATGAATACTTGGAGGGTTGTTTAGGCTGGCATTATTCACACAAGGTGCCACACGGAAGGACGAATTGTTCCATAACATTCTCTGTACATCCAGGCTACTGTCTGGCGGTGCTATAACATGAGCATAGAAATTAGGTCAGGCAGGGCTTGAAGAATGAGCGCGAGACAACAACACAGGTGGAAAGGAACACCTTTGCTGAACAATCCACAGCACGTTACCACCGCTGTTACAGTGCGTTCTGCTTGGAACAGCACGGCTCCATGATTTTCCCGTGGCACACAGTGCAGTGGGTTTGCAGAGCACATTAATTTTGCACTTGTAGAAATGACAGTCTGGCAATTACCATTCATTGTGCTTGATGCTAATCTAGTGCAGTCATTCCCTTGCCAAAGTGGTGTCTGAATGCAATCAAGTAAGCACTAATGCCTGAGAGATTCCACTGCCTAAGTGCCAATTTAAAGAAAACCATGAGCCCCTTATTTTTGGAGAGTTAGGTTAAGCACCGTGGCTCATACACAACCTCTGGGGGTTAACACGCGATATTCACGAATTGAAAGGCAAGGGTATGTACCCTTCAGCTTTGCCAATGTTCAAGATTAAGTCAAAGGAAGCTCGTGAGTTTCCACTGACATTATTTCAAACTGTTTACACAGAAGATCCCTAAATATTCTCTGAATATCTGTTTAGCAGGATGAGTTTACATTTGATTCAATTAGTGGCTTTACCCCAAAAAATGAAAATTAAAAACTGCATGTCATAGTTGGAAAGTATGTGTGGGCATCCTTCTAAGTCAAGACAAGTATCCTCTTGACTTGGGGAGGACGAAGGTGGTGCTGGTTGAGAGGAATCCAGGAAAGCTTCATCTGCACTAAGGCAAGCTCGTTCCCGGACGGGGTCTTCCCTCTGAGGCCTGCAGCCGGGCGCTCCCTCCGGTCGGGGTCTCACCTCCCAGAACAGCAGCTCCTATGACCACACCTCCAGGGAGGCTACAGCCAAAGAACTCAGCCTCTAGAAAGCGCGGCCACAGCCACCTCCCAAAGCGTGAGCTCCTGAAAGTCTTTTGCGGGCCTTCTTTGGCTAGAATAGTTCTGTGCTTGTGAATATGGAAAACTGTTCACAATATTTTGCTGACTCAGTGAAACAGGTCCCAACAGACCACACACAGCCTGATTATATGTCTGTACAAAATCAGACACACACACACGAGGAAAGCAAACTGTAAGAAAACACATCGGAGGCTTCCCTGGTGGCGCAGTGGTTAAGAATCCGCCTGCCAATGCAGGAGACACGGGTTCAAGCCCTGGTCCAGGAACATCCCACATGCTGGGGAGCAACTAAGCCCGTGCGCCACAACTACTGAGCCCGTGTGCCACAACTACTGAAGCCCGCACACCTAGAGCCTGTGCTGTGCAACAAGAGAAGCCACCGCAATGAGAAACCCGCGCACCGCAGCAAAGGGTAGCCCCCGCTCGCTGCAACTAGAGAAAGCCTGCGCGCAGCAGTGAAGACCCAACGCAGCCAAAACTAAATAAATTTATTTAAAAAAAAAAAAGGAAACACCTCGAAATATTAACTGTCATTATTCTGGGTGGGAGATGAAAACACCAGCATTTATTTTCTTATCTTTTTGCTGTGTTTTCTAATCTTTACACAATGATGAATCACCTCTTTTTTTCCTCATTTTTGCCTCTTTTAGAGAAGAACTAAGTACTAAGCGACCGAGATTTTACCCCATGCATTCAAGACTCACCTGACTGTCCCTGGTTAGAAAATACCTAGTTATTAACCAGAAATCATTATACCGTGTCATCACACTATCTAGAATGGAGTAGCATCTCAGGTGAAGACTGCATATAATTAAGTTACCTTTGAAAAATCTCTCTCTTTGTACATTTAACAAAGCCCGGTTTTTCACAAGCCTTCAAAGCGATCAGCCTTCAGATGGGCCCCGGAGGAAGGTTTGCCTTGTTGGGGCCAAGTTGTGTGAAAATAAAAACACTTGTGTCACGCTCAGCCAGGTGAGGAGCTCACGCCACGACCGGCATGGGACCGACATAGACCACTTTCACTTGCTTTTGATTGAGAGAGAAGGATATAGGGTTGCATCTGTAAATCGAATTGCCCCATGCTGCCGCTTCATGAAGCTCAGGAGGACAAAGGAGGGTTCCAGCGGTGCCTCCTGAGGATGCGCTTTTGCTTTGTAGTGACGCATTGATGGTCACTGTCACCCACCAGCCAAGCAGAGACAGGAGGCGCTCCTTTCTGCCCTTCTCTGATCTCGTACCAAAAAACTCCCAGAAAGTTCCTTAAGAAACTACAAATAGAACTACCATGTGACCCAGCAATCCCACTACTGAGCATATACCCTGAGAAAACCATAATTCAAAAAGAGTCATGTACCGCAATGTTCATTGCATCTCTATTTACAATAGCCCGGAGATGGAAGCAACCTAAGTGTCCATCATCAGATGAATGGATAAAGAAGATGTGGCACATATATACAATGGAATATTACTCAGCTATAAAAAGAAATGAAATTGAGTTATTTGTAGTGAGGTGGATGGACCTAGAGTCTTTCATACAGGGTGAAGTAAGTCAGAAAGAGAAAGACAAATACCGTATGCTAACACATATATATGGAATTTAAGAAAAAAATATGTCATGAGGAACCTAGGGGTAAGACAGGAATAAAGACACAGACCTACTAGAGAACGGACTTGAGGATATGGGGAGGGGGAAGGGTGAGCTGTGACAAAGCGAGAGAGAGGCATGGACATATATACACTAACAAACGTAAGGTAGATAGCTAGTGGGAAGCAGCCGCATAGCACAGGGAGATCAGCTCAGTGCTTTGTGACCCGCCTGGAGGGGTGGGATAGGGAGGATTGAAGGGAGGGAGACGCAAGAGGGAAGAGATATGGGGACATATGTATATGTATAACTGATTCACTTTGTTATAAAGCAGAAACTAACACACCATTGTAAAGCAATTATACCCCAATAAAGATGTTAAAACAAACAAACAAACAAAAAAGTCCCAGAGCCCTTTTTCAAATGCACCTCTAAAGATGTGAGCATCATGTAAGGTGTTAGCTCTCCCAGGGAAGAGCTATTAAATAGGAATGCTAACTGGGGAAAAATTCAGGTTTTGGAGAGAGCATGAGGGCCTCCTGGAAACTCTGTAATTTGGACCACATAGCCAGTCACCTCATCTCTACGGATAGCCATGCAGTATCCCCTCTTCTCAGAATGTCCACCCACCAGCAGCCACTTAAACTCAGTGGACACAGCTCCATCCCGTGGCACCGTTCCTTCACAGCCCATTGGCTGAGGCTGTGGACTCCTCTGGGAGCAGAGCAAACCCCAGCCTGCATGGAAGGCTCAGCTGTGGGTCTGTCATCCCCAGGATTAGCGGGGACCCCCACTGGGGACCAAATGGATAGTGGCCTGGACATGCCAAAGGTTGTCTTCTCTAATAGACTTATTCCTTCTCGGATAGTCAAACCTCAAAACACATTTATGACTATCAACCTCATTTTTATTTCTAACCAGAAATTAGCAACATGATTAGAAGCAAACTTTATCTTCTATTTTCAAGCAAGAGGGAAAATAACAGGCCTATAGCAGCAACAGCAATTTCTATTATGTTAAATGTTTGTAGCTGAATACAATCACAGATTGAATAAGTGTCCCTCTCCCCCAAGTGCACGTCCACCCAGAACCTCAGAATGTAACCTTGTTTGGAAATAGGCTCTTTATAGATGTAATTAAGGTGAGGTCGTACTGGATTAGTGCGGGCCCTAAATCCAATGGGAGTGTCCTTACAAGAGGAAGAGAGGACACAGAAAGACACGCAGATGCACAGAGAAGACCCTGTGGAGATGGAGCCAGAGACTGGAGAGACGCTGCCGCAAACCAGGGAACACCGGGGTCATCAGAAGCTGCAAGAGGCAAGGGAAGATCCTTCCCTGGAGCCTTCAGAAGGGGTGTGGCCCAGATAACACCTTGATTTCTTTTACTTATAGCCGCCGTAACTGTGAGAGAATAAGTTTCTGTTGTTTTAGGCCACCCAGGTTGTGGTTCTTTATTATGGCACACCTAGGAAATCAAAACAAGTGCATATAAAAATCTGTGATGCTTAATTCTTGCATTTAACAATGGTAACAGCTGTCATTTGTTGAGAACTTGCTATGTTCCAGGCAGTGTGCCAAGGTCTTTAATTACATTAACATTACCTCATACTCAAGACAACCCTGCATAGGTGCTATTATTATTTTCCCCATCTGACAGAGAAGGAAGTTTAGACACAAGTGGGTATTAGTCGCTTGTCTGAGGTTCACATGCCAGTAAGTAGCAGGACTGGGGTTTATACGCAGGCAGTGACTCAAAGCTCCTGTTCTTCACCACCATTGTGTGTTACTGCTTCTCACCAAGGCCTGGTCCTTCATGTAGGTTCACATAAAACTAAAAACAGAACCCCCAGTCTTAAAGCTTTTTAGTTATTGTGATTCAGTAAAAAAAAAAAAATCAGCACATTCTTGGATGCAGAATTTATCATAAGAAAAAATAGAATCCAAGATCTGAACAGAGCCTCTGTCTCTCCCTCTCTGTCTCTCTCTCTCTGTCTCTCTCTCTCCCTCTCTCCCCACATTTAGGTGTAAACTGTAATCAGTTATTGATTTATCTCTTTAACAAACACTCAGGGAACACCTAATATGCCTGGGAGCCTTGAAAGTAGAGTTAAGTCTGACTATGCTGAAATCTTCAAAACATTTCAATGGTTTATATCTACAAGACTAGGAAGCTGGAGATGTGAATGAGCTGTCACGTAGGCTGCCAGGA
Source organism: Phocoena phocoena (assembly GCF_963924675.1). NCBI lineage: Eukaryota > Metazoa > Chordata > Mammalia > Artiodactyla > Phocoenidae > Phocoena > Phocoena phocoena. Next base: position 98,454,611 of record NC_089227.1, read on the forward strand.
ACAGATCTTCATTAGGATTCCTTCACTGAGCCAAGTTTAGCAAGAATTCATCATCAAGAGGCACAAAAATATCTCCTAATTCACTTCTCTGCTCTTTTTTTTTTATAAAAATTTTCATGTTCGTCTGCCAAACCCAGACTGCAGCTGAAAAGCCCATATCCATAAATACTCAGAAACCATTTCCTGAGTTTAGGGAGTTATCTTTTCTTCTCCAACACTATTTGTTTGTCATTCAGATAAAGTCCAAAATTAGAAGGACCAAGGTCACAGGACTGCAGTGACTACGAGTGATGGAGGATGGTAAATAGGTGCAGTGTTACCGTTACTTATAGTCACACAAGTGCACACCACCCTCACTGTGGTCCAGCTAAGTCTCCTCCTCTTCCTGCAAGGGTCATGACATTGACTAACATTTTATGACCTAAATTATTTATACAGAAGAAGCTCTTTATTGCTAACTCAAGTCCCTACATAGAAAATTGGTGATGTAATTAGACATGGGTTTGAATCCAGCTTCCTCACTTGCAGGTCGTGTAACCTTGAGCAAATGGTTTAACTCCACTTGGCCTGGTCTTCAGAAACACGTAATCCTACTTCTTAATTTCACTGGGAGGATCACACGGAATCGTATGAGCGCATTTCCAAATGGAGAACCTGGCACCCATCAGTCAGGCAGCAGGTGTCACTTTTCAGTCTCAGCACTCTTTCTCTTTTTGTTTGTTTGTATTTTTGTTTTTACTTTAAATCATGTCATCCTTTAACCCTTCCATAAAAGCTTTAAATGCCAGATGCCTAACCGGCATCGTTTCAGTTACCTCTGAGTTCTAGATTGCTTCTCTGCTACTTCAGGAGCAATGACAGCATCATAAAACGTCCACTCTGCCTATTGTGGTCAGTCATATTATTCTGGAGCTGAAAAGGTCATCTCCAGAAGGTAAATCCTGATGGACTGAGGAATATGCAGATATTCTGAAGATGGAGAGGGAGACAACAGTCTCTGCATCCCAGGGGTCCTGCCCACCAAGTGCAATTCCTGACGCAAGGGATCCATCCCTGTTAAGAGACAGCTTGGGTCACCTTAGCAACTGCTGCATCCCTTCCTAATACAAAGCCCATCAGGAGACAGGAAAGCACTGAAAGAGTTCAGGATTCTGTTTTGCTGAAAGGAGACCTAGACTCAAGTCCAAGTTCAACCCGTAAGGGAGAGGGGACCTCCGCTCTTGCCTCCTAGAGGGATGTTTCATGGCGAGTTGGGAGAGGTGGGTTTGCCCAATGCACTTTGGATATTTACAAACTCTGCTTCTCCATGGCTCCAGGCACTGCACGGGGAGCAGGGGAAACCCATGGGCTACCCTTGTAGAGTGGGTTTGAAGCCTTTTAGGGAAAATTAATTAATTTAAAATATTATAAAACAAGTAGGGGAGAGAGAGAAGAGAACTCTTGGAGTTCTGCATCTTAGGGTCTCATCCTTATATGAAACTAGTTAATGGCAACAATGGCCATTTTTCCTCAGGTCGACCTACCCCGTCTTGATCCCGGCTTGGAGGAGAGTTTCACACCAGCAGGAAGAGATGTTTTTCACTGGCTTCTTTTTCATTTCCAATTGGAACAGGAGCTTTTATAGATTTGGATGAATGCCTACAGGAAAAAGAATTGAATTCTTTTTCCTCTTCCTCTTACAATGCTATTCAAGAAGAACAATACTCCTCAATTAATACTTTTCTTAAATCTTCAGACCTTAGGATACAACTTAAAAATATCATAGAAACATAAGATAATCTCATTAAAACCTTTAAAAAAACAAAAGAAAAAAGAAAAGAAAATATTTGTGGACAAAGGTCCATAAATTCTCATGGATAAAAGAATATACTTTTGGTTTGATTCCAAAAGGTCAAAGCTGCAGAGATGACCAAAGTTTAGGTGACTTTATTACAGAATTTCATGGTGGTAAATAACATTCCCCCTGGCCTGGGGTTTTCTTTGGGGTCCCAGGTATAAAGAAAAACCTGGTTAATTAGCTTTCCTGAAAAAAGGGATTTAAAAATCAGTGGTAGAAGCAAGCCCTTTCTAAAACGCTAAACAAAATAAAAGACACAGTTTTGGACTTTGCTTTGGGTTTAGGATAAATAACACTTTTTCAAGTTTGTGCCAATTTCTAATACCTACCAGGTTTTGGACCTTTTTGGATACAACCATTTTTATTTTCCTGTGTGTTTTGTTGAATGTTTTTATTCTTCATTCTTCAGCAATAATGAGAACTCTAAATAATATGAAGTTGATAAAATAATACACTATCATTTCCTACCAGTTAGTCATGATTTCAGCTGAAGCTCTGTCCATTTCTTTTCTTTCATGAACCTGAAAATAATCAATCTAATAAATTTTCTGGAGGGTTTTGCCTTTTAAAAAAATTTTATTGGAGTAGAGTTGATTTACAACGTTGTGTTAGTTTCAGGTGCACAGCACAGTGAATCAGTTATGCATATACATATACCTACTCTTTTTTAGATTCTTTCCCCATATAGGTCATTACAGAGTACAGAGTAGAGTCCCCTGTGCTATACAGTAGGTCCTTATTAGTTATCTATTTTATATGAGGGTTTTGCTTTTAAATTACTCACGTTTTAGGCTCCCCTTATAAGCATGTCCACTCACCAAGATTCACATTGCCCTAGAGTACGTCATCACGCCTACGGGAGATGAAGACCTGCCTCTGGTGCGCACCGTCTCCTCTCCACAACCTTCTCAGGTGATCATTGTTGCCAGCGGGCAGCTCTGGCCTTAGCAAGTGGGCTCATTCTAGGCATCTCTTGGCTAGAGGAAATTCACTTTCTTAAATGATCAAGCCTGGGGGGTTTTGATCTGCCCATCTTATGATGGCCCTGGCTCTGAGCTCATTCACATATTTTTACCTCCCTCAATTGCAATGGACTGTAATAGTGGTTGATTTAGATCAATGTGTATTTTGCTTTTTTTCTCTAGTGAAGACCAAACCCTAAGGCAGCGGAAATGATTAGGGCCAACTGCTCTCTCTGAGCCATCCCTAAGCTTGGCGTTTTATTTTATTATTTTTTAAGAATTTTTATTTTTTTATTTCTGGCTGCGTTGGGTCTTCGTTGCTGCATACAGGCTTTAGTTGCAGCGAGCGGGGGCTACTCTTCATTGCGGTGCACAGGTTTCTCATTGCGGTGGCTTCTCTTGTTGTGGAGCACGGGCTCTAGGCGCGCAGGCTTCAGCAGTTATGGCACATGAGCTCAGTAGTTGTGGCACGTGGGCTCTAGAGCGCAGGCTTAGTAGCTGTGGCACATGGGCTTAGTTGCTCTGCGGCATGTGGGATCTTCCTGCACCACGGCTCGATCCTGTGCCTCCTGCATTGGCAGGTGGATTCTTAACCACTGCGCCACCAGGGAAGTCCCAGCTTGGCATTTTAAATTTATTTTTTATTTATTTATGGCTGTGTTGGGTCTTCGTTTCTGTGCGAGGGCTTTCTCTAGTCGTGGCAAACGGGGGCCACTCTTCATCGCAGTGCGCGGGCTTCTTACTATCGCGGCCTCTCTTGTTGCGGAGCACAGGCTCCAGACGCGCAGGCTCAGTAATTGTGGCTCACAGGCCCAGTTGCTCCGTGGCATGTGGGATCCTCCCAGACCAGGGCTCGAACCCGTGTCCCCTGCATTGGCAGGCAGATTCTCAACCACTGCGCCACCGGGAAGCCCCAGCTTGGCATTTTAAATGTGTTATCTCCATGTTCTCATGAGGTCTGGGCACACGATATAGAGCAGTGTTTAACTCAGCCTGACCAATATTCTCTAGCTGATCTTCCAAGTGATGAGTTCACTGAATATAAGGTGGCTTCTGAACTACTCGAGTTCCATAAGGCAAAGACTCTCAATGAAATTGAATCATTGGCAGTAAAATTTAACATATCTATGTACTGAATGAAGGAAGCAAGATCAAGTGGCTTGATCACTAATAAAAATTTAATTTCCTTATATGCACTGGACGCAAGTATAGTGAAATACAGAACACTTACTGAAAGCCTACTATGTGGGAAGCAGTGGATTGACAGTGAGGAGACCAAGATAAATGAGACGAGGCTTGGAATGAAGTGGAGGCTGTAGACCCAGCTGCAGTACAAAGGAAAGCGAGACAGAAAGTGCTGAGTGATACCTGGATACGGAACCAGCCCACTGTGAAGGTGCCAATGCCAGAGCTGCTCTTAAAGTCCCATCCAAGGGTAGTAGGACAGATAGTGCTGGGTTGCACTGAATTCTGGGGGGAGGCGTTTCACTGGGGGACCTCTCCCCCAGTGACCTCTCCCTTTTTTTCTTTAAAAAACATTTGTCAGGAAGGAATCTCAAGCTTAAAGTTTCAAGAAGCCCTATGAACCTCAAGTATAACAAAAATAAAAACCACTTAAAGGTATGTCATTAAAACCAAAAGACAAAATTTTAAAACATCCCAATTTTTTTAAAAAGCGTTTATTCTTGAAATAATGTAATTGATGTTTACAAGAAATACTTATTTGCTTTTAATATTACAAAAATAGGTTGTTTTGGAAAACTAACAGCAGATAAAACAGTTTAGGATTAGATCAGTTTAGCTCTTTTTCAACTTGTTCCCCACCAATCAATGATATTTTGTGAAGCTTTGCTTCTAATCTGAAAAAAATAGGGAAATTTTTAAGTGGGCCAAAGGCCTTAACAGGCACCTTACCAAAGTTATACAGATGGCAGATAAGCACGTGAAATATGCTCCACATCATCTATCATCAGGGAAATCCAAATTAAAACAACAGTGAGACACCACTACACACCTATTAGAATGGCCAAAATCTGGAATACTGACAACACCAAATGCTAACAAGGATGTAGAGCAACAGGAACCCTCATTCATTGCTGGTGGGAATACAAACTGGTACAGTCACTCTGGAAGAGATTCGGGCAGTTTCTTACAAAACTAAACATATTCTTACCGTATGTTCCAGCAATCATGCTCCTTGGTATTTACCCAAAGGAGTTGAAAACTTATGTCCACATGAAAACCTGCACACAGATGTGTCCTGAAGCATTATTCATAACTGTCAAAACTTGGGAGCAACCAAGATGTCCTTCAGTAGGTGAATGAATAATGAGCTGTTGTACATCCATTCAGAATTAAAAAGAAATGAGCTATCAAACCATGAAAAGACATGGAGGAGACATCAATGAATATTAGTAAGTGAAAGAAGCCAATATGCAACTGGATGATTCCAAATATATGATATTTTGGAAAAGGCAAAACTGTAGAAACATTGAAACCATCCGTGGTTTCCAGGGGTTGGGTGGAAGAGAGGAGGAGGAATAAGTAGGCAGAGCACAGGGGGTTTTTAGGACAGTGAAACTACCGTGTGTGATAGATACTATTATGATGGGTTCATATCGTTATGCCTTTACCCATTGAATGTACAACACCAAGAGTGAACTGTGATGTAAACTGTAGACTTTGGGTGATTATGATGTGTCAGCACCTTTGACAAATCAGCAGTGTGACTGTAGCAACTATACCAATCTAGTGTGGGATGTTGACTGGAGAAGGCTATGCATGTGTGGGGACAGAGAGTATATGGAAATCTCTGTATCTTTCTCTCAATTTTGCTGTAAACCTAAAACTGCTCTCTGAAAAAGGATAGGGGTGGGACTTCCCTGGTGGTGCAGTGGTTGGGAATCCACCTGCAAATGCAGAGGACACGGGTTTGAGCCCTGGTCTGGGAAGATCCCACATGCCGCGGAGCAGCTATGCCCGTGCGCCACAACTACTGAGCCTGCGCTCTAGAGCCCGCGAGCCACAACTACTGAAGCCTGTGCACCTAGAGCCCGTACTCCGCAACAAGAGAAGCCACCGCAGTGAGAAGCCCGTGCACCACAACGAAGAGTAGCCCCCGCTCGCCGCAACAAGAGAAAGCCTGCGCGCAGCAACGGAAACCAAACGCAGCCAAAAATAAATAAATAAATTTATTTTTAAAAAAAAGAATAGGGGATTTTATTCAATTTTCCAAAATTTTATTATCATCTTCCCAGATTTTTCCCTCGTCCCTACTTCCCAAGAGTTTTATATATGCTTAATGGTACCCTCTCTTTGTATTTCTACTTTAAAGATACCCCCTTAAAGATACCCCTTCAAAGACAGATCAGTTGATTGACATGTAAATAACAGTTTATCCCTGCTTTTTTTGTTAAAAGAGGTCTTCTAAGAACTCTTTATTAACTTTAACATGACCAAATTCAATTTTAATATTCTGTTCTAAACTTCAGACTTAACCAATGCAAACTTGCTTCCTTTAGACTTCTACAAATTTACCATTTACCACTCCGGGGGCCACTATTACTTCCTGTGTTACTCCCCAAGGAGTTGGGTCAAGTGTAGCTTAAAGAAAGGTCCCCACTTCAAGCCCCGACGTGAAGCATTCTCTCTGCCACCCTTGCAGGCACCAAAATATTCTTTCAAATCTTCTGTTCTTTTCAGCCATACCCCTGTGACCAGCAATGCAGCCAATATCATTCTAAACTAATTTTGGTTTTTAAGAAAAGGAATCGGTCCTTTTTTGAGTTTTCTCGGTTGAAGAGAGAAAGCTAATATCATTTAGAACAGTGGAGCAAAAAATACCTTGAATTCTAATTTCAACATTATTGAAAACAAAATTGAGCAAGAGACTCTCTTGGCATTCAGTTTCTTTATAAATTGCCTTAATTATATAAAATGTATTATTCACAGGACCGTGAGGATGAAATGAACTGATGTAGGTGAAAGTACTTTGAAAAACGTTAATGTTATGAAAATGCAAATGATTTTGAAGGTTATTAATCACTAAGTCAAAGGTCCTGCATTTGAGGGTCTCTTTAGAGAGAGGACTGAAAAGTATAATATATTGCCTTTCAAAAGCCACCAGGAAACCCTGCACAGAACTTCTCCATCCACATGGGTAGTGTTGCCCTACCTGCAGAAGAAAGCTGGACATCCCACCTATTTACATTAGTACTTGCCCACGTCTGGACAGCAGTGACATGTATTATCTAGAGCTCAAAGATTAAACATTCAGCAAGACTTTAGACATTAGAGTTTTCCTATTCCATGGCCTGCAGGGCTGCGTTCATAGTCAGTCCGACACTTGCATGCCATGACCATGATTAAATCTCTGTCTGTATCATGGAATTGTCATGAATCGTTTGACCTGGAGCACCATTAAAGCAGCAGATACACTTGAGCTTAAGTAAGAATGGATTCAGAAGCAGCCTCTTGGGGTTATTATTGAGGTCTTTAGAAAATAATATTGGTTCCTTGAATATACAGTTTCAAAAAACAAAAAGTGACTGCTAGATTCTAGAAGCCTCATTTAAAATTTTCCCCTTGTCCCAAGTGATTAACAGTCTCTCTGCACCCTTATTAAGGATGACAACTTCAGTCCAGGTTAATGAGTCCAGGTATTTCTCATGCTTAAGCCAAATGTAATTCAGATATTTGCACAAGACCACTGCTAGTTTCTTCTTAGAATCAGAGATGAATAAGGTTGCCACTGAAGTGCTTTCTGAACTTTACTATTAGAATAATCTAATTTAAATCCATTTTAAATGGGTCTACTTTAGTCTGTTGGCATTTTAGAGTTCCTTAATAAGTGTCTCCTATAATGGAATCTTATAAATTTGGTTAAAAATATAAATTAAGTCATGTAAATCAAATTAAAACAGTAGACCAAGTTATAAATTTCGAAGAAGTTTATAGGCCCACCTCTCCTATTAAATAAGCAAAAATTTACCTTGTGTGACTTCGTAGTCTCCTACTGAATCAGAAGCCACAAGTGGTTATTACAGCACTTCATAACTTCTTTAAAAATATGAAGGGCTAGTGCAAAAAGTTTTATTTCTGTTACCGTAATGAATTTATCACGATTTCAGACTTTCAGCTTTTACCCTAACATTTAAATGTTATTGGGTGACTTATTTCAACACTTCTTCAATTTCTCTTATATTGTTAAGAGTTTGTGAAGCTCTTTTTGTCACAAAATCAAAGTATCTCAGGGTTGAAATGTATATTACATTTATTTGTATTCAACTGACGTTTCACTGAACTCACCCTTTTATGCCAGGCACTGAACTAAGTATGTTCACATATCTTACTTTATTTAATCACCACAGCAATTTTGAGCTATAGGTGTTAGCACTCCTATTTGAAAATGAAGAAACTGAGGCTTCTAGAGATTAAGTTTACTGTCCAAAGTCCTGTGGCTTCGGCACTACCCCAGCTCCAGGCCTGGTATTTTCTCCACCGTGTACACCAGCTAAGTGTCCTCTTTATGGTACACCCACTGGATGGGGTGCAGGCTGTGCTCGACAGAGGACGCGGCGCCACAGGAGGTGGCTCACTCCATATCTGGACATTTCTGATAGCTAGAAGGTCTTCTCTTATCCTGCACCACCATCTCTATCACAGACAGAAAACGTCTTCATGAAGAAACAGTGGATGTCAGGATCTGCCTTCAAATCCCTGTGCCTTTAAGAACTCAGGAATGTACACATACCTTCAAAATTCCCAACTCCAAGGAGGACAAATAAAAACATCTAATCTAAAGCTTGAAATAACCTAAAGCCTTGAAACAATCAGAACTCTAAACAATGTGAAGTTCACAGAAATAACACCCTTTATCTTTCCTGCATGTTAACTTCACGGTTTCAGCTGAAACACTGTGCACTTCTTTTCTTTCATGAATCTGAAAGGAACCAGTCTAAAAAACTGTCCTGAGGGTTTTGCTTGTAGATTACTAATGTTTTGACTCCGCTGCAAGCAGGTCCACTCACCGATGTCCACATTGCCCTTGAGTACTTCAGCACGTCTGCAGGGCATCCTTCTCTGGTAGTTGTCCTGTGTATAATGGCAAGTTAGTGAGGGCCATGGATAGTAGGTAACACATCCTGCCCAAGTCGTCCTCTTTTTATCACACCAGCCTGATAGCTATGTGTAGGCCTAAGTCCCAAAGGTTCTGAATAATTTTCCCTTCTTTCTTTGCCTGCCTTCCTGAGGCTCTCTCTGTGGGGCTGATTGAGGAAACACATAAACACACACACACTCTCTCTCTCTCTCTCTCTCTCTCTGTCTCTCTGTCTCTGTCTCTCTGTCTCTCTCTCTCGGATATACACACACAGACACACACAGCACAGAAAAGCAGAGGCAGAGTTGAACCAGACCTGTGGATTTCTAATTGTGAGCCTCAGAAAACAAGACATTTCTTTGTATTTTTTAGGGTACCATATCCATGATTTTGTGTTAATAATGGAGCAGATTTTTCTCTCCAAATATATAAGGTGAGGAATGTAACAAGGGACATGGAGAGTCTGACCAAATTCTTCTGACATGAGAGACCAGTCTAGACTGCTTTATAACAAAGAAGGTGATTTGCAGGGTTAATACAAGCCATGCTCTGTGAGTTTTCCTATTGATGAAATTCATGCTTTGAATTACTGATTGATGGCTGCTGAAGGATTGCAATATCTCTGTTCTAGTCTGAAGACAGCAGTGGAAGTAATGCGCTTCTGATGACTGAAATTCCAAAATCCAAAAAACCATGGAAATTACCAAAGTAAAGCTCTACGTCCATTTTTATAAGGAGCTAGGAGGACAGACACACTTGGTCAGCTACACTATCCCCTCACACCCTTGCACAGAAGTTACAGAGGGAATTCAGTCTACAGCTGTGAGCTTTTGGGATTGCTGCAGCCCACACACCTTCATGATGGCTACACAGCAATACTCTGATTGCAACATGAGCTTTCCCTCCTCTGGCCAAAGGATAATGTGGAGATTATGACACAAATAAAACATCCTCTGGACAAAGATGAGTAAAGAGCTCACAAGCCAGGACACAGCTGGCTAGCATACTAGATAGAATCCAGAGCAGCTGTCTTTGTCTGTTCGGGCTGCTATAGCAGAATACCATGGACTGGGTTGCTTATAAACAACAGAAACTTATTTCTATAGTTCTGGAGACTGGAAGTCCAATATCAGGCTGCCAGTGTTGTCGGCTGAGTGTTTTCTTCTTGGTCAGAGACTTCTCGTTGTCCTCTCACATGGCAGAAAGGGCTAGGAAGTTCAGGGGGGTCTCTTTTATAAGGGCATTAATTTCATTCATGAGGGCTCCACCCTCATAACCTAACTACCTCCTAAAGGTCCCACTTTCTAACACCATCACTCTGGGCATCAGGATTCCAACGTGTGAACTTGGTGGGGAGCACAAACACGCAGACCGTAGCAGCAGGTGTCCTCTTTTACAGAAACAAACCTGTAAATAATCATCTGCCCCCACCCAGCTTCTCCCCTTCCTATCACTGACCTCACCCCACCCGAGTGCCCGTGCACACACACACACACACACACATTATTAAAGTCGCTCACCACCATTACATTGGAGGGATACTTGCTATTTTTCTAATTGAACTTTTAGAGCATCTGTGAGTTCAAAAGGAAGAAATTGTGGAAGAGTAGGAATAGTTTAAGGAATGTACTTGGAGTAGCCTCTCTCCACCAAAATGATTTCCTTTGAACTTGCTCAGTCTTTCCTGTGCCCGGATGCGCTACTATTAGAGCATCATTTGATTTAGCAGGAGTGGGTCTGGGAGGACAGCGAGGCTGTTACTCTGGCACATGACTGTGGATCTCGTCTTCATGGAGCCAGGTGTAATTTAGGGGTGAGGAAGACGGCGGACAAGACTTGAGGAGGTGGCTAAGGTGCCCTCCGTGAGGCCAGAGACTTGAGATTGTGTCAGAGTGGAAGGAGCAGAGCGAGTAGAAGAGGGCAGTCAGAGATGCCCTCCTTCTTTCATGGTCTTGCCCGAGGCCAGCCCTGCCTGGGCAAAGAGAGAGGAAACGTATCCTCCCTCCTGGCAGTTTCCTTGCTCCTGAGATCCAGAATTCTGGCTACTTGCATTATTGCCGTAATGTAGTTACATCATCAAATAAATAATCTTTAGTTATTGATTCGTGTTAGAATATTGTACTATAGGAAAATCTGTTCCAAAGTTCCTAAAATCAATTTGTATTATTACAATGCACTACCTATCATTATAAACATACTATTAGCATATAAAGCGTAAGTATTTTTCCTTGAGACCACTTGGTCTTCGTGCCCATCATTTAAAAAGACTACTAAGGGGCTTCCCTGGTGGCGCAGTGGTTGAGAGTCCGCCTGCCGATGCAGGGAACACGGGTTCGTGCCCCGGTCTGGGAGGATCCCGCATGCCGTGGAGCGGCTGGGCCCGTGAGCCATGGCCGCTGGGCCTGCGCGTCCGGAGCCTGTCCTCCGCAATGGGAGAGGCCACAACAGTGAGAGGCCCGTGTAACGCATAAAAAAAAAAAAAAAAAAAAAAAAAAAAAAAAAAAAAAAAAAAAAAAAAAAAAAGACTACTAAGTATTCCATCCAGCAGATCTACCAAAATTTATTTCACTGAAGTATCTCACAGGAAGGAAATGGCAATTTCTATTTTTGCTCTTGAAATTGTTTCCAAGACAGTATGATACTGGCACAAAAACAGAACTATAGATCAATGGAACAGGATAGAAAGCCCAGAGATAAACCCACGCACACATGGTCACCTTAGTTTTCATAAAGGAGGCAAGAATATACAATGGAGAAAAAACAGCCTCTTCAGTAAGTGGTGCTGGGAAAACTGGACAGCTACGTGTAAAAGAATGAAATTAGAACACTCCCTAACACCATACACAGAAATAAACTCAAAATGGATTAAAGACCTAAATGTAAGACCAGACACTATCAAACTCTTAGAGGAAAACATAGGCAGAACACTCTATGACATACATCACAGCAAGATCGTTTTTGACCCACCTCCTAGAGAAATGGAAATAAAAACAAAAACAAATAAATGGGACCAAATGAAACTTAAAAACTTGTGCACAGCAAAGGAAAACATAAACAAGGTGAAAACACAACCCTCAGAATGGGAGAAAATGTTTGCAAACGAAGTAACTGACAAAGGACTAATCTCCAAAATTTACAAGCAGCTCATGCAGCTCAATATCAAAAAAACAACCCAATCCCAAAATGGGCAGAAAACCTAAATAGACATTTCTCCAAAGAAGATATGCAGACTGCCAACAAATACATGAAAGAGTGTTCAACGTCACTAATCATTAGAGAAATGCAAATCAAAACTACAATGAGGTATCACCTCACACCGGTCAGAATGGCCATCATCAAAACTCTACAAACAGTAAATGCTGGAGAGGGGGTGGAGAAAAGGGGACCCTCTTGCACTGTTGGTGGGAATGTAAACTGATACAGCCACTATGGAGAACAGTATGGAGGTTCCTTCAAAAACTAAAAATAGAAGTACCATATGACCCAGCAATCCCACTACTGGGCATATAGCCTGAGAAAACCATAATTCAAAAAGAGACATGTACCACAGTGTTCATTGCAGCTCTGTTTACAATAGCCAGGACATGGAAGCAACCTAAGTGTCCATCGACAGATGGATGAATAAAGAAGATGTGGCACATATATACAATGGAATATTACTCAGCCATAAAAAGAAATGAAATTGAGTTATTTGTAGTGAGGTGGATAGACCTAGAGTCTGTCATACAGAGTGAAGTAAGTCAGAAAGAGAAAAACAAATACCATATGCTAATACATATATATGGAATCTAAAAAAAAAGAAAAGAAATGGTTCTGAAGAACCTAGAGACAGGACAGGAATAAAGATGCAGACGTAGAGATGGGGGAAGGGTAATCTGGGATGAAGTGAGAGAGTGGCATGGACATATATACACTATCAAATGTAAAATAGATAGCTAGTGGGAAGCAGCTGCATAGCACAGGGAGATCAGCTCAGTGCTTTGTGACCACCTAGAGGGGTAGGTTAGGGAGGGTGGGAGGGAGACGCAAGAGGGAGGAGGTACGGGGATATATGTATACGTATAGCTGATTCACTTTGTTATAAAGCAGAAACTAACAAAAAAACTCATAATAATAATTCCAGGAGGGAGAAAGAATTGAGGTGAGGGACAGATGAAGATGAATGGCAAAATGTTGATAACTGTTAAAGTTGGCTGATGGGTATGTGGGTTCATCATTCTCTCTACTTTTGTATGTATATTTGAAAATTTAAAACAGTTAATATTGAAAAGTTAAAAAAAGAAATTCTTTCCAATTTTTTATTTTAAATAATACTGTGGTAAACGTGTTTGTAAATGGCATTTTAGTATTTTACATTATTTACTTGGGATGGATTGCCACATGCAGAGAGGTGGAGTTAGCGGCTGTAAAATGTTTATGACTTTCCATGTGTGGAGCCCATCTGATTTCCCAAAACACAGCGCCAGTGTGCATGCAATACGAATAAAAGCCAGGTTCTCCCAGCGCCATCAGCAGTGTTACCTTTTTTTCATTGTTATGAAAATAATAAACCAAAAATCATTCTTTATCATTTTAATTTGCACCTCATTAATCACTGGAGAGCAAAGAATTCAAAAGAAGGGTCTGGCAAGATTGATGTGTCACTGACAAAGCCCGCTGGAGCGCCGCACAGCCGCACGTTTACAAAGTCAGGGTCCAAGCTGAGTCGTTCCCTTTGCTGGTGTCCCGGTCTGGACGGGAGGGGGTTGCAGGAGACACTCACCATGTGCATGAGACTGTGTGAAAATGAACGGTTAGAGGTCAAGTGAATATTCTCTATCAAAACGTAACCTAGGTGTATTCTATTAACCCAGTAATTACACTCAAGAAACCTATCCTAGAGAAGCATTAGTATTAGAGAAATACACACCCACAGGACCAGTCACCATAGCATATTTTTGTGGGATAGTGAAATGTAGGGGGAAAACTAAATATCCATCAATAGAGGGACTACTATTGAATTGTGATACACAGCCATGAGGAGGAGTGCGATAGACATATTTATTCACCTGAGAAAATGTCCATGATGTATTATGAAGCTTAAAAGGCAGAATATGTAAAGTTTGTTTGTGTTTGTATTAAAAGCCCATGCATTTCCTGGGCAAGAACCCTACTCAGAAAGACTTATGCAGTTCAGACACCCTCCGGTGATGATAAATGGATGCATGGTACTATGTGTAGCATTTTGCATGCAGCCACATTCATTTGGTTTTCTTTTATCTAAAAATGAAGGTGAATTCACTCTTCTTTTGCCATTAATATAAACAATTGGGCTTCCCTGGTGACGCAGTGGTTGAAAGTCCGCCTGCCGATGCAGGGGACGCGGGTTCGTGCCCCGGTCCGGGAAGATCCCACATGCCGTGGAGCAGCTAGGCCTGTGAGCCATGGCCGCTGAGCCTGCGCGTCCGGAGCCTGTGCTCCGCAATGGGAGAGGCCACAACAGTGAGAGGCCCACGTACCGCAAAAGATAAATAAATAAATAAATAAATAAATATATATATATATATATATATATATATATATATATATATATATATAAGCAATAACTCCTCCCCGCTCCAAAATGCACTGAATATTCCGATTGTTGGCATCTTATGGTGGTAAAGGGGAGCCCTGGCCAAAAAAAAAAAGCATGTATGTGCATGTTATAATATATACCATGTACACAGTACACACACACACACACAGTTGTTTTCAGCATGAGTGGAATCAGATTATATATGGAGCAAAATATTCATGTAATCCTTCCATTCTTCTTTAAAAAATTTTGGAAACTATTGGCACTAGTTACCTCCAGAGGTTACCTCCAGAGGTAGTGTGATGGAGTGGGGAAGGGTAGGATGGTAGAACTGTTCTGTCATTTTCCTCTATAAAAGGGTCCTTTTTTTTTTTTCCAATGAGCACGTGTGACTTTTGAAAGCAAAACGAAAACGAGTAGGTATGTTCTACCTCTCCGAAGGTCTTCATTTTCTTATTTCCTAATGAAGAAAGAGTTTGGACACTTCACCTTTGCCCTGTTAGAGCAAACTGCAGTGAAATGGAACAATTTTCAATTTCTGTATTAGCTGAATTCAATCTTTGATGAATTTTTAATTTGTGCTCTCTGAGCCCATTTATTTGCTAAGCTATTCATTCATTAAGATATTAGAGGCTCCAGTTCCACTTAAATGTGACAGATTGATCACACCTATTTGCTTTTGCTTCACCCTTAAATCCTTGGAAAAGGATTTTTTTAAAAAAGACACAAGTCAACCTGAGCAAAGAGGACAGGAGAGGACAGCAACATATAAAGGACAGCAAGCAAATGGAGGAACTTAGTAGACAAAGGGAGGCTAGATCCTTAGCCGGTTGAAGGAAAACTTCTTCAAGCAACAGACTTGTGCTCTGACCCCTGGAAAGGCTCAGAAATGGGGGCCTGGATATCTGAAAGATGGAGTTGACCACAGAGGATTGGCTTCAAGTTTATCGATGGAGCCAATCCTCCCCCTGTAGTGGGATAGCTGCCCTAAAGCCAGATCAGGCAGAAGACTAGAGGTTCTGTCGCTGGAGGGCAAGGCCCCAGATAGTGCAGGAATCGAGTGAAAGTTTTCACTCAGGCTTCCAAAATCCTGGCTGCAAATTCCTTGAGAGAAAAACTGAAGGACTCTTTGGGGGATAAAGTGTCACCCCTGAGAGAGAAGGCCGGTAGATACAAATGGACCAGACCTGCCACCCACCTGTGAAGTCCACCCAGTAATAAGCTTCTGGTCAAAACATAGAGCCTCACTCTGACCTCCCCCATCATCACCCGTCACGTGATTCAAGACTGTAACATGACAAAGACCAAACAGAGGATTCAGTGTAAACAAAGATCATACTGGAAGAACAAGCTTTTTTGAAAAACTACCATTCATAATCTCTGTTGCAGGTCCATTTGCTGCATAACAAATTGCTCCCAAAATGTAGTGGCTTAAAATAGCAGACTGGCAATTCCCTGGCAGTCCAGTGGTTAGTGCTCGGCGCTTCCACTGCTGCAGGGAGCACAGGTCGGATCCCTGGTCGGGGAACTAAGATCCCGCATGCTTCGAGGTGCAACCAAAAATAATAATAATAATAGACATTTCATGATCTCAGATGGTTTCTGCAGCCTAGGAATTTGGAAGGGCTCTATGGGCAGTTCTGGCTTGGAGGCTCTAAGGGGATTGCAGTCAGATGGCAGCTGGACCTGGAGGAGTCGGGAGCCGGCCAGGCTTCTCTCCCTCCTCAGGTCGACTCAGGGCTCCTCCATGTGGCCACCCAACTGCGCTAGTGTGGCTTCTTCCACCAAGGTGGACTTGGGGCAGGCAGCTGCATTCCTGGCTAAGCATGGCTCCAGTGTGATTGGTCCAGTTCCCCAGGCCACAGTCACATTGCCTTTTGTAACCTAGCCTCCGAGGCAATGCACCATAATTTCTGCCACATCCAATTGGTTCAAGCAGGTCCCAAGGCTGCCCAGGTTCCAGGGGTGGAGAATGAGAGCTGTTGTGGCAGCCATCTTTGGAAAACAGATCAGAGAGAGAGGAGAAGATACTGCATCCATGAAGAAGGGAGGGAAGCATGCCCTCTCCCCATGCAATTCAGAGATTAGAAATAAACAATTTTGAAAATTAAAATCTGATAGCAGAAATTTAAAAATAAAATATTTCAAAGGTAAAAATCTAGTAAATCATGCAGAAAAAAAAGGAGAAAAAAAGAAAGAGAAACAGAAAAGATAAGAAAGAGGACGAAACCAGTAAGTTCAAATATAGGTAATAAAAGATCTAGAAAAAGAGAACATAGAAAAGGATGGAGAGAATTGTCAAATAAATGGATCAAAGACAATTTCCCTGAACTGAAGGGCATGAGTTTAAAGATTGAAAGGGCTCAACATAAAACAAAGAAGGGGAAAACCATGTGAATTAATAACATTATAAAATGTCAGATTATTAGATTTAAATAGAAAACTCTAAAAGTTCCCAGGATGATGGTAAAAGAAGATTCGAGGACAGCAGCTATGCACAAGGCCAAGAGAGCAACCAGCTCAACTTGAAAAAGGAAGATGGATAGTCCGGGGCGACATTTCCAAGGAAAATACAGAACGGTTTTTTCTGTTTACAGAAATGAGAGTTACACTTCCAGTTGAGAAATGGAGGATTAATTAGTGATAGGTATGCAGAAAACAGGCAAAAGAAGAAATAAAAGATTACACTAGGATATAGATGCAAGTGCTATAAAATATATATGATCAAGAATAACAATATAAGCTTGTTACTTAGAAATAGGGAGTTACTGTCGGGGAAAAAAAAAGATTCCTTCTAAGGAATGGGATTTGGGGTAGGGGCTGTAGAGTGAAGGGCTTCTGTTATGTGTTTTAAGCCTTGTAGACGTAAACTGAGTTCTTAGTCTATGTATGTCATAACATCCTTCAAAATGATAAACTTAAATACCACATTAAAATGATTGCTGAAAAGTGAAGATAAAAAAATAGTAGAATAAAAACACTTCTATTCCTCTCCCTCAAAGCCACTGACATCATAAAGAATGAAATAAAAGACAAAAAGAAAAATCTGTCTTCAGTGAAACATGGACATAGCCATTACTGCAGACCACAAATTAGGAAGCATGAATGCCAAATACTGTGAAATTTGGATCAGAACCAGAGAGGAGGCAGTGAAATCATGTTTTCTTAACTTTGTTTTACCCAAAGTTTAGCAATTCCTTTAGTTCCATTTCAGTTTCTGTTCGCTATTACGTTTTTGTGAAATATGACTTTATTTTTTTCCTGTCAAAGTAGCATAGGAGATTGTAAGTTACTTGCATCTTTGGGTGCTAAGGTTTTTATAATGAGCACATGTCTGTTTTTAAAAAACAATCTAATTGCTCTTTTTTAAAATTGAAGACTTTTTTTTTTTTCTTTTAATGAAAACACTTTTCGAGTAAGAGCTATTTTTTAAAGTCGGAATTGCACAGTGATGGAGTGACTCCAAAGCTGTGATATCCATTAAATAATCCAGGTCAGAATTTAATATATCCTGTAATTGAGACCCTCATAACATTGTTCCAGGCATCTGAAGATCACTTTTATTTCTCCATTTTCTTGGTGAAACTCCTTTCTGAGAAATCACTAATATTTCCAGAATACTCAAATCACAACAAAGACCATGGGGAGAAAAATGGGGCTGCTCGGGCGTTCAGAGCACACAATCTTACAAATGCGTCATACTGAGCTAGCTGCCAAGGGTAGCAGGAGTTGAGAAATGCCTACCAAAAAATATCTGCATCAACATTTGACCTGTCAAAGCCAATCAGTTTTGTCTTGATCATTATACCAGGTCACTAACAACTTGGCAAGCACTAATTGAAAGCAAAAACATAAACAGCATTTTAAAAGAGCTCCTAGGAGAACCTTCCATTTGCACATACAGAAAAGATTAATTTTCCCCAGAGCTGACCAATTTCAGAATCAACTGACTACTCACCCCAAGGAGCAAAATCATAAATGAAATTTTCTAAAATCGGTTTTGAATGTCAAGACCCAGCAAGAGAAACTATATTTTGAAAGTACGGTTCAAATGTCTCACGTCTTAATCCCGAATGAAATAAATCAACTATTAATTAGGCTTTTTTCCAGTTCATGATGTGGCTAGGCATGGAAGAGTTCACAGCAGCAGGATTGGGATGCACTGGGGGCTGGCAGGTGCAGGGAGGTGTGTCTGGGTCTAGAACTCACCCCCTCCCTGGAATGGGGTTAGGAGTGGGACAGGAGTTCGTAGAGATGCTGCAGCAGGCGATAGAGGGAGGGGCTTGGGAATGGTGACCGGCTCCTTGCAGGTGAGTCTAGCAATGATGATGCGAGCATTTCACATGTACTACTTAACTCACTTGCACAAGGATCCAATGAGGGAGGTAGTTTTACTAGAGCCATTTGAGGAACATGAAAACCTGATGCACGGAGAAATTAAGTGGCTTGCCCCAGGTTATCTATCTAAGTGGCAGAGCAAGGATTTGGACGTCAACAATCCAGCCCTAACTCCTGTCCCCTTAACCACTGAGCCTTGATTCTCCTCAGGAGGTAATGAGCTTCTCTTTAGGGCAGAGGACAGAGGACAGCCTCTGGAGCTGTGAGAGCAAGCAGTACTCAGATAGACACATCGAGGTCCTTCCAGGAACGTCTGCCGGCTTGCACCAGGATCCAGGCTCGGGGGAGGGACCCAGGGAACAGCCCTCGTGAGCTGGGGCTCTCTCTTCTAAACAGAGTACCCCAAACTCCTTAACTACACATTCCTAAGGGAAAAAAAATGTTCAGCCGACTTATATACCTTCACTTATGTATTCATTTATATACCTTGTCCACGTGCTGCTGGCTTAACGTACATCATCAAATATGACTTTATTCATAGGGAAAATTATTCTTTGACACTGAAAACTGACCATGAATTCACTTCAAATAACATTCACTCGCATTAGCACTCAAAATGTGTGTCCCTGACCAAAAATACATCTTTTAAAAACTTGGGGCTAGTTTTTATTTTGACATCAGAATTTCTTGATCTAGACCCCAGTTTTCCTAGATTTGTTCCCTAATTGTTTAAGATTATTCATCCACAAATGGATGATTACTTGAAAAAAATGTAATGCAAGACCTTTGATGTATTGCATAGTTCTGAAACTATATATTAAAATAAAAACAAAATAAAAAGCCTTTAAAAAGCCTGCAGCAATACCAAGAGAGAAAAAAAAAAGGTCACCCAACAGGAAAACTTCGAAAACAATTCTTTCAAGACCTCAGAAACAAAGCCAAAATGTCAATCCATTCTTTTTAACCTTTTTCACAGCAGAACAATAGCCGGTGTACAAAACAAAGCTTTGGAGTTCAAACAGAACATGTCGCATCCAGCGCAAAGATTTCTTTTTCTGATCATAGCATACGAAAAGAAAAATCAAATTAAAAGCAAGCATTTCAGCAATCCTGACAGGCATGAGCCCTCTGACAGCTCCCCGTACTCCATCCGCTGAGGATCTTAAAGCAGCAGCCTCCTGAAACTAAGTCTGATGGAAAGAAGCGGAGCTTAGCGAAGCCGCTTAAACATTCCACCTGCAAAGTTCATTTAAAACTAGCATCCCTATCAGTCATGTCCCAAAGTTTCCCCTCCATCCTGCACAGCAGAGATTAGTTCTTCAAGTTCCATTTGTGTGGTCATCACTAGAGTTTTCCCTGAAGCTCTGGAGAAGCTAAAAGGTTATTTCCAGCTGGAGCCACTAGATTGTGACCGCCATGTCCTTTGGCTGTACAAATCTCGACCTGACAGAGGCTGTCAGATGAGACTCCTGACTCCCGCATTAAGGGATCACCAGGTTGGCTGATAAGATTGATAATGGTTGGGTTGGAAGGGGTTTGACCCAAACCTGTGGTAACCAGGGCTGTTGTCTGCTACTCAGAGCCAGCACCCCTGGGGTGGCAGATTACTGCCTTGGTTCTGTGTCTTTTGAAGCCTCAGGTCAGGGATAGGAAGCTGACTGCCTTTTGTATTCAAGGTGATAGGTTTGGCAATGGGAAATTATCCAAGAAGTAAGAAAATCCATGAAAGTTTCCTAAAGGTTTTTAAATCATCAGATATCTAGTGCCGATTTTTAGTTACCTTATACGCTTTAAAGCAACGCCTCCAGTGCTTCACGGAGCTTCTTCTTACTGGTTGAGGTAAGACAGTGTCTGCTGCAGCCCCTTTAAAACATCCCCAGATAAAATACTGCATCCCTGCTCTTCAGATGTGATTGTTGTGACTGGAAATGTCCTCCCCAAGTGGTAGCAGACCATAATAGTTTTTTGAGGACCTTTGGTTCTTACTTCTGGCTGCTCCCTGGGCCCACATCTATAGTAACGTGCAGTGGTTATCTTTTCAGATACGTCCGTGTTAGGCACCTGAACCCTCATAAGAACATTGCAGCCCTACCCTTGTCTTAGCGGGTGATTAAAGCTCCAGAGCGTATTTGCATTCCGGGTGCTAGTTACAAAGTGTGACTTGAATTCTCTGCTGCTCAGAGCTTAGCAGAAGTTCATTTAAGAGGAAGCACTTCGGGCTTCCCTGGTGGCGCAGTGGTTGAGAGTCCGCCTGCCGATGCAGGGGACGCGGGTTCGTACCCCGGTCCGGGAAGATCCCACATGCCACGGAGCGGCTGGGCCCGTGAGCCATGGCCGCTGGGCCTGTGCGTCCGGAGCCTGTGCTCCGCAACGGTAGAGGCCACAGCAGTGAGAGGCCCGCGTACCGCAAAAAAAAAAAAAAAAAAGGAGAAAGCGCTTCTAGGAGGACAGCCTGACGGCCATGTGATCTACATGCTGCC
Organism: Phocoena phocoena; assembly: GCF_963924675.1. Taxonomy (NCBI): domain Eukaryota; kingdom Metazoa; phylum Chordata; class Mammalia; order Artiodactyla; family Phocoenidae; genus Phocoena; species Phocoena phocoena. Next base: position 98,475,885 of record NC_089227.1, read on the forward strand.
CCAGAGGAGTGTTTCTCCCCCAGGCAGGCATAACTTCTTGAAAATATTGATGCCTGGGCCCCATCTCTTGGTCTGAGATAGGTGCTCAGGGCACACAGGAGGCTGCTGGGGATGGAGGGATACGAGCAGTAATGGAAAGAGTAGAAGGAAATGAAGTGAAGGAACTAATGCAGCTGGAAATGGGGAGAGAAGCCCAGATTTTGTACAGTGTGGTTGGTCCTGGCAGGGGAGTAGCTTCTGCTCAGAAGGAGATGGGCATCCCTTCCAGGGTTTTGAGCAAACGAGTGATGTCATATGACATATGTTATGAAATGATCACTCTGGCTAAATTATCTCTTCTTTCCATTGCATCACTTAAAGTCAGAAAAACTCAAATAAAGAACCAATTTTACAAGCAACGGTTCAAGTGTTTAAAGGGAAGAAATGACTAGGATCCTAAATGCCAGAATCTTCCATGTAGCAGCTCCCCAGATTCCTGGGGAGATACGTAGAGGGCATATTTCCAGCAAGTTCGTGTTGTTTTTCACTCTAAGAGTGTTGAACTGGAAATGTGAGCTTTCAACTTGCTCTTTGCTCAGGCATGTCCAAAGGTTATTCCCAGAAATTTTAACTTAATGGTTTGAGATAGAACGTAGGCATCTGTGTGCTTTAAAAGCTTCCAGAATGATTCTAATGCACATACAGAAACCACCTCTCCAGAGGCTGGAGAGAACAACTGACACCGGCAAATGCTTTGATTTTTCCCTTCTCGTCCCCAAGAGCTGTACGGTCCAGTGTGGTCGCCACTAGCTACGTGTGGCTATTGAGCATTTTAAACGGTCGTAGTCGAAATTGAGACATACCATAAGCTCAAAACACCGAGATTTTGAAGACTTAGGATGAAAGAATATATGTAAAATGGTCTCGTTAATTATTTCTATATAGATAACATTTTGAAATGATAATATTTTAGATATAATAAATTAAATACAGTATGTTATTATCAGTAACTCACTATTTGTTTAATGTGGCTACAAGAGATTTAAAACTCCAGGCGTGGTTCACACTACATTTCTAGTGGACAGCACTGGTGTGTGGAGCATTTCTGAGACTCCTCTTAGACAGGAAACATAGCCCTCTGTCTGCAAAACCTTCACATACACTTATCATGCTACCACCCTCCAGAGTAATTTTTTTAAGAAAAATGCTAAGTTGCTTTTTCAGATCTTTCTTCCAGCTCGGGTACAAGTAGAAAGCCTTGAAAGACAACACAACGTAGTAGTTAATACTAAGAACTTGCTAGATGTGTAACCGTTGGCAAGTTATTCACCTTCTCTGAGCTCCATCCCCTCATCAGTTAAATCTGAATGATAACCTGTATCTCAAGGTATGGTAAAGTTAAATAACATAGTTTCTAACTCCCCATAAGTGGTAGATCCTGTCATTGGCTCTGAGCTTTAGAGAAAGTGGGGAAGCACCTTGGATTCAGGTGATGTGATTTGGTGTCAGCAGTGATACCCCAATTCCCAGCATCAGTGGAGGTGCAGGAATCCATCATCTCCCTAACTGCTTCTCAGTTTGATTTATGTTATGCTTCTGTCATTTGATTGGAAATAAACTCTCAGAATGTCAGATTACATGCAACTATAAGTATAAAATAATTAAAAAGCAAAATGTCTTTTGGAAAGAGTATTCTTGATGATCAGGACTGTGGTCGTCACGTGCCGTCACTAGCTGTCATCACTAAAAAAAAGCCGTGTGGGTCTTGGCCAAGAAGGCAAGAATGTGTCCACAAGTCTTAAAACATCTAGGGCTCCAGTTAAACCTCTGATTTGTGAGGGTTCGCTTTACCCTGCTGTTTATGTTTGACCTTAAGTCCTTCCACCTTTTAAGCTCATAACCATTAACTGATAATGCTCACCAGCCTCGAATCTTAAACTGAATTTTTACACCCTTGTGTCCCATTCCTTCCAGTTGCCACGTGCTAAAACTCTTTTTTAACCTTTATTACTGAATACATTACACCAGTTTGTCTTCAAGTTTCCTTTTTTTCATAGACATGGGAAAACTCACATAGTTGGTTTCCCTCATTCTCAGGAGACAAGCCAGTTAAGAGAAAGCTGGTTTTGTATGCAACTAGGCTTCCTACCCTCCTCCTCCAGTGGGTCAGCTCCTATTAGAATGAAATCAGGGATGGGCAGCAGCATGCCTTGTAAATCGCCATCCATGGCCCCCATTATTTCTAAACCCAAAGACACCATTAGAACCAGAATATGTTTGCAGACATTTCTTTACAGTTGGGTCTATTGGAAAATGTGAAATTAGAAACAAGTAATTATTTTAAACCTTCCCCAACCTATGGAACAAAAAAATGGCAATAGGCAGGGAAGAATCCTAGTTAAAAAAAATTGATGCTTGTGGTTGTTGACCGACGTTTCTGGGGGAGAATGTTACCAGCAGAAAAGGCAAACGTGTGAATTGGGAATAAGACAGTCTCACTTCCCGAGCCAGGGTCCTCTGCATTAGACATGAGATCAAAGCCTTAAAACACCAGAAACCTGTGCCTTCAGACTGTGTGTCTTGGAACGATTGGCCTGGGTGCTGAAAAGAGCGCAGAGCCTTTTGGAGAATCCTTAACTCTGAGCATTCACAGCATTTCACATGCAGTGCAGTCCATCCCGGCCTTGGTCTCTCTCCTGCTTCCAGGAGCTGCTTTTGCAGTTCCCTTTGTGTCAAAGGACAGGGCAGTGAGCAAACCACCGGGCAAATTTGGGTGGGGCATGTCACAAAGCACCCACAAGTGCTTCCTGGAAACCATTCCCAGTGTTCTGGAAAGTGTGTGTGTGTGTGTGTGTACACTCATACATAATTTCTGGGTAAAATATACACACACATAGTTACATACATACTTTCTGAAAACACACACACTCATTTCCTGGAAACCATTTTAAGGTTGATTTTCTATAAATGTAGAGAGAACTATAGATCCATATAGAAAACCTTTTGCAAGTATTTTTAATTTATTTCATATAAGAATAAACTTATTTCACACAGCCATGAATAAATTTATTCTTTTTCCACAGATGTGGTGCAAAAAGAGGGGCATGCTTGAAGAATAGAGAGAAAAAATATTAAAGTAAAATTTTAGTTGTCAGTTTTGTAATTGAAGCCATCTCCTCACTTGAAAGTATTGTTCTCATTGAAGTAGAAGGAAAAGAGGAACTGGCAAATGGCCCAAAATGTGAATTTCCCCACACAAGTTACAAGCATATACAAGATTTCAGGAGGGCTCTTGCTGTGATGGGGGCATGTGAGATATTCCCAGGCCAGGACAGGAACCCACGTCCCCTGCATCAGCAGGCGGACTCTCAACCACTGCTCCACCAGGGAAGCCCTCCTTTCTCCTCTTCTTATTTCAACTTCTTTCTCTTTTTTTTTTTTCCTTCTTCCACCAAAAGGCAGACAAAATATACAACTATTATATACAACTATTTAATGACAACCTCATTTTCTGGAACTCTGGATAATTCATAATCCTGAACTTATCTTTTAAAAACAGTGTACTGATTGCCAATTATTTCTTGGCTTCTTTGAGGTGAATCTTTGTTTTTTATCCCATATTTTATCTTCTACCCTCAGAAATTATAGATGGTGATAGAAATACATTGCCAACATGTCTAAGATTTTCTTTGCAGGGAGATGGTAGGGGTTATACTCTGAAAAAAAATCTGAATGTGGCCAAACTGGTCCATGAAACCATTAATCCATTCATTAATTAGACAAGTGTATATTAAATACATAATATGTGCCAGGTGTTGTGTTGGACTCTGGAGATATAAAATCAACTAAAATGTGGTGTTTGCCCTCAAGGAACCTTTGGTCATCAGTATACATATTTGTCAATTACCAGTTGTAGTTTAGCGTGAGAAAGCCTTTGAAATTACTGCATTTTGAATCTGTTTCACAGGAGAATGAATGTTTTAAGTCCAGTTGTCACAGAAACAATTGGTAAGCCTTGCAAAACAAAGCCAGGGAGGTCATTTGCAAACCAGAAAGGCAGACTCAGCATAAAGACAGCTCCTGGCCTGGGGAGGAGCCCAGTGGCCTTTGGGTGCCCACTTCCGGATTCTGTGTGGCATCATTAACAGTTTTCAATAAACATCTTTTTTTTTTCAAAAGGCATAGTGTGGCCTACCTACTCAACATCCACCAATACTGTGAGGTCTCAGATAACTCTACTGGGATATAACCTAGCTCTTGAGTTGCATGAAGTAGATTGCCACTAGCTTCTAATACTTCATACATTCATGGCTCATTCAAGACAGCAACCCTAGACGAGTTTCTTTAAATCACTCTGTTTACGTAACCATCAACATTGTCCACAGGAGGCCGCTTCCCATCTGATGAGTGAGAGTCCATTTGTGATAGTTGACCCACATTAAAGCTGCCTGTACAGTGTGGCATGTTCTCTAAGGATGGCAGATAGTTTGAGGATGGTTTCTGTTGGTTGAAGGACAGTTCAGGGCTGGGTAGAACATTTCAACATATCTCAAGGCTTATTAGCATACCAAATAAAGTAGCCACATAGACAAAATGGCGAGATAAGGAGGAATAAAAAGCAGTCATTCCTTTTACCTTCCTTGGTCAAGAAAAATAACTTGTTTCAAAAGATATACCCTGCTTTAATTATAAAAAGAATCATCAAATGGGAATGGCTTTGGATTTCAAGAAATATATATGCGAATGTCTCAAATCTTACAGTCAAGCACGACCTTCGGGTGTGGATTTTTAAAATCAAAATAGAAATCATTTTAATATTAACAAAAGGTTATCATAAGTATTAGGACATTTGTGGATTTTCTGGTCGTTCTTTTCTATTAGGGTCTTAGCTAGTAAAGAAAACAGAATTTTATCAACTTAAAGAGTCAATTGTATTTTTATGTTTGGGGGTAATAAACAATCAATGGTTACCTGATTGTTTCCTTTTAAAATTCCCAAACAAGGGACTTCCCTGGTGGTCCAGTGGTTAAGACTTCGCCTTCCACTGCAGGGGGTGCAGGTTTGATCCCTGGTTGGGGAGCTAAGATCCCACATGCCTCGCTGCCAAAAAACCAAAACATAAAACAGAAATAACGTTGTTAACAAATGCATAAAGACTTAAATAAATAAATAAATAAAATTCCTAAACAAGAAGCTGGTAAACAAATCACTTTGTGGACAGTGTTGGGCAGGTTACTGCCCAATATCTGTTACCTTATCTGTAAAATTAGGATGATAGCATCTATCTCCAAAATGCTATTAAATTAAATTAAATAATACATAAAAATTGCCCTTTGTGTCTGACACATAGCAGGAGTTCAGTAGAAGCTCATTTCCTTATGGCGTGTGAACGTGTATCTGGCTCCAATTCAAAAGTGTACTCACTGAATCAACAAACTTCCAATGAGTGCCTCCGTTCACTAGATTTCGTGGCTACAGCAGTGAATTATAAACAGTGCTCGTCTTCAAGGACCCTGTGGTTAAGAATTCTATTTGGCTCTTCAGATCAGCTGAGCAGGCACGAAAATATGGGATGTGTAGTGTTACGTACAGAGCAAGGAAGAAGCAACTTGCTACTTAGCAAAGAATGAATAGAATCAATAGAATGTTCCTTGTATCTGGCACAGGCACAAATTATGCAAGTAAATAAATTTACAAAGAAATAATTCCTAAAAACCGTAGCTCCATACCAAACGATGAAGTTAGCAGAGCAGAGGTAAAGTGAGGCAGAGACATTTGATTGGGGACAACTTTGCCTGTTAAGGCTATTCAGCCAATTAACCAATCTGTCAAAATATGCTCCCACTTACTAAGTCAATAAAAGGGAGAAAAAACAGTAGAAATTAAGAACATCTGTTAATCTGTAAGTCATTTAATTCCTTTGGATACCTTATTCTCGTAACACTTTCATTAATAAACTTCTCTTTTAATTAATGATTATGTCTAAGTTGATGGAAGATCATTTCTCTCAAGAAGCCCACTTTACAAAGGGAATGAGACTAAAAAAATTGTCAGCTAAGGAAGGTCAGTGCAGATCAACTAGTTAAAGAATATACTGTTGCTATAAAAAAAAATTCAGATTCTATTCAACTCAATTCAAAAAAATATTTATTGTGTATTTGCTGGATGCCAGGAGCTGGCTGAGGTTACCAGGCCAAGTTCTTACCCTAAAACGCTCACACTCTAGTGAGGATCCAGATGTGTAACTCAGGCATTCAGCTCCCAGCTTCCTCGCCCCTTCCGTGCCTTCCCTTTCTCTCCCCTCTCCTCCTTCCCAGGATGAAAGAGGTGAGGTGGGCCCCCTACGTTGCCTGGTTATTTGCAAAAAATCTTTCTACATGGAAATATATATATATACGCATACATGTATATATAGCCTCAAGATGGTTTTCTAAAACTATCTGTGTGTATATAAGTATCTGTGTCTGTATATACATTTTTCCCAGAAATGGGACAATATTGTGTTACTGTTGGTTTCTTAGCTTGCTCTCATATGGTTTCAGGAATTAGTCTTTGTGTGTGTGTGTGTGTGTGTGTGTCTGCATATACATATATATTATGTGTATGTGTGTGTTCATCGCACAGAAATGTGGTGAAATGTTAAAAGTTAGGGAGTCTGGATATGTAGGATATGGAGCTTCTTTGCACTAATTTTGCAACTTTTTAGTACATTTGAAATTATTTCAAAGTATAGGGTTCTTCTAAAAGTTTTGAAAACAAGTGATTCAAGACCCTTTGCAGCCTCCCTTCTGCCTTCTTTCCTACCGGCACCTTCTGCCAGCTGTCCCTTGACACTGGATTAGACCCAACACCTAGAGCAGTAGAGCTGGAGGGGTCCATCGATTAAATGCATTAAGTTGGAGTCATCCCAGGAAATATTGAAATATACCTGAAATATACCAACAGGCAGGCCTTTCCCCAGACCAATTAAGTCAGAATCTCTGAGAGTTTGCCTCAGACAAATTTTTCTAAAGTACAGCAAGGCTGCAACGTTCTGACAGAAGTTCCTGAACCCCATGCCGTTCCGCTCCTCTGTGCTTTGTTCACGCTTTCGTCCTCCCCAGGAACACCCTTGCCACCTTGCGAGTCTCGAGTCTCGCAGCTATGTGGTTGTTTGTCGGTACCCAACTCAGGGTCCCCTTCCTAGCCTATCATCCAGACCTTCCCTCACCCACCCCTGAGAGAGCCCCTCTCTCCCTTGCTGTTGCCTCCCACACACACAGTCTGTGATTCTAAATCTCAAGCTCTGCTCTCCTGATGGCCTCCCAACCAACTGCGGACTCCCTCCCGGAAAAGTCTCCGTATGTTTGCTCTTGTTACCAGCGTGGGCCTAGCCTAGAGTAAGAGTCCAAGAAATGTTTACCAGTTCAATGCGAACAAGGTTACATGCGTTGGACTGAAGTTATAACATAGAGCTGGGAGGGCACTTAGAAGAGCTCTGTACACTGCATGGGGCTCTTAGCAAGGAGCTGATGCTTACCCTGACAGGAATAGTGAGTAAGGAATAGAATGGAAGGGAAGGGATGAGAAGGAAGTGGAGGTGTGAAAGCCAGTAACCCAATCAGGCAAGACCACAAGCAGAGCACAGGAGACGCAGCTAGGAAGCAGCAGGTCCAGATAGTGAGGGTAAGGAAGGTCATTCTGGGGCCTGAGTCATCATCCAACACAGAGCCTAACGACCCTGAGCACCTCAATGGATCATTTTGAGTGAGTAAGGAGTGAACTAATTTTTATTTTTTTTCCTCAAGTTTGGGGGGTTGGGGTCATGAAATTTTATTTAAACTATTAACCCTCTCCCCAGAAGAGTGCATACACACTTACTTACTTTCACCTGAAGTTTCAGAAGATTTACAGATTTTCTGAAATGTCTCTAGTGACCCCCCCCTCCAAATGATACCCCAAATGTTAAGAAAAGGGATGAAATTTAAGTTTTGGAGTGAAATGCTCTCCTCTCCCTCCAATCCTTTCACCAAACTGCAGCCAGAATGATCTTTTAAAATGGCAAATCAGATTATGTCACCTCTACTTAAACCCCTTCAGGGCTGCCCATTACTTTCTATACAAAAAAAATCTTCAACATGCCACTCCCTTTCTCACCCGCCTCTTCCTGCCACTTGCCCCCGAATTTTAGCCATCCTGACTTTGATTGCATTGGTCCTTAATATTCCCTCCTTCCTCAGGGCCTTTGCACATGCTCTTTTCTCTTCCTAGAATGCTTTCCCTACCCCCAAATCCCAGTTAAATCTCATTCTCCCTCAGTAATTAACTTAAATATCATTTACTCCCTGTTAAATATCTAATAGCTTCATGGCTTAAATTTATTATATTCTTTCAAATATAATAAATATTTGAAAGAAAATATGGGAGAGCCTGGGTGCTAGCCAGATCGATATGGGTTCAGTATTTAAGATGAGAATGATTTAAAGTCCAGCAATTCAATGACTTGCCTGACCAGGGTCATAGAGCTACTTGGTGGCGACATCAGGACTGAAACCCACACCTCTTGATTCCCGCCCTCCGCTTGTACCACGTTAATCCCTTATAGACGTCTCAGCTGAAGCTTGCTGTGGCATCCTCATCTCCCTTGCTCTCCCCAAAACACTCTAACCTGTTAACTGCCATATATGCCGGTAATGCTTAGTAACAGCTTCAGGAGCTTGACCCTGGAAATTCTGGATGCAGACTGTCTTCCTGTTTAAGACTCTAGTAAATGTGTTCAGTGCTGTTGGCTCTTAAACTCCAAGTGAGAAGGCCCCCTGGCTCCTCCATAGTCAACTCATAGAACATATAGTTTATTGATGTGTTTCCAGTAATAAACTTTACACCTGTGTCTCATGGGTAGCACATACCATTCAGGCTAAATGTATGAGATTTTTCTTTGGTATTTTTCTCCTTTGTATGGATTCAGACACTTGAAATTTATTACACACAAACTGACCTGGCAGTGTGCCCTGACCTTTAGAAAGAATGGTGGGAAATGGCTGCAATAGACATGTATTCACCTGTGGAAACAGAACAAGTAGAGAGGAACATTAACCCTTCTGCGTCCAATGTTGTTGGCCCAAAATGATGATAGTAAATTAAAGAAAACAGCAAACAATCAGAATTTTAAAAGTCAGGAGGGAAATTCAGAGTGGTACACTTGGAGAGAAAAAGCAGATTTTGCCGATACAACGCCAGGAGAGAAACTGGTTGTATTTCAGGATAGCGGGGCCTTGGGAGTAGAATAGGAAATAAGTTTAAACATAACTGAGCCTTGCAGGTTGCCCTGGAAGGAACCGGGCCTGATTCAAAATCGGGAAACATGCAGAAGGGTGACGTCCGAGGTCTCTAGGAGCAGAGCTCCATAAAATTCACTTAACTTTTTTTACTCGATGACAATTAAAAAACAGTTAATGAGAGTGATCATTTTGATCACTGGAATTCAGCCATGAAAGAGTTTAATGACCCGAGGCTGGGGCTGCCGTGTCTGTTCTGCAGAAATTTCTCCTAAATTTTATAGAGGCTGAACAGAGCTTTCAGGATCCAGGGTAACTGGGACAATGTAGAAGAGAGCTTTGGAAGGCAGGAAGGAGGAAGCAAAGGAAGGTTTGGTTACAGCAGGAGCTAAAAAGAAGGAAGCCTGCTGTTATGGACTGAATGTTTGCGTTCCCCCACAACCAAATTCATATGTTGAGGCCCTAAGCCCCAGTGCTGTGGTTTTGGAGGTGGAGCCTTTGGTGGTACAGTCAGCATTCATGCCTGTAGGTTCCACAGTCATAGATTCAACCAAACATGGATCAAAAATATTAGAAAAAAAAAAAATCCAGAAATTTCCAAAAAGCAAAACTTGAATTTGCCATGCACCAGCAACTATTTGCATAATGTTTATATTATACTAGGCATTATAAGTAATCTAGAGATGATTTAAAGTTTTCAGGAATATGTATGTAGGTTATCATACAAATACAATGCCATTTTATATAAGGAACTTGAGCACCCAAGGATTTTGGTATCCAAGGGGGGTCCTGGAAGCAAACCCCCATGGATCCCGAGGGATGACTATAACTAGGCTTAGATGAGGTCATGAGGGTAGGGCCCTTATAATGGGATTAGTGCCCTCAGAAGTAGAGACCAGAGAGCTAGCTCGCTCTCTGCCATGTGCACACATGGCAAGAAAATGTGTCTGCAAGCCAGGAAGAGACCTCTCACCAGGAACTGAACCAGCCAGTGCCTCGATCTTAGATTTACAGCCTCCAGAGCTGTGAGGATAGATTTCTGTTGTTTTCAACACCCAGTTATGGTAATATGTTATAACAGCCTGAGCAGCCTAACACACCTGCCAAGATGGGGGCTCAGTAAAGGTGGTGTGCTTGAATGACTGGGTCAGTGACAGTGGGTGAAGGCAGTTCACACAGGCTGATAGACCAACTGTGAACATCTCTTCCAGCTCCATCATCTCTTAGTGATGCCACATTGGCAGCTTGAAATTAGCCAAGGCGGGAGTGTTTACGCCATGGGAATAGGCGGACACCACAAATCAGGGTTTCCCCCCAGGAGAGCCAGCTGTGTAACGTTTACCAGCACACTCCTGGATAAGTTAGATGAAAGCCTTGTGAGAACATGGTTCCCTGGGGTTCTCACATTCACAGTACACCTTAACATTTGTTGTTGCTGTTGTTTCTGCTTTAACTAATACACAGTGGCACTCTTCAATTATCTTTTACTACCCATCCAGAGTGATTCAGCATTTGTAGACTCTCCTGGCAAACCAACCATCATTTAAAGCATTGTTTCTATGGGAAAATAGTTCCAAGTTGCAAGTTACTGACTTTGAAATAAACTTTTGTGAAAGAACCCATCTGTGAGTTGGGGACTTTCAATTCTGGGTCCTCAGGGGGAAGTTAGAGAACAGAAAGAATCATGTCTATTTAAAAAATATAGGTTGCAAAACATATCCTAAGTGAAAAGACAAAAGGAATAGAATTATAGAACTTGGAGGAGAAAAAGATGAGCAGTTTAACTTCAGGGGTGGCTGCCAGCTGTGTGTTTTTCCACTGTGAGCATCAGGGATTTGGTTAGACAAAGGGGAGGATACCTTTGTGGTACTTTTCTAGGATGTATGGTTTGTGGAGTTTATTTCAAACATTTCCAAACTTACTTCCACAGTCAGGGGTAATTTACATATGATCCATTTTGAAGACCAAGAAATGGTTAAGACAAGGTTACTTGTCTGCTTCAAGACACCTGTGGCCTTTATGATCCTAAGTCTGGCATAATGTATTGCAAAATTTTGAGATGCATAACTCAACAAATCTCCTTCATAATATATCTTAGAAGAACTAGACCCAAAATTTCTCATTTTTTTATCCAAAAAAATTAATATCAAAAACTAAACTCTCTCATATTAGTATTAAACCTTAAATCAAGCATTCGAAATCAACTTTTTGATCATTTAATGGGGGAAAAGATGTTATTTGGGGCTTGTGAAGTAAGCATTATTTTAATTATTCATTCAGAAGGGATGGGAATATTACTTTCCTAAATGAAATTGCAGTACTCTGATTTGGCATTTCCTTAAAAAGATCTGAAACAATGAAATAACAGCTGTAATTCTGCCACTTGGAACCTTAAATGGCTCACAGCACTCCCAGGCCCCGCTTTGACAGTTGGGTTACAGTGTGGTTTCAGAGCAACATTTTTAAGTGTGGTATATCCCTTCCTCCAATACTGGCATGAATCCTTAAAGCTTCTTAACGATGGATGACTCTGAAATACACCAGAGGTATTCTCTATGGCATATTTTTTATTTGTTTATCCAAAATCCCTAGCTTTCCAAATTTCCCTTTATGATCTGCCTTGGAAGGATTGTCGCCAGTTTATCTGAGAAAAGGGTTAAGTTCTCACCCAGACAGGACCGCCCAGCAGCCCCACCGAGTGCACTACCCTGCCTCCGTTCCAGCTCCCAGCACCGCAGACTCTGTGTCCCTAAGCGTCGCCTCTTACACGTGCTGATTCTCAAGACCCTCTGAGTCGGACCCTCTGAGCTAAAATCTGGGGCTGGGCCTGAGCACCAGCATTTTAACAGACTCCCAGGCCTGTTGAGAAGTGCTGTCAGGGACTCAGTTCTGCCCTCTCTCTGGGAGCAGAATACCTGGGGAGAGCCTGGCCCAAGGGAGCTTAGGATCTCACCGGCGATGCGCTGCATCTGTGGCTCAGGCGCCTGTGGTCTCCTTGGCTTTACCTGCTTCCTCAGCCTCTGCTGCTCAGAACCCCCACCCCTCCCAGGCCCAGGTGCTGCGCTCCTCAGTCTTGAGTTTCAAGGGCCCGATACGTTTTTTTTCTCCCTGTGCATCCGCCCTGTCTGCTCGCCTCTGGCTTGTTCAAACCCTCCAGCCTTGATCTCTAGCCTTCCTCCCTCCCTCTCTCCAGGCCCCAGGTCTACCTCTTCTCTCCTGCTTGGCCCAAACCTGTTCCAAGATGCTGACCCCTGCATCCTCTGGTAGATCCTCTCTGCTGGCAAAACACACCCCTTGGTGTCTTTGCTCTAGGCGGCCTGCCTGCCTGCTGTCCCCGAATGCTCCCCGCCCCACCAGCTGCTAGACGCTGTCACATCAGCCAGTCCTAGTAATGTCCGTCTGTCCCACTAGGATCTGAACTACTGAGGGTAAGGATCACCTCTGTCTCCTTCACTGTTTTCCCAGCAGTAGTGGGAGCCTAGTGAGTCTTGTGTGAACAACTGATACTGTTAAAAAAAAAAAAAAAAAAAAAAAAGGAGCGTGTGAATTTCACCTGAGAGCGCGATGCTCACATTGCAGACTCTCTGGCCCCGAAGTTTGTCTGAACGCTGCGCCCTCAGCTAGAAAGTGGCTTGTCTTCATCTTCACCTTTACATAGCGACCCGCCTCTGGCTCTTCGGGCCCCGACTGCAATGTCTTTTCACTTGGGAAGTCTTCCTGGAGCCCTGGAGACAGGTCTGGTACCCCTGTTGTTCCAAGTGCCCCTTATATAAACCTGATCCTGTACTGAGCACACTGCCTTCTGATGATATCCGTTAGCCTAAATTCTCCTCTAGATCAAGAGCACCTTGAGAACGAGGATTGTAACCTCAGCACCCGGCATAGTGCCGGGCATGCAGCTGGTGATCAGTTCCACTCTCTTTGCTGAGAGAGTGGAAAAGGCAGCTCAGGATCCTCTGGGCAGTAAGAGGGGGTTCTTCTCACATAACCTACCAAGTAAACCACCATAACTCTCACCACACTGTGTTCAAAGTGTCGATGTGTCTCCTCTACACCTGCCACTGGACGTGAAGCTGAATCTGGCCTCTGTACCCCTACACCGAATTAAATCTCAGAGACAGAGTTTTGGGTGAAGTAGAAAAGAATAGCTTTATTGCTTTGCCAGGCAAAGGGGGCCACAGCGGACTAATGCCCTCAAAACAGTGTGTCCCAACCCAGTGGGGGTTTGTGAGGAGTTTCACAGTCGAGGGGCGAGGTTGCTGATAAGGATGAGGGTGCATGCAGGGCCTGCATTCCTTCAGTCCAGAGATCATCTGGTGTCAGGTGATGATGGAGAGAGCATCATCAGGTAGTTACATCTTCCATCTGCTGGGGGCCTTGATTCTGCAGAAGAGCGCAAAGATATTGTTTTGTGTATCCATCGAGGGGGAACCAGGACCCTGCCCCAAGGCTGCGCTATTGTTTCTTGACTGTTCCTCCCTGGTCTCTGCATCCCCTCCCTTCCCTGATCAGCAGTTGTTTGCACCTGCGCTTTGGAACCCAAGGAAGGGGACACAGAAAGTCTTTTGTGCCCAGGAGCCCCACAGGGTCCTGCTCAGTCTCAGACAGAAGACTCTTTAAGGGCGTTGATGCACTTGCTGCACCTTTACGTCCTGGCGAGTCGTGCAGTGACTAGCATGGATTAAGTGTCTGTTTAATCCTGTGTTTCCCGGCGAAGACACTCTAGGCATTTTGAGGACAATTCTTAATTGTGTGAGGCAGCCCACATGTCACGAGACACCCAGCAGGCTTCACCCCCACCCACCAAATGCCAATAGTACCCTCCATGTATGCGCACGCACACACACACTTGCAAAAGCCCTTGGGTGGGGGTCCAGGAGAACAGTACTGCCCACAGTTGAGAGCTTGTCGTCAACTGACCTCTTCACCACAGCTCAGTGGGAGGCAGGACGTGGCAGCCTCTGCAGCAGTGCCGGGTGGAGTGCATGTGATCATGTGAGGTGGGGGTCAGGGCGGCGTCTGCGGCCCTCAGTAGAAAGGGGAAACCCATCTTTGGAATGTGACTAATCTTTTTTGGACGCTTATCAGACATTCCAGGCGCCAGGCTAAGTATCATCCGTGGATTCTTTAACCCTCACGACAACCTGAGGCCCCAGGTTCCAGAGAGGGAAGCTGAAGCTTAGAGTTTCAAGCCACTGACCAAGTTAGCAGGGCTGGTCAGCCACAGGTGTCTGACTGCAGACCCGGAATCACCACACTGTACTGCTGACTCGCCCTGTGCTTCTTTAACAAGAGCAAACCTCAAAATTCCCAGAGGAAAGGATCCTCTTAAAATCGGTCCTCTCCTATTCATTATAACGTAGAGCGGATGTTTCACAAAATACACTCTGTGTAATGCTAGTTTAGTGGGATGCCAAGTCTTAAGAGAGAAACGGGTTCCACGGGCAAAGAAGTTTGGGAAATGCTTTCAAGGGCACGTGCAGAAGGCAATGAAACAGTTAACTGTGAAGAGGCCAAGCAGACCTTGCTAGCGCCCCCAGCCTTTCACAGGGAGTCAGGAGGTGCTTTTAGAACATGGAGCAAACAATGGAGAAACTGTAGCAGGAGCTTATCTGCCAGGCAATGATTAAAAACTAATTAGCATTGATTAGGCCACAGGAAAAAACTGTTGAAGGATGGGTGACCTTTCTTCTAATTTCTTAATAATAATAATAATAGGTACTATTTATTATGTGCTAATTACTTTAATTATCTTTTGTAATTCTCACTGTTATTACCTCTCTTTCACATATAAAATGCTGAGGCCTAGAGAAGCTGGTGAAGCGACTTCTAAGGCCACATAACCAGTTAAAGGCAGCACCAAATTCGAGCCCAGTTACCCCTACCTTCATGTCTTGTGATTTCTGAAGACTAGACCCAAAGTCTCCCAGGACTTCATCAGGGTTTCACCAAGGGCTTTCCTGGGTGAAAATCCAAAGCAACTCCGATCTCTCAGAAGATGCCCATGAGTTCCTTGAATTAGTGGTTCATGTGATACTGTTGCAGGAAGGGGGACCCCTTCCAGGACCCGAGAGTGGGCTCTTGTCTAACACTCGGAAATGAATTGTCCAAGGAGACACATGTACCGACAAAGCAAGAGACTTTATCGGGAAGGGGCACCTGGGCAGAGAGCAGCAGGTTAAGGGAACCCCAGAGAACTGCTCTGCCACATGGCTCACGGTCTCAGGTTTTATGGTGATGGGGTTAGTTTCCGGGTTGTGCCTGGCCAATCATCTTGCTTGGCCCGTATTTGGTCTGACTCAGGGTCCTTCCTGATGGCGCGCGCATCGCTCAGCCAAGAGGGATTCCAGCGCGAGGGATTCTAAGAAGTTGGTCGTCTTCTCCGGGCTAGTTTTCCACAGCACCATGTTCTTTATCGGGACCTCCTGTGTGAGACAGCTCAGGGAAGCGGGTCTGGCCGAGGTGGGCGGTGTCGGTCAACAGTTCCCTAACAATGCCACTGCCTTTATTCTCAGAATCTCTCTTCAACCGAAATTAGTTATTTGGTCTAAGTACTAAACGTGAAACTTTTTTCTGGTATGAGTTAACGTTTCTCAATTTAGCTCCTACGTTTTAAGTTGACAGACTGCTATACTCTGTTACACTGCTTTTTTGGTTTTGGTAGCGTATCCGTGTTGATGAAACAACGTCCGTCTGCATAGACGTTCCCTTCCTGGAGTCGGTCCACCCTCCGGGAACAGCCTTAGCGGCCACGACAAAGCTCACCGTCTACCCAGGTTAAATGGTTGGTGGTATTAGCCTCGGACTTCTCACCTTTCCATTTTCTCTTTCCTTTTCAACAGATGTGGGTGCATTTTTTGAAGAGGGGATGTGGCTGCGGTATAACTTCCAGGCGCCCGGGTCCGGTGCTAAGGAATCGGGCAGCAGGTCGGAGAACTCCCTGGACCCGCAGAACGGGGCCCCGGACCTGGCCCGCGAGGAGATCTGCTTCAGCTTCAGCACCACCAAGGCACCCTGCATCCTCCTGTACGTCAGCTCTTTCACCACCGACTTCCTGGCAGTTCTCGTCAAACCCACCGGTAAGGATGAGGATACCTAGACTTCTGCCCTTCAGTGTTGTAATATCGGGGACCATCTCCAAATATACACTAAGCCAGGAGTGTCAGTGCGACTGAAATAGGCATCCTATTTTAGAATATACAAATGGACTTACTATCTTTCAGAACAATCGGAGCAGTTCTAAAGCATATAAACATGCCAAACACTGAGTCCATTTCCTCTCTGAAAACTTGAGTTCTATGACACTTGGAGTTTTAAGATCTCTTTTCTACAAATAAAAATATTTAGGTTTATCAAGGAGCAAATGTCTCTCATTTCCCAGTGAGACTGTACAGGTTGGAGACACGGAGGCTACCTCTCTCATGGTCTTGCTCTTTAATGACTGAAGCTCTGCAGCCTTTTTTTTTTTTTTAAACATCTTTATTGGAGTGTAATTGCTTTACAATGGTGTGTTAGCTTCTGCTTTATAACAAAGTGAATCAGCTGTACGTATACATATATCCCCATATCTCCTTCCTCTTGCATCTCCCTCCCACCCTCCCTATCCCACCCCTCTAGGTGGTCACAAAGCACTAGCTGATCTCCCTGTGCTACACGACCGCTTCCCACTAGCTATCTATTTTACGTTTGGTGGTGTACATATGTCCGTGCCACTCTCTCACTTTGTCCCAGCTTACCCTTCCCCCTCCCCGTATCCTCAAGTCCATTCTCTAGTCGGTCCTACAGCCTTTTCTGACAGCTATTTCAGTGTCGTGGCATCTTAAAGATCAAGATTTTCTTCTGTGGGAACTAAAAATTATTATTATTAACCCAATTCAGCTTGAGTGGTAATAAAATAGTAAATTCTTAAACTTCTCTGGGCAGTGCTCTGTCGGTTTAAAAGATGGGTGGGAAAAAAATGTTCCTTAGGACTCTTCCCTTTCAGAAATTATTTCTGAAGAAAGAAGCTGAAAATCAGACAAAGATTCAGCGTGAAGATGTTCATCATAGTTTATAGTGTTATTTATGAAAGTAAGAATTGGGAAGGACCTAGGAGTTAAATTTTAGGAAAATGGTTAGTAAAAGAGGGAATCACCATTTTATGGAATATCGTGTATCCATTAAGAATAATATTTATGAAGAGTAATTAATGACACGGAGGACACTTTTATGTAATATTATATAAAACCAAGAAAAGGCATGATACAGCCTTGACCGTACGATATCAGTTTAGCTCTGTAAAAGCGATGGACAGAAAAACAGCAGTAATGTGAGCGCAGAGTATCGTTGTTTGTTTGCGCAGTTGACTTGTCTCTGCTGGGTAACGCTCTTCCACGCATGTCAGATGCTCTCAGTGATCCTGTCCCTGTTCTCACCAGAAAAAAACAGTTAAATCAGGAAGTAGGAAAGTGTACACCCCTGCTCTCTGGAAGCTCACCTGTTAAGTTTCTTTCTCCTGCATCAGATTAAGTAGCTGTTCAATCCATCGATGTTCTCCACCCTCACGTCCCAGCCTCGCCTCAGTGGGCAGTGGGTTCTCACCTCTAGCTCGTCAAGAATGTCAGGAACATGCCTCAGTAGATGCTGTATTGTCTGCTCCTCAAGCCACTGCCATGTTAAAATCTGGTCCCAATTCTATCCAGTAACTCTCGCCCCCAAGCCTGCACCGGCCCCTGTGAGCACCCACGCGTGTGTCTGTGGGCCTTTGTCATGCTCAGGGGTTTTGACTAGTCGTTTCCATATTAATGTCTACCATGTAAGGCTGCCCGACGCTGTGCTAAGTGTTTCACATGCATTAATTCCCAAGAGCACACACTCTATAAGGTAGAGTCCATTCTTACCCTCTTCCTGCAGGTGGTAGACTGGAGCGCAGAGAGATTCGGTGATTTGCACCCTCAGCTGGTGATGGCACAACTGGGGTTCCTGAACCCAGGTGTCTGATGCTGGACCCAGAGTTCTCCACTGCCCTGCTTGGAGACCTCTAGAACACTCGGTGCATTTGCAAAGCATGGACAGTCGGTTTCTCTCTAATTATTGCAAGGCCGTCCTCAATCGCTAATGAAAATTTGGCTTTTTCATACTCCAAATACTGCATTTTTTATGAATTGAGATTTAAAGCTAGAAAAACTTGAGGAACTCATTGAGGGAAAAGACATCAATAAGGACTAAGCCAAAATGTCATTAAAATAAAATAAAAAGTGTTAACTAAATGCCCTGGCATCTCTTAAACTTAACATATTGGAAGCTGTATTGTCCTCCCTGCTCCCAGAACCAGGCCCCTCTTCTTCTGACAGTGCTACCACTTCTCAGACACCAGAACTCACAGCCTGGCCTCATTCATGAGCACTCCGTCCTTCCGCCTCTTGCAGGCCATCCAGCCTGACAAGTCCTGTGCGTCCTGTTCTCACCATGTCCTTCCAGAGTATCCCTTCCTTTGCTTCCCCACTGCTACTCTCCTGGCAAATGTCTTCTGATTCGGCGCTTCCCGACATTGCTGCTGGCATGGCAAACATAGAATGTTATCTTTGAATGGCACCTGGGCAGATGCGTGAGGTTGTGTTTGGGAGGCCCCCAGCCCAGGGACTCCAGCAGGCCTTACCTCCACAGATCTGCCAAGTCCTGAGGGTAGCCGGGCTCCTGGCACCCCATGACCCCACCGTGGGGTACCAGTGCACCTCAGCGCGTCCCTGGGATGCTCTGTCCCGACCGTCTCTCTGCTTCCAGTCACCCTAACCTTGCCCAGCCCAGCCAGAGTAGGTCTTCCTTCACACACAGTGTCCCTGTCGTACAGCCAGGAGGGCCTCCTTCCCCAGGATCAGGAGGACAGATCCCGAGTCCCAGCAGCTTCCAATCAGGACCCACCAGCCTCTTGAGTGAGAGCTCGGAGTGCAGAACCAGAAAGTCTGGGTTTGACTTCTGCTTCTCTGTTTGCAGATTGTGGGATCTTGGGCAGCCGTGAGCCACTCCGAGCCTCTGTCTCATCATCTGTTACATAGTGTCTCCCTCAGAGCAGTGCTGTGAAAGTCAAATGAGTTAGTAAGCGTAACACACCACACACACACACGCACGCTGTATGTGTGTGTTAGCGGTTATTATTATCCAGAGCCCATGATTTAATCTACGTTTTGCCGCACATTGAGGCCACGCCTCCCTTCTCTCCCTTCTCCACGAACTCTTCACTCCTCACACACCCCAAGGATGTCTGCCCTGCTGCCTGCTGTGCTCCCTTATCTGGAAAAGCTCCATCTTCCTCTGTAGCTTAATACCTGCCTTTCATTCTAGACCCAGATCAAGTCTCACCTCCTTTCAATGACTTCTGCTTACTTTAAACTCCTATTACACTTATTTTCAATGTCATTTGTTTGGCTTTTAGTACACTGTATTGTTACCCATCTTTGTTATAAATATGGCCTGTCTTCCCAGTGAGATGAAAGGGCCCCGCACTACATCTCCTGCGTACAATAGGTGCTCTGTAATTGTTTGCTGATGGTAATGATGATGACCAGTAGAGAATAAATCTGTTAAGCACATTATTTGCTGCAGCCAGTGAAAGAGTAGTGCCTTATAACTGCTTTAGTCCACCCGGGAGATGAACATGAGATGCAAGAAGTGAAGTATCTCTCCATCTTAATAATATTTTATTTTAATGAACAAATACTAATATTCTCCTTCCCATCATTTAGTGGTTTTCTTGTGCTATTGTTTGAAAGGAATAAATATATCATTTAAATTTTATTATTCAAGAATATTGCCATTACTGTTCATAGATGTTCACTATATATAAATTTTAAGGTCCAACTCATCTTTTTCCTCAAAGCAAATCATTTCCATTGCCATTAAGTGAAGCAGTTAGAGAAGTTCTACATCACATTTACAAAGTCCAAGAAATCCAGGAAAGAGAAAAAATAACGAAAACAACTTAATACTGATTTTAATGAGCTGGAGAACATAAAGGGGCCAATGGCGAAGAGACAGTAGGGAGAAAAATGTCCAGGGTTTTGTGGGGCTTTTTTGGCATAAGTACCAGTTCCTCCAACTCCTAGCCTCAAAGGCAGAGCCCTCTCTTACTTCTCTTTGCATCCCCAGATCTAGGCACGGCCTGGCCCATACCATACAGGGGCTGGGGATGGATGTCTGTATTAGAAGTGGACTCCACACTTATAGCCAGCCAGGCAGTCCACTTCTAGACCTTGAAAACTTGAGTTCAACAGGGGCACTAAATAAGTATGTTCTAAAGAAATTAAGTTTTAAATGATGAATGAATACAGCTGTGTATTTAAGAAAACTGGCTGTGATCATACAAGGTCAGAGCACCAGAAGTAAAGTGGAGAATAAAAACTCAAGACAATTGACTTGTTTTTTCTACCTGTAGCCAAACAACTGCCTAATCATCTCCTTCACTGCCAAACAATAGATTGTTTTTAATGCTATTAGAATAAAGAAAAAATAGGGTAAATCACTGAGGAGTGGGGAGAGAAGTAGCTCAGGAAACGGGAGCAACATATTCAAAGGTCCTGAGGCAGGAAGAATTGTATTTCCTAGGGAATAAAAGAAGTCCTAGGTAGCTTGAATGTAAAAAGTAAGAGGGTAAATGGCATGTTTTAAAATAAAGTAACTGGCAGGCTGTGATCAGACAGGACATCATAAGCTATGTTAAGAATGTATGTCTTGGGCTTCCCTGGTGGCGCAGTGGTTGAGAGTCCGCCTGCCGATGCAGGGGACGCGGGTTCATGCCCCGGTCCGGGAAGATCCCACATGCCGCGGAGCGGCTGGGCCCGTGAGCCATGGCCGCTGAGCCTGTGCGTCCGGAGCCTGTGCTCCGCAACAGGAGAGGCCACAGCAGTGAGAGGCCCCCGTACCGCAAAAAAAAAAAAAAAAAAAAAAAAAAAAAAAAAAAAAGAATGTATGTCTTTATCCTATAAGCAGCTGGGAAGTTTGAAGAGTTTTAAGTGAACCAGACAACTAGTCAGTTATGCCTCTTGAAAAGATTTCTCTGCTAAGAAAACATGGGAAGGAAGAAAGCACAGAAGCAAGGAGACCATCATCCATTCACTCAACGAGTAGTTATCCAGCACCTACCATGTATCGGGCATTGTTCTAGACGTTGGGAATTAAGTCATAAAGAACATAAACAAAAATTCTTACTCTCATGGAGTTTACATTTTAGCAGAAGACAGCAGTAAACATACTAAGTACAGTAGGTAGTATGTTGTATAGTAAGAACTGTCATGGGGAAGAAAGTAAGGCAGAAAAGGGAGAGCCTGGCCAAGGGAAAGGAGTGGGTAAATTCTGCTTCTAATAAGGAAGTCACAGAAATAGTCACTGAGAAGACAACATTTGAGCAGGACCTAAAGGGACTGGGGGGTCAGCCATGCAGATAACTGGGAAATGAGCATCCTAGGCGGAAGAACCAGCAGGTGCCAAGGGCCTGAGGCAGGAACATGCTGGCGTCTGGGGAGACAACAAAGAGGCCAGTGTGTTCAGGTGAGGAGTGAGAAAGGAGGAGAATAATGAGAGGTTGTGTCAGAGATGAGGGCGGAGACCACAGAGGGCCTGGTGAGCTGTTATGGAGACATCGATTTTTACTCTGAGTGAGACAGGAGGCCATGGGAGGGTTCTGAGCAGAGGACCGCTCTGACTGCCGCGTGGAGAGACCCGGTACGTGAGGGGCAGAGGCCAGGCTGGGCTGAGGGAGCGTGGCGGAAGGGCAGTAGTGAGAATGGAGGCTAGTACAGTAATCCAGACAAAAGACGAGGGTGGCTTGGTCCAGGAATAGAAATGGAGGTGATGAGAGCAGTAAGATTCAGGGTGTGTTTTAAAGACTGAGCCAAGAAGCTTGGCTGGTAGATCATACGTGTATTATAGGAGCAAGAGGGGAGTCCGGGCTTTTAGGCAGGAATAGCTGGAAGGATAAAGTGGCCGTTAACTGAAATGTGGGAATTGTGATGGAATAGTTTTTGGAGGGGAAGATCAAGAGTCTGGTTTCACGTATGTTGTGTCTGAGGTCCCAGTGCGACACCTCCATTAATGGATTAGTAGTAAGAGAGCATGGAAAGAGGGGACTCGCCTAAGAGTGAAATGGGGTCAAGTGATCACTTTTAAAGGAGGGACTGATTTGGATCACGTGATCCAGGCAGAAGCCAATGCAGGTGAAGCTCAGGTGGTGGCCGTCAGGTCACTGATAGGGTGTGGCCAGCACAGAGGCCCTGAGTTAGGCCAGGAGCTCTGCGTGCAGGGGCAGGCTCCTATGGGAGCGATACCAGGGCATTCTAGGTGCCAGTGGAGGCCCTGTGGTTGTGGAGATGGGGGAGAGTGGGTGAACTTAGACCCATTTAGGAGATGAAAGTCAACAGTGCTTGGTTGAAACGCCATAAAGCAAAGGAATCTAGGATCAAGTGCCAAGAGGAAACTCAAATAGTGAAGCCTTGCCAGATTTGTTCAGAAAGGAAAAATAGGAAATGCAAGTAATTCATGATTGTTCTTTCAATTCCAGGAACGTAGTTCAACATTTTAAATGGCACATGTAACGCTAAATAAGGAAGGGCAGCATTCAGAAACTACTGCATTTATTTACGTACACATGGGGACATGAGAATTACCTACAAGGAGATATTGCCAAATATTTAGAGTAGTTTACCTCTGGACGGTGGAGTTTCCAGTGACTTTCTTTCTCTTTTCTGTTCACTTTTTAAGTTTTAATTATCATGTTTTATTTCACAACTTAGAATATCAGTTTTGTTCCTCTGGAAGGCAAATGAAAAAGGCGACAAAGAATCTTTGAGGTGATTTACAGTTGACTAAACTCTTGCTAAATTACTGGCTCCATTTTTAAGCTCTGAGATGTCAAAAGCTATTAACACGAAGATTCCAATTTGAGTAAAAAATGAGATAAAAAGTCGATGGCTTTAAAAATCATAACTAAGAAATAAAAGCTACGTTTGCTGATTAATTAAAAGCAGGATATAGAATATTAATCTTTTGGAATATTGCTTGTCATTATTGGGAAGAAACAAGAAAGAGAAAAAAGAATAATTTGTTGAGGCAAAGTGAACTACAGCTGAGAGGCGATGAGGACCCATCTTTTTGCCTTTGATTTGCATTTGGCTTGATGAGGTCTCTAACCTAGAATAAAAGCCATTGCTTTGTTTTCTTGGTCTCAGTGAAGCCTCCCAAAATCCCATGGATTTATCTTCTGTAAATTATGTTTATTCTTAATATTGTATGTTCATGATTCTTTTATATGCTGAATGTCACACTTTGCTGATGGCATGAGGCCATCCCGGCATCCTGCATTTAGTTTTTATTTCACAGAGTATTTTGTGGGGCCTGTAGGCGTCTCCATGGTCCTGTATCGTGTATGTTCTCATTCTGCCATCCCAGGCTCAATCCCGACTTGGGTTGTTTATACCATTTGCTGCTTCAACTTGGAGATGACGGTCACTGATGGCTTGCTGTTGGTAGATTGTCAACGTGCGCGTGCCTGGTGCTGTGAGCCTTTATGGATTAGTGTGCCTCTGAGCTAGTGACTCAGAATTCAGACCGGCGGTGACATTGATGGACGTTGAAGCTGAGTTTAATGGAATTAGCCTCAAGGGGTGGGGGAAGTGACATTAAAATGAAATCCAGAGTGGAGAAATGACTGAGTTTCTTTTCTTTTCTCTGTGTAGGAAGCTTACAGATCCGGTACAGCCTGGGTGGCACCAGGGAGCCGTATAATATTGACGTGGACCACAGGAGCATGGCCAATGGGCAGCCCCACAGCGTTAATGTCACCCGTCACGAGAGGACCATTACTCTCAAGGTACACACGTGTTACTCATCAGGCGGATGTGATACAGGGTTGCAATCTCTGTCCTCTGTCATGCTGGGCTATTGGTTTTGTTTTAGGCGGTTAGGACAGGTGGAAGAGATGCTTCTGATACTTTCTCCTACAAATTTCTAACCTGTGAAGTAGAAAGATATCCAGTTCCTACAGGAAGGACAATGACAGAGTTGATGGAGAAGAGATTTCTTGGGAGAAGGTAGAATAAATGTTTACTCTGTACGTTCTTTGTAGCTTTCCTGCTTGTAGCCCTGCACGTCTATCGGTCTACTGCTTTTATCCATTGCAGCATCTTTTCTCTGCATGGTCTCAGATGTCTGAAGCTTATCGCGTTTCCCAGCAAAGGTTGTTTTGGTTTATCTGACCTACTTCCTTCATGACTCCAGTGCAATGTGAATAACTATTTTCTTTTCTCCTATGGATGCTTTGCCTTAAAAATCCTCAGTACACAAGCCTTCCCCAGCATCTCAGACTCTGGTGGTAGGCTTTCCGTACACAAAGGGACGGTTTTATTGCGACACTCAAACTTTATTTCAGGTTCATGGATTGTCCCTACCCCCACGACCGATTTTTACAATGAAGAGACCGGCCTGGGAGACACCATGAATAAAACATGGCATGAGGAGGTCTCCCTGGGAACTAAGGCAAAGATCAAGGCTGGAACTGTCACTGCATTCTCTAGAAGGGGTTCAAAATAGATACCTGTCAGGAAGAAGTGCAGCAGGGGGATGCTGTTTTGTCAGTCAAGTGGAATGTCATTTGGCAGGGGTCCAGCAGCCTCTCCGACCTCATTCGGATTCAGATTTGGCTGCTAACTGTGGGAAGTTCAGGTTGCAGAGGAGAGGCACAAGCCCCGTCTCTTCGTGAGCACTGGCGGATGTCAAATTCATAACTTGATACGGAGTTTACACTTGGCCTTTAGCAGTAATGCTAGAGAGCATTTTCAGGAGAGGCCTTTCCTAGGAAAATGACAATGTGCAGTTACAGCCTATTGCTCAATTAATCAAATGGGGCATAAATAAGCTTCTCTCATAGTGATGGACAGTCGCTGAGTCTAGCGCAGTGCCTGTCACGTGTTAGGTGCTGCAAATTACTTATGGAGTAAACCACGCCCATCTTCCACCATAACTCAAGTTTGATTCAGAAAAGCCAGCAAGTCCAGGATTAGTATGGTGGTTTATACCATTACAGGAAAGGGGTGGTTTTATACCATTTTATCAACGTTGTGTTTATTGGCTTTTGATTAGAGGCATTCTCTTGTTTTAAAGTGCGCCATCTGTCACCTCTCTTGAAGAAAGTGATTATCTTGCCATTTCACCATTGCAAAATAATATTAAAAGTTAAAAAGTGCTCAACAATCAGCTTGAAGGACAGTGTCAAGGAAGGGAGCTGTCTCAGCTGCAGAGTTTTGCAAGGTTAATCCTCACTGTCTCCAAGAAAACGCGTTGTGTGTCGGGACTGAGCCTTGTGGGTTGAGGAACCACATGCAAAGACGAGGGTGGGGTGGGTGGGAGAAGCGAGTCCAGGTGATAGGCTAAATAATTCCATTTCCTGGTGCATTTCCCCAAATGAGAGTCTGGAGTAAAGAAGGTCAAGATGGCCTCCGTTCTGCCAAATTCCACCAACTGGGGAATCTTTGGAAGGAAGCAGCAGCTCTTTAAGAGCAAATATTAGCTTAATCAGAGCTGCTGTCTGCTACAGTAAACGAGACATTACCCTGAAGCAGGGGACAGGGATGGGCTGTTTTAAGGACTTGGGGCTCTTGAGGAAAGGCTGAGAAATCCACGCAGTGGAGGAGCCAGGGGCCTGCAGAGTCCAGGGGACCAAAGCGGGGCTGGGAGAACCGGCTTCTATTGCTCAGGGCTCTTCTGATCACAAAGGACAGAAAACCAGTTCAGAATTCATTTGTAGAGAAAATTCCTAGGGTAGGTAATAGAATTTAAGAAAGGGAAAACCAAAATTTTGAAAGAATGCAGGGGACCTGGAGGATTAAAACAAAGCCTAGGCCACGACCGAATGCCTCTCTCTCTCTCTCTCTCTCTCTCTCTCTCTCTCTCTCTCTCTCTCTCTCTCTCTCTCCCTCTCCCTCTCCCCCCTCCCTCCCCTTCTCCCTGCTCTCCTTCCCTCCCTCCCTCCCTCCCTCCATCTTCTCTGCTTGCCCACCTGCCTCTGGACAATTCCTCTTGCAGCAGACTTCATCTTCCACACATCATGGGACACAGGCACTGAAGTCGGCTCACATCTTCCCAGTTTTGCTGGGACCAGAAGCAAGATCCTAGTTTCTCGGTTCTCATTTTAAAATCCGGAGAAGGTCTCTGATTGACCTGGCTGGGGTCACACACTCACCTATTGTGAGGGGAGGGGAACAGTGACTGAGAGCCCCTGATCAAACCTCATGATCAGAGTGGGGAATTGGGGAGAATCTTCCAAGGAACAGGACTACAGTTCCAGGAAAAGGAAACACGATGGGTACGAAAAACTTTGGCTACACAGTGCTTTGAGGTAAAGGAGAAGATAGAAGTGGGAAGCATCATAGAAGGCACGGAACTAATTCGGCCATAGGAATTGTACCCAGGGTGTTGGAAAGCCCTGTCGCCCACCTCCTCCTTCTGTCGTACAATGGGATGCAATTGCACTGAGATTTCTGGACATGTTTAGAAAGCAGATGCCTCAACCCACTTGAATGCAGCCTGGAAAGACTTCATGGTCTGGGGTGCACTGGTCTTTGTCAGCCCAGCCTCTCCATTCCAGCCCAGATGGAAAACAAAGGTAGACATGGTGGAGGAAGAAAACATATGGTGCCTGCTTCCAGACAAGCAGGTCGGGCCGATTCCCTGCTCCCATGACCTGCTTTCTTGCAGGCAGGGAAGACTGTAGAGTGTGGACGTAATTCCAAGGGCACCTTTAGAACTCCAAAAAAACACTCTAATTTTTTTTTCCTGGAAACAATCTACAAATCCATCTTGAGAACTTCTACAACCTCAAGAATGTATGGAGAAAGATATAATAAAAGGTTAATCGTGATTACTTCTGTGTAAAGGGATTATAAATGGCTTCATTTCCTCTAGAGTTTTCTGTATTTCCTCATTTTTTTTTTTTTGTTTTTAAGCAGAGGTCTTCTAAGAAGCCCATATGATTTAAGTTTATTTATTTATTTATTTATTTATGGCTATGTTGGGTCTTCATCTCTGTGCGAGGGCTTTCTCTAGTTGTGGCAAGCGGGGGCCACTCTTCATCGCGGTGCGCGGGCCTCTCACTATCACGGCCTCTCTTGTTGCGGAGCTCAGGCTCCAGACGTGCAGGCTCAGTAATTGTGGCTCACGGGCCTAGTTGCTCCACGGCATGTGGGATCTTCCCGGACCAGGGCTCGAACCCGTGTCCCCTGCATTGGCAGGCGGATTCTCAACCACTGCACCACCAGGGAAGCCCCTCGTTTTTTAATTATAAGTGTATGTTGCATTTTTATAATCGAACAAAAATGTAAAACACACATATATCCTCAACCCATTCTGATAGCCCCCAGTTACAATAAAATATAATGACAAATATATTTAAATAATTTCAAATTAAAATGTACTTCTCATCAAAGAACAAAAAATAAGGCTAACTCAAAGATGAGTTTAAAAGTGCCATGGAACGGCTTCCCTGTTGGTGCAGTGGTTGAGAGTCTGCCTGCCGATGCAGGGAACGCGGGTTCGTGCCCTGGTCCAGGAGGACCCCACATGCCGTGGAGCGGCTAGGCCCGTGAGCCACGGCCGCTGAGCCTGCGCGTCCGGAGCCTGTGCTCTGCAACGGGAGAGGCCACAACAGTGAGAGGCCCGCGTACCGCAAAAAAAAAAAAAAAGAAAGAAAATGCCATGGAATGTCGACAGATGAATGGATAAAGAAGATATGGCACATATATACAATGGAATATTACTCAGCCATAAAAAGGAACAAAATTGAGTTATTTGTAGTGAGGTGGGTGGACCTAGAGTCTGTCATACAGAGTGAAATAAGTCAAAAAGAGAAAAACAAATACCATATGCTAACACATATATATGGAATCTTAAAAAATGGTACGATGAACCTAGTGGCAGGACAGGAATGAAGACGCAGATGTAGAGAATGGACTTGAGGACACAGAAGGTGATGGGAGACTGGGATGTAGTGAGAGAGTGGCATGGACATATATCCACTACCAAATGTAAAATAGATAACTAGTGGGAAGCAGCCACATAGCACAGGGAGATCAGCTCGGTGCTTTGTGACCACCTAGAGGGGTGGGATAGGGAGGGAGGGAGGCCCAAGAGGGAGGGGAGAGGGGGATATATGTATACATACAGCTGATTCATGTTGTTGTACAGCAGAAACTACAACATTGTAAAGTGATTATACTCCAATAAAGATGTAAAAAAGAGTGCTATGGAATGATGCCTTTGGAATTAAGGTAAAATTCTATACATTTATGTATGTGGAAACATCATATAATTTAGATGATGTTTGTCAGTGTTTACAGCGTTTTTAAAAGCAGGTTTGCTTTCCTAGCTGGGTTTGGCTACAGCTGACTTTAAATAAGTTTGCATTCCCGGAGCACACGCTGTCTGAAATGGTGCTGAGCGCCTGAGGGAAACTGACCTTGGCTGAAACATTTGCTGCCAAAAGACGAAGTGCCCAATGTCCACACAGAGAATGAAGGACCGACTCTCAGAGTTCTCAGATGCCAGTGCAAACCAGAGCCCAGGACAACCCTCAAGTTGCATCGTTCATGGAAACTCACAGTTGCACCCGTGATAAAGCTGAAGGCTTAATGCCAAATGTAAAACAAACCCCGAGCGGGCAGAGAGCACCCGAAAAACACTGCCTGTGATTAAAAACTGTGCCAATTAGCATCCTCTAAGAACTGAACATCACCATTACAAGGAATAATTTCAAAGCCTTGTGTTACAAATCCTTTCTTCTTACTTTCCTTCCTGCCTGCCGTCCCTGGCTTCACCCATCCTCCTTTCCTTCCTTTCGTCCCAACCACATTGCACAGGGGATATAAGGTGGTTTACAGGGAGTACATAAAACGAAATTGAGAGTTAAAGTAAGTCACGAGAAGTAGGGCCCCAAGACAATGGGGAAATGGAATACGGTTACCCAGGTCAGAAGGTCTTATCCACTTGCGTAAGTTTGGCTCAGAGCTTCTTGGTGCCCGGAAGTCCACAACCCATAAGCATAAAATATACCAGCTCTTCCAGGGAAATGGAATTTTTCTTACTCTATCATTCTTTCCCTTTTTTTATCTACCATGGATTCTGTTTACTGGCATGGCAAGCTGCCCATAGCACGATCCACTTGGCAACATCACATGCATGATGGTAGCTCACGTTTATTGGTGCTGTGGTCCAGGCACTGTGCTAGCACTTAACACACATTTTCTCATTGAGTCTTCACAATAGGCTTATGAGGAATGCACCATTAGTATCCCCATTTTAGAGATGTGGAAACTGACACTCAGAGTGTGATGTAGCTCACTCAAAATTAGGAAGCAGCGAGTAGCAAAAGCCTAGATGAACCTAGGTCTACCACACTGAAGTTTACACCTGCTCTTAACTGAATCACTTAGTGGAGAGATGTCTGGGAGGGTGACCATAAAATGTTGGAAATGGATACCTCTGGCCAGTTGGAAATTGAGTGATGTTGAAGTTATAAAATAGTTCAAAAATATGCAGAAGTACAGAGAATAATAAAACATACACCTATGGACCCACCATCCAAACATTAAAAATTTTGGCATTTTGCTATATTTCTTCAGAGTTTTAAAAATGTGATAGTTGAAGCCCCTTCCTCCTTGTTACATAGTGAGTACCGAGAGAGGTGGTACGCGGGGCGTTCACCAGCGTTTCTGCAACAAATGTGTTTTTCATAAACCTGCTTGACGTAGCATTTCCTTGGGAAAGTCAAGTATAACTTAAAAATGAATTTCAGCCCAAACAGTTCTGCAGGCAGTGGGGTAGAACAGGGTGATGGGAGATGAAGGGAACAAGGGCTGAGGTGATACAACTTTCTGATATTCTCACCTGATCCAAGGATAAAATTAGCTTGAAAAATGAATTAAATACATGTTCCTTGAATAACTATCAAATATTTAGGGGTTTTATGGAAGTTTTACAGTGGAGGGTTCAGGGATATAGTCTCTGGCACAGATACTCCTAATCCATTTTCTCTAAAAATCAAATGAACAGATGGTAAAGATGTATCATTTTGGCTTTCATGTAACTGGAGGGCCAGTTCCCTCTTTGCCAAGAAGAAGCTAACAGATTTTCTGCAAGTAAAATAAGGACTTTCTTAAATATTCCAAGTCCTCAGACACAAATGATGATCAGGTCCCCAAATTTTTATAGCACAAAGAGCATGACTTCAATTGTTTTCATCAGGAATTTTCAAAACAAATGTTCCTCGGACTCAGTGAATTACATCTCTTAAAATAAAGGCGATAATTTCTTACCTGCAATTAATCAGAATTTCAACCAAATTGTATAACAGCAGTTGCATCAATTGCTAATTGAGCTGTATATTGAATATGAATCCTAAAAATGGTCAGAGGAAAGTGTTACCAACAATAGTAGCATACGGTGAATGCTAAACGCCGGGAATGTAGAAAAAGACCAGGATAACACCAGTTGCTGTAACAACCCTAAAATGTCAGTGGCTAAACCCAATGAAAGTCTGCCTTATATCAGATATATTTTCTAAAGAGGAAAGTCCTGTGTTCTGTAGCAGTGATGAAATCATGCTGGGTAGACGCTCTGAGGACGTCCTGCTGCCGCCCTTGGCCATGGGAGTAGTTCCTTGAATAGGCCAAATTCCTGTCCATTATTTGCGTGGCTCTCCATGGCTCTCCTCTGAACTGAATGTTGGTGATAATGCATTCCTTGAAGCTGTGCAGCTTCCAGGGACCGTTTCCTGCAGGTGTCAATTACACTGAGGGTTGTTTTATACTCACAAGCCTTTGTAGACCAGACCTGCAGTTTCTTTGCCGATATAGTTGCTTCAGAAGCTGAGTTGGCTTCTGATCTATCTGCTTCTGGTCAGTTTCGTGTACCAGTAGATATGCCCTGCATTCTTCCCTAAACGTGGCTCTTGGACCGACATAGTCATTTGCTTCCAGGGACCCTTGCCTCTCTCTCAAGGTCATGGCAGCTACCTTGAGGCCATCTGAGACAAGAGGCTTAGGTGGTTGTGGTGGGGTAAATACTCTTAATTTTAACCTCCCGCATGGCGCTGAGCCAGTTTGCTGAGCTGAAAATCTTCATGTGCCCTTGTTGGTCAAAGCTTTTTGCAGTTTTATTTCTTACTCTCTGGTGTGAGGCTCTAAATTTTTGGACTTTTCTCTATTCCCTTTCACTGATGCTTGGAAACTGGCCAATTCTTTTCTGAACTCATCTCTTCCTTGACATAGGCAGCAGGAAACGACTGATACCCGTGGCCATTCTGGCTCTTTTGAGCACTTTCCCTAAAGCCACCGGTCATAGGCACTTAGTCTGCCTTCCAGGTTATGTGCGGTGACAGATTTACAAAACATTCGCTTGTATACCATTACTGTCTGTCTTTCCAGCCTCTAATATCCATACCACAGGACCAATGCTACAAATGTTAGGTTTCTCTTACGGCAGTACTCTGCTTCAAGATACTCATTTGTGTTCATTGGGGCTGCATTAGCTACTATAATGAAAAAGAAGTTCATAGATTGTGGTCATGTTTTCATGGGTATATACTTAACTCCAAACTCATCAAGTTGAATACATTAATTAGGTACATTTACTTGTAGGTCAAAAATAAATAAATAAAATAGATCGCAACAACAATGAAAAATTGTTGGAGGAATTTTATTAGCAGTAAAATGAAAAGTGATTCAATGATAGACTTAAAGGGCAGCTATATATGTTAATTGACGTGAAACATTGATGGGCAGGGTGGCACCACTTTTTGTATGTGGAGAAATGTTCAATTGTAAGGAGTTTCAAGTAACCGCCTCAAGCCAGGAGAAATTCTCTCTGTACTGGAAGGGCCTGAATAATCATGTTATGTGGTGCTCAAAATACTTTCATACGTATCCTCATTTGACGTGCTCAACCTTATGAGTTGGGAACAGCTGGTACTATTAGCCCATTAAACAGCTGAGTAAACAGAGATAGAGGATGTCCAGGTGACTAATAAGGTCCCAGTGCTCATGAGAGGCAGACTCCTATCTAGAACCCATATAACCAGACCCCTCCTTCCGGGGCTGGTCGCTGCTCACCCCATCGCCTCTTTGTCGCCTTTGAGAGCCATCAAGAGACCCAGGCTCACCCCTGCCAGTTTGCCTTATAAACTTTTGAAAATTCTTAAGAGTTTTAAATAAAAGTAAGTCTTTTGGAGGGGTTAGTGTTTGAAGTCGATTAGGGTAGCAGTGGGAGCTAGTAGCATGCTTGTCTGATAAACTCTTTTGACCTGTGTTGTGTTTAGAGACAGGAGGGTGCAGAGAGCAACCTAGGAGGTGATAAGACAGCCTTCCACGTGGCTCAGAGAATGCCACCTGCAGCTGGGAGGTGAAACGTGTATG
The DNA here is from genome assembly GCF_963924675.1 of Phocoena phocoena. Lineage (NCBI taxonomy): Eukaryota > Metazoa > Chordata > Mammalia > Artiodactyla > Phocoenidae > Phocoena > Phocoena phocoena. The sequence goes on from NC_089227.1 coordinate 98,508,550, forward strand.
CTAAAGGCTCTAGGAAAAGAGGTTGATAGAGCAACAAGCTTTTTAAAAAGTGCTGGAACAGCTTATAAAGATGATTTGGCTTAAATGGCTTTTCTCAAGAATATTAATAAAGATTCCAGGAACCCCACCTCAGCCCAACACAGGAGAATCCTATTAAGGCAATGATACTAACACTAATAAAGTAGTGGTAGTGGTAGTAGTAAAAGCAATCAGTATTTCTTGAGTGTACTATGCGCCAGTCTCTGTCTTACTGCTTTCCAGGCTGTACTTTATGCCCATCACCCTCCTGTGAGATAAGTACCATTATTCCCATTTTACAGCTGATGAAACAGAGACACAGAGAGGTCAGTAAGGGGTAGAGCTGAGGTACAAACCCAGGTCTGTCTGATTCCCAAGCCCAGACTCTAAACACTGTGATTTAACTGGTATTTAAATTGACCATGAATTAGGTGGTCTGGTCAGAGGCCATAGAGGACCCTTCCTCAAATACATCCACCTACATTAGAAAACTGACTCAGCACAATTTCTACAAAGTGCTGTTAGATAACAAATGAAAGGTGTAGAAAAGTGCATGCAGTATGACCTCAGTGCTAAAGAAACTAATGACATAGAGCCTTTAAAACAAACCATGAGTAGCATGTATGTTAAACAAGAAACAAATATATAGCCTACTGCAGTTTATGAAAAGGTATATTCATTTTTTTGAAATACCAAATTACATGATAGTCTCCTTAGAAAAAAATAACTGTATGTAATGGAGGGAAAACACTTTTTTTTTAAAAGAAAAGCCCTATTGAGATTTGCTGGAGGTCATAAAATCGCAACTTTTCTCAGTGAAAAAAGTAAGCAGTCCAACTTTCAGGCCAGTGTTTGTGCCACATAAAGAGTTCCACATCAGTTTTCCTGGAAGCATGGACATAACCTCTGGTCCTTCCATCTGAGCATCCTTCTTTCCTGTGCTGGCATGGAGCCTGGCCTGAAATTAGAAGCTGAGGCTCAGATGAATTATTTAAAAATGTGGGCCTTTATTACCCTTGAACTTTCTGCCAATAACGAACAATACTAAAAAGTGTATAGCTGTAAACACAACTGAAAATTTTAATATCAGAGGTTGTTCAAGCCTTTATTTAAAAAAATAACACTGTTTGGAAGCATTACGTCTTTTTAGGGATGTCAGAATAAATAAAGGAAGTTGACCTCACTAGTCTAAGGCCCTGCCCTGAGATTACATTTACTGTAACATCTTCCCTTTGGCTAATTTAGTGTTTCTCTCCTCTGGAAGATGAGCTCACAGCCTTGGTTGTACATTACCAGCACGCTTGACAGAAGGGCGGTGGTTGCGGGAATAGTGATGAGCCCTTTGATGTCTCTAATCCTTCCCTCCTGGGAGCACTTTGACCCATGCACTGGCTCTCTGTTTGGGTTCTCAGCAAGTGTATTACTGCTTCTCTTCCTGCATTCATGGAAGAGCGACTCAGATGTTTACTTATGCGGAGGGCATAGGTCAATGTTTTATTTGTTTCTCATATCATTACAATGGTTTAATTCCACAGAAGATACCTGGGAAGAGAAGAGACAGGAATGTGTCTATTGAAAACTTGCCCGTTAATTTGGTCTGCACATGTGTCAGAGTTTGTTTTGTTTTGTTTTCAGTATTTCCATATATCCAGAGAAGCCTATTCACAATCGAGACACACATCAAAAACCTCATGACCTCATTCGCTTTGTGTCATTTGGTTTTAGATTGGGTTTTGGGTCCTTGGCCCATGGTAGGGTATTTTAGCAAATTTTCCTTATTTATTTCTGAACAGAAAGTAGGACTGTTTGGTGAAGTGTCTCCAAAAAAGAAAAACAAGATACACAACCATCAGTGCCGAGGATTCCTCCCCCTGCCGCCGTGTGTTCAAACTGACCTGCAGCTGTAAACTGAGACCATCTGTGTACTTAGTGGTCTGGGCACCCGCTATGTAAGGTCCCAGTTCCGAGGTGTGCAGTGACGTGTGACAAAATGTTCTCAAGATGATTCTGGGATGTTCCATTAGCAGTGCATTTTTTAAAATATTAAAACCATATGATGATCACTAAGGATTTAACGCTATGCCATGTAATTGACATTAATCTCTTATCCTTGTCCGCCACTCAGCCCACGGCATGATGGGAAATTCCGAACAGCAACCATTCCTTAAGCCTGACTTGGGTAAAATCAGGGGGTCGTCAATGCCATGCCATATGGCTGCTTATGAAGTGCAATTAAAATTAACTCAACTTCATTGAGTATACATTGAGGAGAACAAATATATGCTGTGTACCTATTACATGAAAGAAATCCAGGTAGACAATGATGAGTTGGTGGGGCAGGAGGAATGAATGAAATGTATCCTTTACCCTCAAGGAGTTTATATTCTGGGAGGAGAGAAAAGCTGTATACATATACACACTCGATATACATTTCTTCGGATAGTAGAAGCTCATTCCACCTAATTCTCCTCGGCAAGAGACTTAACAAGTTGGTCTCCCAATCAGCGTGTAAATAATAGACTGGGGATCTAGCAGAAGAGAGTATTATGAGTCTTGGCTGGTAAAAAGGCCATAGCACATGAAGCAAGATTTCCCTTTGAGGATGGTCTGAGTCTAAACGGAGACCACCATGGATTGTTGTTACTAAGACATAAATTTTTAAACATCCTTATTGACAGATTCCTCCACTTCCTAACTCTATGTTCTCTGGCAAGTTACTGAATGCTCTGTTTACATATTTGGAGAATGGGAATAAGGCCACCTATTTTAATGGGGCGTGTGTGTGTGTTAAATGAAATTTTACATGAAAATATCTAGCATCTTCTATGGCCCAATAAATGCTACTATCCTTCCTTCCTTCCCAAGTCCCTTCTCTTTCTTAAAAGCAAAATGTAAGAGAGCAGCTGTTAGGTCATTATCAGCAGGGCCTTCAGAACCAAGGTTCCTGTTCTATCCATTTGCAGTTCAACCCAGGGAGCAAGTCCTCAGCACCTTGCACGTTCACAGCGGGCAGCATGGCCGGTGGCTTCAGAAGCCACAGTCCAACAGAAGAGACCGTCAATCACACAGATATGAACCAGGAGCCAACTGAAGTGTGGACTCATGCTGAGGAAGCACAGAATATGGGGGGAAATTAATCATCCTGGGGGTGGGAGAAATGGATCAGAGGAGACCGAGGAAGGCATTTGAGCCGTGCCTTAATGTTTGCATGGGGGGCAGGAGGACCACGTTATCAGACTTATTTTTTACCACAGGGAGCCAGTATTCGCTCTTCTGCAATCCAAAAAAATTACAGAGGGAACCGAAGAAAAAATAAGTTTAACCCATCAAACTCATCTGATCTGAAACCGAGAAAGACTCATAATGAGTATGTCAACACTTCCAAGTTTTTCATTTCTTTTCTAAAGCAATTTCATCTGCAAAAGAATTATGCGCTCTAAGGCTGGACGGGACCTCCCTCCAGAAAAACGTGTTTACTTCGCTTTACATTTCTTACAGCTCAGCGGGAAAACAGTTGCAATGCAGCTTCTGACCCAGTTTAGGGTTTGAGATGTCAGTTCTCTCTTTTCTCCTCCAGAATGCGGCCAAAGCTGTTGGACCGTTCATTTTCCCCCCAGGCACACTGTCCTTAAATCATCTCTCAAGAAAGAAGGCGAGGTTCCCGGATTTCTATTCCGTCTGGCATGAAAACTAAAGTCCAATCTGTGAGGCATTATATCCTTATATCCATCTGCAGTGCACTAAAATCACTCTCAAAGATGGTAATTCTCAAAGCAATTTTGTAACACAGCAGACAGAGCGGTGGTTCCCATGCCCAGGTAACTGAAAGCAGGTTCCTATCTCACGTAAATGTATCTCCTCTCTGAAAAATAAATGTATCCCCATATGCCGTCTGAGGTTCTGAAGGGTTACACTCTGCCCTTTTACTCAGTGAAGGGAAAAGTCAGCACAGGGACTGAACGTGAGGATTTTGATGGACCCGGTGGCCTGGAGCAGGTCCCGAGCTAGTGCTAAGATGCCCTCTAGTGGTCACTAGCCAGAACCAGTGCTGAGGGTGGGGAAGGGAAAACTTCCGCATGAAACTAGCTTAGGTGAGGCTTCTACAAATGCTCATCTAATGCAGAGTCAGGAGTTGTAATGTGGGTCATTTGCATCTAATGTGGAATACTGGGATGGCCATGGGGCTTGGTGTTGCTTATATAAATGCGAGCTTGATGTCACGTTCAAAGATACAGCCCAGGGATTTCGTTCTCACCTGTGCTTCTCACAGCTCTGTCCCTGAGCCCTGGGCACTAGAGAGCCTGAAGAAATGTTTGCGCAGTGACTGGATAAATGAATGAATCACATTTATAAATAATGGATTCTGAGCACATGTGCTGCATTTGAGAGTACAAAGATTCTTTCTGCTTCCTAAGGTGCATTTGACTTGCATTCTTCCCTGTCCTGGCTGGTGACCTAAAAGAATTAGCCCTACCCTAACATCTTTGATATGAGGAGATGTGATCTGAATGCTGGAGGGGATGGTAATAAAAAACTTCATGGGTAGAAGCGAGGGTCTGAGCTGGTATTTCAACAGTGAAGATGGCACAAGAGCGTCCAAAAGGAAGTGGAAGTAAAAGCAAATAAAGCCACTGAATAAATACTGCCGCTCCCTCCAGCATCCCGCCCTATATCGGTCACCCAGGCCACCAGCAGAAGTTAAACTGCAGAATAGACAGAAATGAGCCCTCTCTACCCCTCTGAGGATGACATCGGGATCTGGATTATCGACCCACAGCCTCTGCCTTTGCTTATGTGCTTAAGCCCCACAGCCGAGCACCACAAATGCACCGTGGTGCCAGCGGCGAAGTAACTGACAGGCTTCTGTAGCCTCTGACTTCCGACGTTGAAGTCATCTCCGAAAACCCGTCCTGCAGCCAGAGATGGTTGCAGACAGCCAGGGTCACGTAAATCAGAAGATCCCTAAAAGGAGAGGTAGCAAGATGGGGGCCAGGAGGACACCAGGCAGAGGCGATGCCGGGCTGTCCCTGCCCTCCGCTCATTCCCAGGAGTACCTTGTGCAGCTGCTGTGGACGTCCTGCCAGCCTAGCTTTGCAACAGCACAGGATCCAGGCAGACACAGTAGCGTAGCTCAGACTCTACAGGCACACAGACCTCTGGGCTGTACCTCTCGGGAGCTGTGTGTCCCTTTAGGCAACGTAACTTAATGCCAGGGCCTCGGTTTCCTCAACTGTATAATGGGGTGAATGACAGTCTGTGCCCACAGGGCTGTTTGCAGATTCAGTGAAATAATATGTGTAAAGTACCTAAGGTGGGATCTGACCTGGAGTTGACTTTCAAGAAATGTTAGCTGCTACACTGATGATGATGTTGATAACATGGAAAAGGGGGAAGAAGAGGATCAAACTTTGGGGGGATAGTCTTTGCACGTTTCCTCCTTCTCCCAGATCCTTTCAGCTACATATTCTTTTTTCCAAGACAAGTGAATGCTCTCCTTAGATTTCTTACCTCATTTCTTCTAGTCTTTCCTATTTCCCATTCCTCACCACCTCTACTAAATTCTTCTACCCCTCCCCACATTCCACAGCCTTAAACAACTACATTGTTTCCAGGGAGCAGAGCCTTAGTGCTTTCTGTGAAGCCAGCAGAACTGGTCATCATTCAAGCTGTTAGACCCTGCATTCACCCCACATTCTGAAGTCACTCTGTGTTTAATGATTTTCGTGATACACCTTTATACTCTTTCACCTGGAAGAGAATTTAAAGGATGTGGATATCAGTCCTCTGATAATTGCCAGTTTTTAGACTCCATCCTGCATATTGTTATTGCTGCCAAAACCTACTGGCAAGGGAATATCAATAGAGCCTCTGTACAAAAAAGAACGTGTTTGCTGAGTTTTCTTAATATCAAGGACTTTAACTATATTACAGTTGAAATCAATAGAAATGTAACCTTTTCAACCACATAAAATGAGTTCATATTTTTTATTAGTCTTTTTCTGCCATTACAGTGTCATGATTGCTGGAGGAATGAGGTCAACCTAAGCTTTAATGAAAGACCATTCAGGAAACAAACTCAAACTCATTTAAATACCGAAGCCAGTGCCTTAAAAAGATCAATAAAGTAAAAGCACCTGGGGTCGCTTTACTTAAACACCCCACATATAAGCATCATTCCACAAGCACGATGTGAGCAAACCTTTAACCCTAGAAGACCAGCCAATTAGGAAGAAAATGCTGTTTCATTAAATAGGTTTAGAACCGTAAAGCCCTTAATCCTTAGTCTGATTAGAGGTACAGCATTTAAATTTTCTCTCCATATTTTAAACATCATCTGGAGAAGAATCATTGATCAGTGAATTTACTTAGGAAAGTCATTAGCTTTTAGGGTTAGGGGTGTGACCGCGATAGAAATCGCAGGTTCATTTCTTTAAAAATAGCAAACACCAAATTGTGCTCTAATGACCAGGAGCCTTAGAATTGCAGGGGGCCAGGAAACGTTCTTTCTAAGAACACAGCCTGGTGTCCCGCACATAGTTATGTGTAGTAAATTGAACAGCTACCACTGAGTCCGTGGACCTGGGTCAGACACAGACCTCATGGTGCCTCAGCTTCCCCAGAGCTGAGTGTCCACCTCCTTCCCTGGATACGAAAACAGAGATGATTGTCACAAACCTCTTCCAGTTCTTCTCTATAAACAACAATGTAAATTGCAAACTTTAGTCATAATATTTGCTTAGAATAATTTTAGAATTGGAATGGTCTTTACGGGCCGTTGAATCCAACCTCTGACCCAACTTAGAGTCATCACCAGTCCCTCCTGGCATCACCGGATATGAGAAACATGCTATTTTTTTTTCTTTTATTGAAGTATAGTTGATTTACAGTGTTGTGTTAGTTTTTGGTGGACATCAAAGTGATTATCAGTTATACATACATATATATATATATATATATATATATTCTTTTCCAGATTCTTTTCCATTATAGGTTATTGCAAGATATTGAATATAGTTCCCTGTGCTATGCCGTAGAACCTTGCTGGTTATCTATTTTAGATATAGTAGCCTGTGTATCTACTAATCCCAAACTCCTAGTTTATCCCTCCCCCACTGAAATGTAGTGGGATGTTCCCAGCTGGGAACATCTCCTCAGCACATCTTCAGCTTTGCTCCACAAGGTGGCTGGACGGCAGAATCGCTCGAAAGTCTTTGTGTGGCGTTAGGAGGTCAGGAGTCCTGTCATTTACTAAAAGACGCGCCTAGAAGGTGATATGGTCAGAGGGGGAATTTGAGGCTTACACCAAGGTCTCCCTCTTCCCGCAGGGAAGCTCCCCGAGCAGTCAGGTCACCCTGGGACAGTCATCCGCCTGTGCCCAGGTGGCCTAGGGGCTGGGCAGGTGTAACCTCAGGAGTGCACACCGGCAGATGCCTGACAAGCCAACCTGCTCACTCCGAAGATCTGCCTGATCGTGTTCTTCAGTGAGGGGCTCATCTTCAAAGAAAGTCCTCATATCTGGACCAGTCACAGCTGGGGCCCCCGCAGAGAACTTGACAATCAGAACGGCCACACCCACCTCCACACTGGCCATCCCAGCCTCAGCAGACAAATGGCCGGACAGCAGTACCATCCCACACAGCAGCCTACAATGGTTTCCCTGTCCGTAGGCAGATGGTTCTAACACATCGTGTTTACGGATGGCTTTGTTAAAACTTCCCCCAAAAAACTCACCCAGGAATTTGCCAGGAACCAAATTTAAACAACCAACCCCTGAAAACACATGCTGGACAAACCAAGATGACAGAAGCCAATAAAGACTGAAACAGAAATCTGGGCCCCAGTCACATTTGTCATGTTGACATTGTTTCTCATAACTGTTCTCCCTCATAGTTCTTTATTCTTTTCATTTAATTAATAGAAGATTTAGCCATCGCATTGTATAATTTTAACAACATTATGCTTGTTAATACCTGTTTTCAGAATTGACCTTCCCTAATTTTATTTTGCTTCTCTTCTTTGTCTTCCTCCTCCCTTTTTCCATCCATTGATTTGTTTTTCCTTATTCCCGGAAAGTCGTTTTATAGTCTATCAAAATGTGTTTTGCCTTGAGATTTTTTCTTTGAAAAAATTATACAGCATTTGGGCCCTCCCTGCTATAAATGCCTTCGAACTTAACTTTATTTAAAAAATGCTATATCAGCTATGAAACGAGAATTTCTCCTCTCATCCTTTGATATTTATAAATATTATAGGGATTTATTGATTTAAAAAAATCAGTTCTTTTAAAAATACTTTATGTTTTAAATAGTATTCAGTGTTTTTCCAGTAGGTGGAGTGTTAGACTAGGGAAAGTAGATTAACATTCGAAAGCTAATTTTTTTTCTTTTGACTGTTTTGAGAAATTTTTTATATAAAACATAAATCACCTAATAGGCTCACTAATTCTTCTAATTGCATCAATACCACTGGATTTCAATTGCGCTAGACCTTATGAAGCAAAATATGTTGACTGATTACGTTTCCATAATAAAGATGGCATGATGAGAATAGTAATAAGTACTTACAATAACTCTCATTTTAAAATTATCAAGTCATAAATGAAAACTCCTGACATCTCAGAGAAATAATGTGCATGTATAGGAAAGAAAGATGTGTCCCTTAAATCCTTTATTTCTCAGACCTTAACCATTTCTGGAAAAGAGCATTCCTTGTGAGTTTAATATTGGTTCAAGGCCGACCCTGCCACTTGCAGTCTGTCACCTGGGGCAGGCCACTTACTCTCCTGGCACCCTGCTCTCTCCTCTACATTTGTGGGCAAAAGGTGATAAGCTAGCTCTTTCTAAGGCCCCTACCTGCTTGAATATCCCGGATGAATCTGTCTGTTTTGTAAACATCTTCTCAGGGTGAATGTCGGGGGCACATTCGCTGAGATGTGCGAATGCATATGGCAGAGACAGCTCTTGGTCCATGGCCTGTGTCTCAGAACTGAAAGTGAGAAAACTCTGCCTGGTCTACGGGGCAGTGACTCTCCTTCTCGCCCTCTGTCCATCACTAGGATTGGCTGCAGAGGAACAGTGTACTGATGGAACACTTCACAAGGTGATGCCCTGGAGCTGAGTCTTAGCAGAAGATTCTGCTCAAAGCCCCAGGCACCTGGGAAAATACTACTCCTTAGGCCCATGGTAGCAAAACATTTTCAATCAGAGAAACCTTAAGTATTTCCTGGTTCAACCTCCTTGTTTTACAAACGAGGAAACAGGTCCAGGGAATCTTCGTGAAGTGTCCTCACCCATCTGTTCAGTGACAGAGCCAGGACCAGTCTCCTGGCCCGTCCTCGCTCCCCCGGACCACCCTGCCGTCCTACGCTGGAAGTCCAGCCGAGTTCCCTAGTGACCCTGGCAAGGACAGCAAGACTCACAGTCCTTCCCACCCTCCAAGGAAGAGAAACGAGGTCCTATCAAAGCAGGTCTTCTGAGGGTGTACAGAAGAAACGATCGCCACTTTTCCTCCTTTCTGCGTTTCCTTGGACAGGTGATTTAGATTTGAAGAGAGCCTCCAGTTCCCTTTTGCAAGGTGTTCTCCATCCTAGAAAGGCTGGGCGTCCGTGGATTCAGCTGGATCTTTCCTAGATGTGGAAGCGAAGTTTCCTCTCCTTGGTCTTAGAGTAGAAGGACCCCAGACCCAGGCGCAGGCTGAGGAGAAGGGGGCTGAGGAGGTGAATGCATCTGCTTTGGTTCTAGGCTACACCACCTCTAGCCTTGCTGAAAATTCATTCATTAAATGGAAGTCCCCCACGTGGTTGAGTCCAGCTCATCAGGGGACTGCAAGGAAGCTTGGGGCCAGTAATAAAGTGAGTGGGTTAGATAACATTCCCAGAACAAGAACTAATTCAATCATTGTGTTTGATGACAGAAGAGCAGCAGAGCTTCCCGGGCAAAGGACACAGCAAAAAGGGAGCCCTGGAACATGTTCCAGAGAATATAGTGGTCCAAGGGCTGAAAGATGTTGAGTAGGGTCAGAGCAGAGGGGCAGGGGGGAGGGGAAAGCATCTTCCTCATCTAGGAAGATGGCGCCTTCCCCTCTGATCGCCTCAGGGGCATTTCATCCGTCCTGAAGCAGCAAAGGCTCCCTGGCTGGTCCACCTGCAGGTGACTGAAGTATTCCTTCACAGCGGGCCACCAGGTAGCCTGTTCAGGCACCTCTTTACAGGTGTGCATCGCTATCCTGAGAATGAAAGTTTGACAATTTCTAGTTTTATTTCATGGTTCTGTTACAGGGGAGAGTGTTCCCTGGCCTCTTTCTTCTCTTTCTGTCTCTATAAAACAGCAGGGCTCCTAAGCAGGTCAGGCCAAAACCAAAATAAGGTAGACGTCACCGTGACCTCCCAGACGGCCCCTGCCATCAGCATCCTTGGCTGCCCTTGGAATTGGAGGGGTAATCCTGTGTCCTGGCAGTACAGGCGGGAAGAGGCTGGTGTGCTGGCCTCCACAGTGATGCACTTGTGCTTCCCAGCCATGTGGTCCCAGGAATGGGTTATGATGAACTCACAGCTCCCAGAGAAGCAGGGTCTCCCAGAGCATAGAGATTCAGATCCCAGACTAGCCATCACTCAGTGTCCTTCCAGGATGGAGTCAGGCTGGCTCACCCAAACCCGACGGCCATAAAATTCTCTACAGGCTTCAGTCAGTTGGATCGTCTCTAGAGCTCTTCTCCTCTAAGAGCAGAAGTTCCAGCGGAAGTAAAACCTTGGTTTTCCGTATCCTAAATACACACACACACACACACACACACACACACACACACCAACACCAACATAGCTCATTCAATAAATGTTAAGTGAGCATCTGAGATGATACAGAACCATTTCATGTGGGTAATAAATGGACCAGGAGATTTACTAGATAATCTCGCGGAAAAGAAAGAGCCAGAAGTGCAGAGGTGAGGTGCCATCCCCTGGGCTCCGATGTCCGGTGTCTTTACTCTGCCTGCCTAGCCCACAGCTCAAGGTTTCGCAAGCGTGTGCACCTCGGGCCCTGTGTCTGGGAGAGCGAGAGGTGGATGGGGCGGTCCCCTGTCCTCGCAGAGTCACTGTCGAGGCAGGGGACCCTGTAACTGGTGGCAGACCCACATGAACTCTACTTTGCAGTCTCCCGCTCGCGTCTGTGTTTCTCCTGTGTCCTCCCCATGAAGGAGAACAAAGCGACTTGGAGTCAGGAAGAGGTGGGAAACATTTACATGGATCTGCCCTTGATGCTGGGGTCAGTCCTGCTCTTTCCCGTTCTCAGTTGTGAATGGTCTGGGGCTTGCGGGGCCCCCATCTGCAGACCTGCAAATGGGATGGAGAATAAGGTGGGAGAGAAAGATACAGCCTCTGTTCTTTAAACTCTCTCTCCTGTAAAGGCCATCGGAGTTTCCAGATAGAAGGGATGGATTGAGACAGGTAACAGTGAGACTAGCTGATAGTTGTTTCTCATCCCTCTTTTCTGTTTGCACTGGCCTCTACCCGTGTTTAAACTTGGAGTAAAACATCCATTAAGATGGTTTGTTCTGAATTCAATATTGCTAAGCTGATTCCAACTATTACCCAGAATTAGGGATTAGGAAAAGAGGCAAATACTGGGCCCTTGTCCGGAGCCCCGGAAATGTGTCATCGGGGCACTGTATCATGACCCTTCGTCTCCAGACGTGTGGCTGGGCCCTCGGATGGTGAGAAGTGACCATGCTGCCTCAGTCTTTCTTCCCTCCTCCTTCCCCGCCTCCTCCAGTTCATCCCCAAAACCTAAACAGGCTGAGGAAATCCCTACAGACTCTGCTAAGACAAACTGTGGCTTAAAATGGAAATGAACTGAAATCACAAAATAATACCTGAACGACATTAAAGTTCTGAACTCAGCGTGTGAGATGCGAGACCCAGCCTGAGTCAGAACGATGGTAAATGTCGAACAAATGAGTGTCCCTTTAAGGTGTCCTGGGGCACATGGTGTCACAGTCTTTAATTTTAATGAGGCTCTATTACACAATCTCTTATTGCTGCTTCACTGCCAGTGAAATGACCACCAGCTAAATGTACAGCAAAATAGCTCATGTGGACCCCAAAGAAATTACCTTGAAATTATTGCACTTGACCATGACAAATGCACCAGGGTTCGTTAGAAGAGTGGCAGCCACCTGGTAATAAAGTGAAACAGTATAATGTGACTCGTCCTGAGGCTTTGCAGGTTGAGCTGTACTTGCCTGATCCCTTTGAATGTGAATACTTCAAACACAGCTGATCTCTCCCCTGGTTGAACCAGGGGGGCTGGGTCAGGAGACTGTCCCTTTCAGCCTAACACTGTCTTTGCGGCTGTGTGTAGCTGGGTGGGAATGTCAGTTCTGCCACATACTCCTTCTCTGAGTTTGGATGCTTTTTGTAATATCAAAGCAAAGGACACCATGCAATATCTATTAAATGAGTTAAGATGTGAAAAGCCTGGCACAAAGCCTTGCACACAGTAGGGGCTCAATACGTGCATCCTCCTTTTCCTGGTGTAGATGCCTTTGTCCAAACAGGAGACAGAAATCACACAGTAGGTTAAACATAGGGTTTTGATATAAGAATTTTTTTTAACATCTTTATTGGAGTAAAACTGCTTTACAGTGGTGGGTTAGTTTCTGCTTTATAACAAAGTGAATCAGTTATATATATACATATATCCCCATATCTCTTCCCTCTTGCGTCTCCCTCCCCCCCACCCTCCCTATCCCACCCCTCTAGGTGGACACAAAGCGCCCAGCTGACCTCCCTGTGCTATGCGGCTGCTTCCCACTAGTTGTCTGTTTTACATTCGGTAGTGTATATATGTCTGTGCCACTCTCTCACTTTGTCCCAGCTTACCATTCCCCCTTCCCATATCCTCAAGTCCATTCTGTACGTCTGCATCTTTATTCCTATCCTGCCCCTAGGTTCTTCAGAACCTTTCTTTTCTTTTTAGATTCCGTATATATGTGTTAGCATACGGTATTTGTTTTTATCTTTCTGACTTACTTCACTCTGTATGACAGACTCTAGGTCCATCCAATGCACTACAAATAACTCAATTGCATTTCTTTTCATGGCTGTGTAATATTCCATTGTATATATGTGCCACATCTTCTTTATCCATTCATCTGTCGATGGACACTTAGGTTGCTTCTATGTCCTGGCTACTGTAAATAGAGCTGCAATGAACATTGAGGTACATGACTCTTTTTGAATTATGGTTTTCTCAGGGTATATGCCCAGTAGTGGGATTGCTGGGTCATATGGTAGTTCTATTTTTAGCTTTTTAAGGAACCTCCATACTGTTCTCCATAGTGGCTGTATCAGTAGTGCAAGAGGGTTCCCTTTTCTCCACACCCTCTCCAGCATTTACTGTTTGTAGATTTTTTGATGATGGCTATTCTGACTAGTGTGAGGTGATACCTCATTGTAGTTTTGATTTGCATTTCTCTAATGATTAGTGATGTTGAGCATCCTTTCATGTGTTTGTTGGCAACCTGTATATCTTCTTTGGAGAAATGTCTATTTAGGTCTTCTGCCCATTTTTGGACTGGGTTGTTTGTTTTTTTTGATATTGAGCTACGTGAGCTGCTTGTAAATTTTTGAGATTAATCCTTTGTCAGTTGCTTCATTTGCAAATATTTTCTCCCATTCTGAGGGTTGTCTTTTCGTCTCATTTATGGTTTCCTTTGCTGTACAAAAAAAAGCTTTTAAGTTTCATTAGGTCCCATTTATTTATTTTTGTTTTTATTTCCATTTCTCTAGGAGGTGGGTCAAAAAGGATCTTGCTGTGATTTATGTCATAGAGTGTTCTGCCTATGTTTTCCTCTAAGAGTTTTATAGTGTCTGGCCTTCCATTTAGGTCTTTAATCCATTTTGAGTTTATTTCTGTGTATGGTTTTAGGGAGTGTTCTAATTTCATTCTTTTACATGTAGCTGTCCAGTTTTCCTGTTACCACTTATTGAAGAGGCTGTCTTTTCCCCATTCTATATTCTTGCCTCCTTTATCAAAAATAAGGTAACCATATGTGCCTGGGTTTATCTCTGGACTTTCTATCGTGTTCCATTGATCTATATTTCTGTTTTTGTGCCAGTACCATACTGTCTTGATTACTATAGCTTTGTAGTATAGTCTGAAGACTGGGAGACTGAATCCTCCAGCTCCATTTTTCTTTCTCAGGATTGCTTTGGCTATTCGGGGTCTTTTGTGTTTCCATGCAAATTGTGAAATTTTTTCTTCTAGTTCTGTGAAAAATGCCATTGGTAGTTTGATAGGGATTGCACTGAATCTGTAGATTGCTTTGGGTAGTATAGTCGTTTTCACAATGTTGATTCTTCCAATCCAAGAACATGGTATATTTCTCCATCTGTTTGTGTCATCTTTAATTGCTTTCATCAGTGTCTTATAGTTTTCTGCCTACAGGTCTTTTGTCTCCTTAGGTAGGTTTATTTCTAGGTATTTTATCCTTTTTGTTGCAGCGGTAAATCGGAGTGTTTTCTTAATTTCTCTTTCAGATTTTTCATCCTTAGTGTATAGGAATGCAAGAGATTTCTGTGCATTAATTTTGTATCCTGCTACTTTACCAAATTCATTGATTAGCTCTAGTATTCTGGCAGCATCTTTAGGATTCTCTATGTATAGTATCATGTCATCTGCAAACAGTGACAGTTTTACTTCTTTTCCAATTTGGATTCCTTTTATTGCTTTTTGTTCTCTGATTGCTGTGGCTCAAACTTCGAAAACTATGTTGAATAATAGTGCTGAGAGTGGGCAACCTTGTCTTGTTCCAGATCTTGGTGGAAATGGTTTCAGTTTTTCACCATTGAGAATGATGTTGGCTGTGGGTTTGTCATATATTGCCTGTATTATGTTGTGGTAAGTTCCCTCTATGCCTACTCTCTGGAGGGTTTTTATCATAAATGCGTGTTGAATTTTGTCAAAAGCTTTTTCTGCATCTATTGAGATGATCATATGATTTTTATCCTTCAATTTGTTAATATGGTGTATCACATTGATTGATTTGCATATATTGAAGAATCCTTGCATTCCTGAGATAAACCCCACTTGATCATGGTGTATGATCCTTTTAATGTGCTGTTGGATTCTGTTTGCTAGTATTTTGTTGAGGATTTTTGCATCTATGTTCATCAGTGATATTGGCCTGTAGTTATCTTTTTTTGCGACATCCCTGTCTGGTTTTGGTATCAGGGTAATAATGGTGGCCTCGTAGAATGAGTTTGGGAGTGTCCCTCCCTCTGCTATATTTTGGAAGAGTTTGAGAAGGATAGGTGTTAGCTCTTCTCTAAATGTTTGATAGAATTCACCTGTGAAGCCATCTGGTCCTGGGCTTTTGTTTGTTGGAAGATTTTTTTTTTTTTTTTTTTGCGGTACGCGGGCCTCTCACCATTGTGGCCTCTCCCGTTGCAGAGCACAGGCTCCAGACCCACAGGCTCAGCGGCCATGGCTCACGGGCCCTGCCGCTCCACGGCATTTGGGATCCTCCCGGACCGGGGCACGAACCTGTGTCCCCTGCATCGGCAGACGGACTCTCAACCACTGTGCCACCAGGGAAGCCCCTATTGGAAGATTTTTAATCACAGTTTCAATTTCAGTGCTTGTAATTGGTCTGTTTATATTTTCTATTTCTTCCTGGTTCAGTCTCAGAAGTTTGTCCTTTTCTAATTTGTCCATTTCTTCCAGGTTGTACATTTTATTGACATAGAGTTGCTTGTAGTAAGCTCTCATAATCCTTTGTATTTCTGCAGTGTCAGTTGTTGCTTCTCCTTTTCCATTTCTAATTCTATTGGTTTGCATCTTCTCTGTTTTTTTCTTGATGAGTCTGGTTAATGGTTTATCAATTGTGTTTATTTCTCAAATAACCAGCTTTAGTTTTATTGATCTTTGTTATTGTTTCCTTCATTTCTTTTTCATTTATTTCTGATCTGATCTTCATGATTTCTTTCCTTCTGCTAACTTTGCGGTTTTTTTTTTCTTCTTTCTCTAATTGCTTTAGGTGTAAGGTTAGGTTGTTTATTTGAGATGTTTCTTGAGGTAGGATTGTATTGCTGTAAACTTCCCTCTTATAACTGCTTTTGCTGCATCCCATAGGTTTTGGGTCATTGTGTTTTCATTGTCATTTGTTTCTAGGTATTTTTTGATATCCTCTTTGATTTCTTCAGTGACCTCTTGGTTATTTAGTAGTGTATTGTTTAGCTTCCTTTTGTTTGTATTCTTTACAGTTTTTTTCCTGTAATCGATATCTAGTCTTGTAGCGTTGTGGTTGGAAAAGATACGTGATACGATTTCAATTTTCTCAAATTAACCAAGGCTTGATTTGTGACCCAAGATATGATCCATCCTGGAGAATGTTTCATGAGCACTTGAGAAGAAAGTGTATTCTGTTGTTTTTGGATGGAACGTCCTATAAATATCAATTAAGTCCATCTTGTCTAATGTGTCATTTAAAGCTTGTGTTTCGTTATTTATTTTCATTTTGGATGATCTGTCCATTGGTGAAAGTGGGGTGTTGAAGTCCCCTACTATTCTTGTGTTATGTTGATTTCCCCTTTTATGGCTGTTAGCATTTGCCTTATGTATTGAGGTGCTCCTATATGGGTTCATAAATATTTACAATTGTTATATCTTCTTCTTGGATTGATCCCTTGATTGTTATGTAGTATCCTTCTTTGTCTCTTGTAATAGTCTTTATTTTAAAGTCTATTTTGTCTGATATGAGAATTGCTACTCCAGCTTTCTTTTGACTTCCATTTGCATGGAATATCTTTTTCCATCCCCTCACTTTCAGTCTGTACATGTCCCTAGGTCTGAAGTGGGTCTCTTGTAGACCGCATACATATATATATGGGTCTTGTTTTTGTATCCATCAGCCAGTCTATGTCTTTTGGTTGGAGCATTTAATCCATTTACATTTAATGTAGTTATTGATATGTATGTTCCTATTACCATTTTCTTAATTGTTTTCTGTTTGTTATTGTAGGTCTTTTTCTTCTCTTGTGTTTCCTGCCTAGAGAAGTTCCTTTAGCATTTGCTGTAAAGCTGGTTTGGTGGTGCTGAATTCTCTTAGCTTTTGCTTGTCTGTTAAGGTTTTAATTTCTCTGTCGAATCGGAATGAGATCCTTGCTGGGCAGAGTAATTTTGGTTGTAGGATTTTCCCTCTCATCACTTTAAATATGTCCTCACGCTCCCTTCTGGCTTGTAGAGTTTCTGCTACAAGATCAGCTGTTAACCTTATGGGGATTCCCTTGTATGTTATTTGTTGCGTTTCCTTCGCTGCTTTTAATATCTTTTCTTTGTAGTTAATTTTTGATAGTTTGATTAATTTGTGTCTTGGAGTGTTTCTCCTTGGATTTATCCTGTATGGGACTCTCTGCACTTCCTGGACTTGATTGACTATTTCCTTTCCCATATTAGGGAAGTTTTCAACTATAATCTCTTCAGATATTTTCCCAGTCCCTTTCTTTTTCTCATCTTCTTCTGGGACCCCTATAATTCGAATGTTGGTACATTTAGTGTTGTCCCAGAGGTCTCTGGGACTGTCCTCAATTCTTTTCATTCTTTTTTCTTTATTCTGCTCTGTGGTAGGTATTTCCACTATTTTATCTTCCAGGTCACTTATCCGTTCTTCTGCCTCTCTTATTCTTCTATTGATTCCTTCTAGAGAATTTTTAATTTCACTTATTGTGTTGTTCATCATTGTTTATTTTCTCTTTAGTTCTTCTAGGTCTTTGTTAAACGTTTCCTGTATTTTCTCCATTATATTTCCAAGATTTTGTATCATCTTTACTATCATTACTCTGAAATCTTTTTCAGGTAGACTGCCTATTCCCTCTTCATTTGTTTGGTCTGGTGGGTTTTTACCTTGCTCCTTCATCTGCTGTGTGTTTCTCTGTCTTCTCATTTTGCTTAACTTACTGTGTTTGGGGTCTCCTTTTTGCAGGCTGCAGGTTCATAGTTTCCATTGTTTTTGGTGTCTGCGCCCAGTGAGTAAGGCTGGTTCAGTGGGTTGTGTAGGCTTCCTGGTGGAGGGGACTGGTGCCTGTGTTCTGGTGGATGAGGCTGGATCTTGTCTTTCTGGTGGGCAGGACTGCGTCTTGTGGTGTTTTGGGGTGTCTGTGACCTTATTATGATTTTAGGCAACCTCTCTGCTAATGGGTGGGGTTGTGTTTCTGTCTTGCTAGTTGTTTGGCATGGGGTGTTCAGCACTGGAGCTTGCTGATCATTGAGTGGAGCTGAGTCTTAGCATTGAGATGGAGATCTCTGGGAGAGCTTTTGCCATTTGTTATTACATGGAGCTGGGAGGTGTCTGGTGAACCAATGTCCTGTACTTGGCTCTCCCACCTCAGAGGCTCAGCCCTGACACCCAGGTGGAGCACCAAGACCCTGTCAGCCACACAGCTCAGAAGAAAAGGGAGGAAAAGAAAGAAAGAAAGAAAGGAAGGAAGGAAGGAAGGAAGGAAGGAAGAAATTAAAGTTATAAAAGTAGAAAAAAAATTTTAATTACTTAAAATAAAAAGTAATTTAAAAAGAAAGAAAGAAGAGAGCAACCAAACCAAAAAACAAATCCACCAATGATAACAAGCACTTAAAACTATACTAAAAAAAAAGACAGAGCCCTAGTACAAATGGTAAAAGCAAAGCTATACAGACAAAATCACACAAAGAAGCTTACACATACACACTCAGAAAAAGAGAAAAAGGGAAAAATATTTATGTATGTATAAAAAAAAGGAAGAGAGCAACTAAATCAATAATCAAATCTACCAATGATAATAAGCTCTAAATACTAAACTAAGATATAAAACCAGAAACAAATTAGATGCAGAAAGCAAACCCCAAGTCTACAGTTGCTCCCAAAGTCCACCGCCTCACTTTTGGGTTGATTCGTTGTCTATTCAGGTATTCCACAGATGCAGAGTACATCAAGTTGATCGTGGAGATTTAATCCACTGCTCCTGAGGCTGCTGGGAGAGATTTCCCTTTCTCTTCTTTGTTCGCACAGCTCCCGGGGCTCAGCTTTGGATTTGGCCCCACCTCTGCGTGTAGGTCACCTGAGGGCGTCTGTTCTTCGCTCAGACAGGACGGGGTTAAGGTAGCAGTTGATTAGGGGGCTCTGGCTCACTCAGGCCGGGGGGAGGGAGGGGCACGGATGCGGGGCGAGCCTGGGGCGGCAGAGGCCGGCATGACGTTGCACCAGCCTGAGGTGCGCCGTGCGTTCTCCTGGGGAAGTTGTCCCTGGATCCCAGGACCCTGGCAGTGGCTGGCTGCACAGGCTTCCGGGAGGGAGGTGTGGATAGTGACCTGTGCTCGCACACAGGCTTCTTGGTGGCGGCAGCAGCAGCCTTAGCGTCTCATGCCCGTCTCTGGGGTCCGCGCTTTTAGCCGTGGCTCGCGCCCATCACTGGAGCTCGTTTAGGCAGTGCTCTGAATCCCCTCTCCTTGTGCACCCCGAAGCAATGGTCTCTTGCCTCTTAGGCAGGTTCAGACTTTTTCCTGGACTCACTCCTGGCTAGCTGTGGCGCACTAGCCCCCTTCAAGCTGTGTTGACGCAGCCAACCCCAGTCCTCTCCCTGGGATCCGACTGAAGCCGGAACCTCAGCTCCTAGCCCCTGCCTGTCCCGGCGGGGGAGCAGACAAGCCTCTTGGGCTGGTGAGTGCTGGTCGGCACTGATCCTCTGTGCGGGAATCTCTCCACTTTGCCCTCCACACCCCTGTTGCTGCGCTCTCCTCTATGGCTCTGAAGGTTTCCCCCTGCGCCACCCGCAGTCTCCACCCGTGAAGGGGTTTCCTGGTGTGTGGAAGCTTTTCCTCCTTCACAGCTCCCTCCTGGAAGTACAGGTCCCATCCATATTCTTTTGTCTCTCTTTTTTCTTTTTTCTTTTGCCCTGCCCAGGTACGTGGGGAATTTCTTGCCTTTTGGGAGGTCTAAGGTCTTCTGCCAGCATTCAGTAGGTGTTCTGTAGGAGTTGTTCCACATGTAGATGTATTTCTGAGGTATCTGTGGGGAGGAAGGTGATCTCCATGTCTTACTCCTCTGCCATCTTGAAGGTCCCTCCCATCTTTACACTTTTAAAAGTGATTAACTAGATAATCAGAGACATGCAGAATACCATGGGATACGCTGTGCTTAAGGTCTAAGTGACAGGAAGCTTGCCCTGCAGCCTGGACTTGCTACACAACTTCTTTCATTTTTTGACACCCCTGACTGAAGAAATTCTCATTTGAGCACTGGCTTCTAGGAAATCAAATGGAAAGAGTCTAAAATGTACAGAAGCAGAGGAAGAGCCTTGGCAAGGCATTGCTTCTGAGACAGGAAGGAAGGGGGGAGAGTATAACCATTAAAAGAATGAAACAACCATTAAGAACAGGATTCGATAGAAACTGCTTAGAACTCACTAGGCTCCTGATACAAAAATTAACTGCAATAAAGGAAACCTCCAAGATGTAAGGAAAACCCTGTAGAGTTTGCTAGAAGCATCAGGGCTGAGGGAGGAGACCCACAGAAGGACCAGCATGGGGGCTCCAGACATCGTGGGAAAAGCCGTGGCCCGCCACAGAGAGCAGAGAAGTTCTGGTTTGGCGGGGCTGGAACTGGTCTGGGGTTTCTGGGCCAGCACAAGGCCACTGTCTGGAGTGCAGGTGGGGAAGCAGGGACCCAGCGTGTGTGTGAGTGGGGCTGGGGAGCTGGGGGCAGGGGGCTTCAGAGCATGCAGGCCATGCAGGGCTGCACAGGGGCTCTTGTTTCCAGGGGAGACGGAGGGTCACCAGGCCGTAGGCTCACGGAGGCGTCCTGCTCTGGGCCTGTGGCTTGGGCAGACCTCACACCCTAGGCCGAACCTCCACTACCTCCCCGCCCCCAAGCCAGCACTGGAAATTTCCAGGAGCCCCTTCCTCCCTCCAGGGCTGAGAAAGTTTAATATCCTGCTCATTTTAAAGGAGATTAAAGGAATTCGTGTTTATCATAGAGCAGATATTAAAGGGTGAATTGGAGCCAGGAGGCAATGAATGGATTACTGGCACAAAGAGAGTCACATACCAGGAACCATGATGGGGATATCACTGGGCGAGAGATGGGAAGAGGATGGGGCTTGTGTTGGGAGGATTCCAGAAAGCAGGATTGGGTGCTCTAAAAAGCGAGGGCAATTCCGGAATCGGGCCGCTTTGCAACCTTCGTCTGGGAGGCAGGAAGAATGAAACAGGACTAGAGCTATTATTTGAGAACCGAGCTGGGAGAAGGTGATGTTCAGCCATGGTTTTGGTGGCACGGCTCTTTTTTTTTTAATTTCCTCTGTTAGTTTTCTACTGCTGCTGTAACAACTTACCACAAGTTTAGGGTAACGCCAATTTATTATCTTATGGCTCTGGAGGCCAGACATCCAAAATTAGTATCACTGAGCTGATGCTCAGGTGCTGGCAGGTGCCGCCCGCACCCCAGGCGGTGAGGGGAGAATCTAGGTCCTTGCCTTTTTCAGCCTCTAGAGGGCGCCCGCATCCCGTGGCTCGTCACCCCGGAGAGTCCGGGGTCCTTCACGGAGCCACGTCTTCAAGGCCCCCGAGCTGCTCTTCCCTTTCCTGCAGTGCCCTCCACTCCACCTCCCCCTGTTCCCGCAACCCCACCTGCCTCCCTCCTCCTCAGCACAAGGCAGGGGGGAGTGTGAGAGAGAGAGAAGGAAAAAGTCAGCCAGACTCTTCTTTCCTCGTAGCTCTCCTCCTGCTTTCCTCTTTTAGTACAGAATTACCGCAGACGCGAGAGTTTGATCTTTGTGAACGTTAAAGCCTTCCTGTGTATCTTCAGCACTTGTCATATTTTCTATGTCAGTTGTTCCAAAAGATTTTCCTAACTGAACAAGTAATTCGTATTAGAATTATAGATCATTGCCCACTTAGATTCCTGTCCAGCGTTTTTTCATTAATGACTTCATTAACGAATGAAGACTTGGCATGTTTGTGATATTTATAGATAAATCAAAACCAGGCAGAATCACTGATGACAGAATCAAGATTCAAAGACTTTTGAGTAGGCTGTTATTATTATGCTTTAAAACAAAAGAAGTAAATTTAGTATAAATAAATGTAAAGTTTAGCTTTTGGTTCAAGTCACCAACTGCATATATGAAGGAAAGAGAAGAGCTGAAAGTAACCTATGGAGACAAACTAGGAATGTTATTTTACATGAGCTCAGTAAAGATAATATAAAATGTGCCCAAAAGCCAACTCTGTCCGGTCTGGGTCCCTAGAAACAGTTCAGGAAAAGAAGGGTGATTCTGTTGTGTGAATCAGGCCACCTCTGAGCACTGATTTCACCTGTGTCGGCTGCTGGAAGAGTTGCAGGAACGAATGTCAGCACACTTTTATTGAGCTGCTATGTACTCAGCACTGTCCTGGGCCCAAAGATACAAGAAATCTAAAAGTCTAAGCAGAGAAATTTGATATTTTTTATAAATTGGGTACCATATATCCATAAAATGGAATACCCATCATTCATTGCAAGGGATTTAGTTGTATGTGTATTGACACAGAAGGAGTCTCCTATTACATTGTTAAGTAATGAAAAGTAAATGCAAATGCAAAACAATATGTGTAGTTGGCTTCCATCCAATTTTTGAAAAAAATCAAAAGAATAGACAAAAAATTAACATTAAATTTTTGTCTGCAAATCTATTATTTTCTCTATAATGAACATATATTCTTTGTATCCATTTTTAAGTTATTTAACGAAATAGATTAAATGAGAAGTATTTAGGGGGGAGATCATCACTGAAGCATAGTAGGGTAGCTTACTAATTTTTGATAATATCGGCACTTTCAGGAAGCCTTTTGACAACAGGCAGAAGTGGATGGAGGGACCGCAGCAGTTATGCATGTGTGCCACCAGATGGCGCCAAAGCAGCTAGTTAATATTTAGCAGCAGAAATAGTTGCCTTTGCTCCAGAGAAAATACAATAAAGTAGTAAAATGTTTAAGACTCTCTGGCCAGAATAAGTGTTTTGTTAACGATGCACTTGAAATTGTAGAAAGCTTTTCAAAATTATAGTCGAACACGCCGCTGATTGCTTTAATCATGTGTTTTGGACTTTTATCGCAGTGCTACCAGATGCTCACCCACGCACAAAAAAACTTACAGTACCCATTCTGCAGGTCAAAACTCCCCAAATTCCTGAGACATGATGATTCCTTGACTGTTAACCTTGAGTAACAATAACCTCGAGGTTTCTAGTAAGCAGTCTCAAGATTCCGGTGTAGGCGGTCATTAATAATTAGCCATCGTTCCTCAAAGTAGCTCATTCTCCTCTTGACAAGTGAGTTTAGCTCCCTCCCCGCGCACTTCCAGCCACCCTCTCCTTCCCGGAAGCAGGTCTCCTTCCTGCAGCTTTGCGCATCTTGGCCAGTCAGGAGCCAAGACCCGGGAGTGGATCTAGTTTCTGGAGTCTGTGCTACTGCCTGCAGCAAGTAGCTTCCTGGTGCAGTTCCCACGGGAAGGCCCTGCCAGATAGGGATGCAGTGTTTCCTTCCGACCCACACCTTGCCATATGCTCACCTGAGCAGGCATTAAACTCATTTCAGAAAAACGAAAGGTTACAAGAGAGGCTTTTCACATGGGGGTACACAGAAGCACAGAAAGTTCTAGGAGCTCACAGTTGGGGGAACACAACCAGAATGTTTGGGTTGTAAAAATTCAGCTAAGGCAAGAAAAGCCACTTAGGGACACAAAGGACGAGAGAAGCCCTGTGATTCTGGGACACCACCACTTGCACTTTTACGTGGGAAGTGTAATCAGAAATGTGCATTGCTACAACAGGCATTACCCGTCTGCTTCATTTTTTTTCCTCCCTCTGCTGCCAACGCAGCTCCACTCTGAAAAGCCAGCTCTGCTAGAGCAAAGGTGTCTTTGTCCCCTCCAGGCTCTGATGTCCCTGCCCTGTGGCAGGAAGGAGAAATCACCCTCGTTTTGATAAGCAAGAAAACTATGAACCTGAATCTCAGCATTTGAATTACATATCCATATATATGAATATATTCATATTTGAACATATATATATTCTGAAGATCAATATTTGTGTGCAAGTTGAGAGACCCAAACGGTAAAGAAAACAGTACAGTAAGACGACCCTAAAGAAAATCCATCGCTATAGATGTAGCATTTTCTATCTCAGAGGTCAATACTAGGGATTGGATCAAGCAGGTTTCACTCTGTTAAAATGAGCAAGGATCTTAATCCAGCAGGTAAATTTTCCACAGAAGATGTGCATAAGCTGGAGAACAATTCATAAAGGGTCTTCACTTACCAAGCTCAATTTGTTTTCCAGTAACCCCAGCAAAGGAATGGATGGACTTCCCATTTTCTCAGGCTGGTGTTTCACAGTCAGCAGTGATGAAATAAGATCCAGAAACTGAGGTTCAAAGAATGATGTCATCCCCCTTGGGAGATCTGAGTCCAGTGCAGGATGGTGACATTCTTCTAAAAGTGTCTCTCTTTTTCTTCCTGCAGCTGGATCATTATCCTTCTGTGAGTTACCATCTGCCAAGTTCATCTGACACTCTATTCAATTCTCCCAAGTCGCTCTTTCTAGGAAAAGTTATAGGTAAGAATTTGGGGTAAATTGCTCACATAATTTTCTAAAGCTACTAATTCGCCTTTGAAATACATTGTGACTGGTGGTGGAGGCCTCTAAGTCAATGATGGTGATGAAACCCATGTTATGTGGTGTGTGACAGACTAAAACACATATGAAGCCGAGTATCTGCTCCTGGCTTCTTGATCTGGAATCTGTTCATGTAAGAGCCACCCTGGCCCTTCTCTTTACTACACTTTCATGCTATCTAGATTAAATAGAGATGTGATTGGCTAAGCATTTTTAAATGATTAATGTAAAGCCAATGAATTTTTTTTTCTAAGAGGACGTATATTGTGAGCCCAAAGTGGAAATAGTCAGATGGTGGGTAATGTGCTGGCCAAGGAGGAGGTGAATTTGTGGTCAGAATGTTATTAATCGTTAAAAGCACTCATTTTAAAAGATGGGGGTGGGAGGAGCTAGCAGATAATGAAGGGAACAGGGGACCCAACCTATAATAGTAAATAACAATAATATACACTTATATAGGACTTTGTATGGGCCAAGCTCCATTTTAAGCACTTCAGATACATGAACTCATTTACTCTTCCTAGCAATTCCATGAGATAGTCAATGTGATCATCTCCATTTTACAAAGGAGAAAACTGAGGCACCAAGAGGTTACATAACATACCCAAGGCCACCAATTTAAGTGGTGGAATCAGAACTTGGACCCGGGCAGTCAGGTACCGGGGTCTCTGTTCCTGACTACTGTGCTGTAACCTCTGTGATGGTTGACTCAGGAAAGAAAGAGAAAGGCAGAAGAAGGAGATTTGGGTAGCAGAGGTTGACCAGTTGAGGGATAAGCCCTACATCCCATGTCAGAGAGTGGCCAAGAGCAAAAAGTATTCCAGGACTTAGAACCAGGAAGACACCAAGCAAGACAGGGGGCAAACAGAGTTGTAGGTAAGGCCCCACGGAAAAGGGCCGCATCCTCAGCACAAAGGCGGGAAGGAGGGGCAATAGCTCAGTCAGTGGGGTGGAAGTGGAGAAGGAAAGAGCGCCCAGACTCACGGGTCACCTGCCGTTTTAGGCATTGTGCTAAAAGTCTTAGTGTGTAAATGTGACAACTTAATGTCACAACAATCCCGTTAGCCAAGACCTATGATTATTACCCTCATTTTACAGAGGAGGAAACTAAAGCTGAGCATGGTCAGTATGCCAAAGTTACTCAACTAGTATGTGGTAAAGTAGTTTTGAAGCTGCGTCTCTCTGATGAGAGTCCATGGTTAAACAGATCAAAAGAACTTGTCATTAAGGGCCAAGGTCCAGAAGAAATGCAGCTGAAAGTCAAGTGACGCCATTATAATTTGTTTACATACGCCAGTATTTTAGCGGGACAGAGGCTTCGGCATCCACAGGGCATGGACCCTGAGATGTTGGTGAGTGCCCAGATGCCGCCACGTGCATTCCACGGTGCAGTGAAGAGTAACTGGAAATTCTGAGTGTTCCTTCAGGGTTGTAATGATTCCATCAAAACAACCCTACACTATGACACTGATACTCCTAAAGACACTGCACTGTGATATTCCTAAAGTAACATCCACCATGAACATACTTGAAACAATGGACTTTATTTCTTCAGTGAAACTCACAAAGTCAAGTTCGACAGGAATGTTGGGTGATTGCCAGGTTCCCTCACTATGAGTAACACTCGCTTGTTCATCAGCATTTCACGTCAGGTGATTAAATTGGCACTTCAGCAAAATTACAGTATGCAGTGAGGCGTGGACCTTCAGGATCATGAACAAATAACATTGTAAAGGCAAATCCTCTATAATAACTAAGTATTTACTGTGCTAGAAATCTAAAAGCATAACATGAACTTCAGATGTATGAATGTTACACCCAGAGTTTTCTGTTCACCAAAGGAAAATTTTGCCGTGCAAATAAGCTAACGGTGCACGTGACGAGGTACATAAATAAGCACAAATACCTGTAAGGACATCCACAGTCCCGACATGGAGGTGGCCTCATGGCCTCATGCACCTGAGGGTAAGTTAAGGTGATGCTGCAGGTCCCACACGAGACCGTCATCCACACCAGCCCCGGAGCTCTCTGCAGACAAAGGCAGTGTGTCTTAGCTCCGCTGTATCCTAACGAGGAGCAAGTGCTCAATAAACATTTGTTAAATTAATAAAGAGCAGAGGGAAAAGAAACAAAAGGCATATCCTGCAGAATGAGAGGGTATATGGATGATGATGCTAAGACAATAAATAAAAATTAGCACAGAAGTGAGATCTGCCATTCTCACACACCTTGCAATCTGGTTTTCCTAAAAGCAGGCATCTGATAATAATGGAATAGAAAGCATGTAGGCTTTGGAATCAGGCAAAGCTGGTGTCTTAGCTCAGACTAGGTGGCTTAAGCAACAGACGTTTATTTCTCACAGTTCTGAAGGCTGGCAAGTTCGAGATCAAGGTACCAGCAGATTGGGTGTCTGGTGAGGGCCCACTTTCTAGTTTGCAGACAGCCGTTTTCTCATTGTATCCTCACGTGACATAGAGAGAAGCAAGCTGTCTCCTGTTTCTTCTTAGAGGGGCACTAATCTCATTCAAGAGGGCTCCACCCTCGATCTAATCCCAGATCCATCCCCGGATGTCATCACATTGGGGGTTAAGATTTCAACATATTGATTTGGGGAGACACAAATTACAGACACCTCAGTCCGTAGCAGCTGGTGATGTTTGAATCCAGGCTCTGCCCGTTATCAGTGTCGAACCCTTGGGTACATTACTTGAACCTCGCAGGGCCTGGGTTCTCTCAGTTACAAAATGGGAACACAGTGCCTACTTGCAGGCTGTTAGCTTCCTGAAGCTGGAGTGTGTTGTCTTGTTTTCCTTTTAACTAATCTATTTGCGTCAGCCAGATCAGTGCCTAGCGTATAGAAAGTGCTCCAAAAAATATTTGTGGAGTAAATGAACTACCTTTTTGGTATTAAGCTAATAACATCTTAGGGAGTAACCAATGTAATGCCTGGTAATAATTAAGAAAATAATCACCGTTTTTTGATGCTGGCTCTGTGCCAGTCGTTATGGTGTGTGTTCTGAGTGCTGCCTACAATTCTCACGACACTGCCCTGGACCACTGTTACCCTCGTCGTACAGGAAACGGACCCAGGGCTCAGAAAGGTTATTTTCTTAAAGCAGGTTTCCCAACAGCAGCAATACTGCAGTTTGGGGTCAGATACATAATCCTTTGTTGTGGTGGTTGACTTGTGCATTGTAGGGTGTTTAGCAGTGCCCCACCCCCGCCCTCTGCCAACTGGATACAAGTAGCGACCCAAGTTGTGACAATCACAGCTGTCTCTAGATGTTGCCAACTGTCCTCCCCAAGGGCAGATTCACCACCAACTGAGAACCACGGGCTTAATGTCCCTCCTAGTCATTGGTTGAGGTGGCATTTGAAACAGATGTGTGACACCAAGAGCTAGGCATTGCTTCCTGATAACACCCGCGTCTTTCGGAAGGATGAAGAAGCGAGGAAGAGATCTGATACTCTGAAGATAAATTCTGTTAATACAATCAAAGGAGTCACACATGAGGACCACAAAGGACACGTGGGCGTCTGGCGAGGCTGATCACTGGCCACCTCCTCCAGCCAATGTTCCTTAAAAGCTTGGCCACTTAGTAGGAGCAGGACTGATGAGAAGCCCTCTAAAATTTCCCTCTGAAACTGACATACACTTCAGTGAGAAACAACCAATACGCACTCACCAGCTCTGTACATATCCACCTGGAAAGACGGATTGAACTTCAAAAGGATATCTAGTATAAAGCAGTAAGGTTTTGACAACACCTAGCAATCCACGCCCCCAGGATGTTGGTTAGCTGAGTCGGCTGCTAATCAGAAACTGATCGCATAAAAGAAGGAAAAGGAGGTGGATCTAAATAAATAATAGGACTCCACATGGAGCTCTTTGATGAGCACTGCTTGAAAAAGGACACATAAAAAGAATGAAAGAAGGGTACCTAGTCAACGACAAGTGTGACTTCTAAAGGGAACAGAGGAAATATATTCTAGAAATAAAACGGTGATTGCTGTCAACCAACATCAGAATTTTGGAATGAGTTGCCACGTTTCTGAATCCTCCAAGCCAAGAAGGAAGTCAGGATCCCTAGCAATGGGCAAAGCTTCACAAAGTAGAGATATCACCAGACCTAGTTATGTCCATCATTTACTAGCTGACTGATGTCATAGACTTTATATGTCTGATTTTCAGCAACAGATTTAATAATCTTTCAAGAGAATCTTTAAGTCAATTGGAAGCCTGAAACAGGTCTTCTGCATTACTCACGTTTTTCCAACATTTCTATCAACGCCTTGGATAAAGACACAAACAGGGGCTTCCCCGGTGGCACAGTGGTTGAGAGGCTGCCTGCCGATGCAGGGGACACGGGTTCGTGCCCCGGTCTGGGAAGATCCCACATGCTGCAGAGCGGCTGGGCCCGTGAGCCATGGCCGCTGAGCCTGCGCGTCCGGAACCTGTGTTCCGCAACGGGAGAGGCCACAACAGTGAGAGGCCCGCGTACCACAAAAAAAAAAGACACAAATAGAATGTTTTATTAAGTTTGCAAATGACACAAAGCTGAGAGGGATGGTTTAATAAGCTGGGTGATAAAAAGCACTTCAAAAGCATCTTGACAGGCTAGAAATATAGGATAAAAATAATGAGGTGGAATATAATGAGATAAACTTAATTCCTGCACTTAGACCAAAAGAAAAAAAAGCACGTAAGTAGAAGATGGAAGACTCCTGGTATCACAGAAAAAGACTCAGGGTGTTGGTTTTATGGACAGTTTGATATGAGCCAACATTATGTGGTGACTGATTTTTTAAATAAATACGGTACTGAACTCCCTTAATAAGAGAACTGTGTCCATAGCAAGGAAGTACAGTCAGACCTCAGCTGGGATGTCACAGCTGATCCTAGGCACCTCATTATAAGATGTATATTAATCTTTTAAGAAGACTGGATAGATAAAGGACCCCTAAAGGAAAAATCAAAAGACCTGATGATATTTATACCAATAAAAAGATACGATTTAAGAGAAGTGAAAGAATCTGTTTTCAGTATTTGACAACTGCTCCGTGAAAGAAGGGTAAG
Organism: Phocoena phocoena; assembly: GCF_963924675.1. Lineage (NCBI taxonomy): Eukaryota > Metazoa > Chordata > Mammalia > Artiodactyla > Phocoenidae > Phocoena > Phocoena phocoena. The sequence goes on from NC_089227.1 coordinate 98,538,324, forward strand.
GCTTTGTAGAGGCTTACTCAGTGGGACCAAAGTAGCCCAGTGAGAGGAAAATTTCAGTTTCCTATTAGAAAGAACTTCCTAATAGCTAAGCTATTCAAAAATGAGTGGCCACTATTTTGAGGTAGTGGACTTTCCAAGATTAAGAGTATGTAACAAAAGCTAAATGGAAATTTGTCCTGTACTTTGAGGAGTTTTCTGGATTGAGTGAGACCAGATTACATATAGCCTAAAAACCCTTGAAACCGTAAGATTATGATTTTTTTAAGTGAAAATTAAAGCTAGTATATTTTCCAAAAAGTCATAAAGTTATAAACCATACTCATCAGTTCCTTCAGTCCCATGTAATTAATTCCTGTTGATCTGGATGAAGTAATCAGGTTTTCCATTAGAGTTTTGTCATTTGTTACCCAATTCAGTGGTATTACCTAAAGGCTATCAGTAACCTACATTTGTTTTTTTTTAAAAGTTCTTTTTATGAGTCTTCTTGAAAATCTTCATTTTGTAAAAACATCAGACTAAAGTAATGATTGTCTATAGAGGACAAAACTTAAAATAGCATGGTTAAAAATTTGAGTACAATGCAATTAGCAGGAAACTTGGATATTTCTGTGACATATAACATTTTAGGATAATAACTAGAATTATGACCGATAACTTTATATCAGGACATATGTTTTCAATAATTTTTTTAAAAGGTGGAAAATGCAGTATTAAAGCTGAGAAGGTTCTCCTGTGCCGTGTGAGAACTAAAAGGATAATTATATTTAGGGTTCCTTGATGTCATGCACCATTATGGGTGTATTATAGACAAGAATTTAGAAGAATGTCAGTATCTGCTGCTCGTCATGTCATTGTACGTTCTGTGTTATTAAACAGATAGCCTGTTTTCAGGATGGCAGTACTCATTTTACTTTTCTTTTTAGAAAGTAAAATCTGAGCCCTCTTTTTATTTTTTTCAAAATAACTATTTGTGTTTTGGCCATGCAGCATAGTAATACAAAATCATAATAAAGTAGACCTGTAGGAAATACCTTACCTTAATTAACTACCTATTGATTAAAGGTATTAATTAATAACTTTTCTATAGGAAAAAGGTATTAATTCCTCTGTATGAGTTTGAGAAGCTGTACTTGGAAAGAAGTTGAATACTAACTAATGCAGAGTAATCACTGCTTTACTGACCAGAGCTATTTGTCAGTGGCAACGTCTGGGGTGGTAAAATTAAAGGTGAATGCTGATTCATTTGAATTTAATATAGTTTGTAAGTCATATTGGTCCCAGAGCTTTTTTCCAAACTATGACTATCAAAGCAACTGTGATAGAAGATAGACCTTTTGGTAGCCACTGTATGATTTCCATTATAATCTAAAGTGTGAATCTTATGATCTGTTGTTAAGAAATCCTTATTCTAGGGTTTCCAAAACTTCCCAGAACTTTGGCAAAGTCTCCTCACACAGCAGGAGATGACATACCACTACGTTCATTCATGGGTGAAGTGGTATACTCTGGTAGACATTACACTGCTCACTGAGTATTTCCAGCCAAAAAAGTGATGCATAGAAAAGACATGTGCAGTTTCTGGGCTCGAACATTTAATTGCTGATGCAAGACCCTCTGGGGTCCTTCTCAAGGGACCCCTTGAGGTCCCGACAAACCTCAAGACAGTGGTTGCTCCATCAAACTGGATCCCTCGGTTACCACAGTGTACAGAGAACCCTGTCAGCTTATGACGAATCTATAGCATCAGAAAGAAAAAAACGTTTGCTTTCTTAAGCTACCAAGACTATTGGGCTATTTGTTACTGTGGCACAACCTAGCCCATCCTGACTGATATATAAGGATTGCAGTTAAGAACAGCCTTTGCAGTCCTACACGTGGGTTTGCATTCTCACTCTGTCACTTACAGACAGTATGACTTTGGCAAGTTACTTAACATCTTGTGCATTCTGTTTCCTCGTGTAGAAAACGGGAATAGTAAAGGTCCCTGCTTTACAGGATTCAACAAAATAACACGTTTAACAGGTAGCATGGGGTCTGCTCCATAGTATGTGTGTGATAAACATTAGTTATTTTTATTAAGTCATAACTGAACTGGTATGTAGTCATCATTTGTTACACGCCAGGCATTGGATATGTCATTGGAACACCAGTGGTGTCCAAGACAGGCACAGTTTCTTAAAGGGGCTTAGGTTCTAACTGGAAGAGAGCAGCAAAGGATGAAAAGGCAATTTGAAGGGGAAGGACAGGTGGCAGGATAAATGGAAGGTGGAAATACTGGGTTCTTTGGGAGCAAGAAGGAAGGGCACTTAACCCCGTCTAGGAAATGAGGGAAGGCACACCAGGGCAAGCGACATAGAAACTGAGATGGGAGTGATGTTACAGTTATCCGGGCAAAGGTACGGGGAGGAGCAGACGGCAGGGAGAGGAGGGATTTTTCAGTTGTTTTGTTCAGCAACCCACCGAACACTCTGCAGGTTAAACCGTACTTTATTATTTCACACAATCCTGTGGCCTGGCTGGAAGGCTCTTCTGTTTCACGTGGTCTCAGCTGGGGCCTAAGAATGACTGGATGGTCCACAGGGGCCTCAGTCACGTGGCATCCCAGGAGTTTCACTGGGGCTGTCAGCCAGTGGGGGGGACCGCAGTTCTCCCCTCCAAGCCAACCGCCTACACCCACTTCCACCCCACCACCCTGCCCTTGCCCCAGGCTCTACCTCATGGCTGCCTGGGCTCCCTCCTTTCATGGTAGTTGGTCTCTTTGAAGGAGCATTGAAAAAGCAAAGGTGCAAGCTGGAGGTCTCTAAGACCCAGCCTCAGAGCTCACACACAATCTCTTTACTAGCTGCTACTGGCCAGATCTGGGCTGCAGCCCAGATTCCAGGAAAGGGGAAGCTGACTCTGCCTCTTGATGGCTCAGTGACGAGCGCACACTGCAGAGGAGCACGTGGGCAGGGCGGTATTATGACCAGCTTTGAAAACACAATGTGCAGTGAGGGAAATTTCAGGAACCACAGCTAGTTTCATTCAGAAGGGATGAAATTAGGGTAAGAGGCAGCAGGTGAGCAAAATGCAGCAGCCGTAAGCTGGGTTCATATCAAAACAGGCTTTATAAGGAGGGACCAGATGTCCTGCTTTGCCCAGTTGCCTCGTGCCAGGACAAGTGTGTATCGTTAGCAATGCCCACATTCACTCTGAAAATGTGGCCCAGTGTGTTGATGAATTGTACAGTCACCTATCATGTTTTGGGTTCTCCCAGGAGGAGCTCTTGAGGTCAGAGGTCCAGCCCCTGTTCCAGGAGAGAAGCCCCTTGGTGGAGTAATGGCAAGAGGATGAGGACGTGAATACCAGCTTATCTGAGAAAGGACCCCAGGAAATACTAGTAGGGCAGTGGAGAAATGGAACAGGGAAAGGAATGGACCATTATCGGGCACCTCACGTTGCGGGCAAGCAGAGCTCAGGACCATGGGGGACTGCGGGAGGCAGCGCAGAGCAGGCGGAAGCCAGGCCTCACCCCTCCTCCGCACCCGGTCTGGCTCAGGGCTGCTGCCAGGAGCAGTAACTCCCAGCAGTTCTGGCTCATCCCGCATCCCTACCCTGCACGCTCCGCAGGCCAGAAGAAAGTGCAGAGCTCAGGGGATGGCTGTCAGCCGTCTTTAGAATCCGAGGTGAAGGCAGAGACGTCGCCATATTACTGGATTCCATCCCAAGTCATGCTAAGGTTTTAATGTTGTCTTGGGGGCCGAAGGGGGTCACGGAAGGACTTTTTTTAATCAGGAGAATAACCTGATCAGATCGACATTTTAGAAAGATAACACCATCTGCAGAGTGGAAAGTACATAACAGGAAGTGAGTGAGAGGTTGCAGGGAGACCAAATTGGAGGTTGCTGTGGTTATAACAGAGTTGCACATTGTCACGCATGAAACAACTTGGATGTGCAGAGAAAATGCAGTGTCTTCATTTGTCTGTGGTGAGCTGACGTTCCTTCTAGGGTAGCAAGGACAGATACACGGTGTCCAGTCTGGCTGACAGCTGAGTCTGACTTGCCGTTTCAACAGTGCCTTCTGTCGTGCTCTGTCCCTGCGGAACGAAGATGCTCAGTCTGTCAAGTGGCCCCTCCCTGTCCCCTGCTTCCTTCTGTACACGTGTATGTAGGTGTGTGGAACATAGAAGGGGGTGGGCAGTGAGATGTTGTAGCTTAAATGTTCTTTTTAACATCATCACAGAGAGGGACCCGGATCATTGCTGGTCCTTTCCTGAGTTTGCAAGATCTGCCATCTGCTGGCCTCCAGCCCAGTGTCCTGTGTCCACCTGGTCCCTGGGTGCTTGTCTGGCCTTGGATGCTAAGATCTGAGGTTGATGAACTTCGAGTCCCTCCTTGACTGAGGCAATGCTCCCAGAGACCATCTGCTATCACTCCCTTTGCTGCTTCTGTCCCTCACTGGAGGGGACAGAGCCCTGAGTCTCTGTCGTGTCTCCCCGCTCCCCATGGCAGCCTCCCCACGGCAGCCCTGTGGTGGAGTCATGGGCTTCCTCTCAGGGTTTACTCCTCACAAGGGAAGGGCTGGAGAGAGCCAGAGACACATCTGCTCACTCTTCTCCCCTCTCTTGACGAGGCCAGGTTGCCCCAGGTTGGTGCAGAGCCCTCTACGTGGCAGGCTCCTCCCAGAGCCCCGCGTGGGGAAGCTGGGCAGGAGCTCTCATCCTCAGGCCTCGCCTCTCCCTCTGTAAGCACTGCCTGCTCTCCGGGCAAAGCTCAGCTCTTCTCTCTCCTTCTGGGTCTCTTTTCTCATAGTCTTCTTGGGCTTAAAAATAAAGCCTTGCTTTTACTTATTCTACCAGGTAGCTATTGACCCCAAAAAGAAGTGCCAGAAAACGAACAGTTCCAACAATCACTTTTCCTCACTGATCTGCAGGTCAGTTAAGAGTTGAGGGGTCTGTGATACACCTGTCATCTTCCTCCCGGGGCTGTAGGGTTACACGGGCGTATTCAAGCCAGTGGCAGAGACACAGACAGCAGCCCAGTCGGGTGAGCACTTCTCAAGCTTTTGGTCTTGCCACTCCCACTAGCGTGCCATTGTCCGAATTAAGCCATTTGACCAAATCCAGGGTCAAGAAGAGAAATAAACTCTTGCTTCTTCAGTCGGAGAAACAGCAAGTGACGGGGAGGGAGAGAGGGCTGGGGGAGGGGGCATTGATGCAATCTACCATGCTCCCTGTCACCAGATTCTCCCGCGATTAAGAAATAGCTTTGTGTCTTCCCCGTGTTGGCTGGAAGGGTAGGTACTGTCTCTGTGTCACAGGAGAACACTGTGACCTGCTTTGCTTAGTCCTTCATGGCTTAAAAGCTATGAGTAGGGCTTCCCTGGTGGCACAGTGGTTGAGAGTCCGCCTGCCGATGCAGGGGACACGGGTTCGTGCCCCGGTCCGGGAAGATCCCACATGCCGCGGAGCGGCTGGGCCCGTGAGCCATGGCCGCTGAGCCTGCGTGTCCGGAGCCTGTGCTCCGCAACGGGAGAGGCCACAACAGTGAGAGGCCCGCGTACCGCAAAAAAAAAAAAAAAAAAAAGCTATGGGTAAAGGAATTTGGGGAAATTCACTCAAAAGTATATTGAACGCTTACATATGCCAAGCGATAGCGATGAAACAATGAATAAAACAGAAAAAGCCTTGCCTTTACGAAGCATGTGTTCCAGTGGGCATGAACAAAGGCTGAGAAAATAATTGTGTGATATGATGTTAGCTAGCGGTAAATGCTGTGAAGAAAAGTAAAGGAGGATTCTGGGAAGTCCTCTCGGAGAAGGTGGGAGGAGGCGCCGTTTAAGCAGAGCCTAAGTGAAGTGAGGGTAGCAGCGTGTGCACAGCGGGAGGGGAAGTATCCCGGGAAGCGTGCAGGGCGGTGCCCAGGCTGGGAGGCTGAGGTGGAGGCATGTGCTCGTCTTGTTCAAGGAACAGCAAGGAAGCCGGGGTGGCTGGACCACGATGATGACAGGACAGACAGACGAAGCTAGAGCCTTAGCCAGCGGCTGGACAGCAGCTTGGAGACCATTGTGGAGGTGAGGTGGGAAGAAGCAGGCGGCTTGGATCCGACTGAGCTGTTAGGAGCGTCATTCCAGCTGCTGGGTGCTGTGCTAACTAGCGCAGGGGTGGATGGGAAAAGGGCAGGAGGGACTTCAGAGAGCAGCAACGTTCCAGCTGTAGAGCCCCGGTGAGAGACGGCCCAAAACAGTTTGTCTTGCACCAAAACGGTTACCGTGGCAGCAGTGGAGAAACATTTGGAAAAGGAATATATTGAAGGAAGAGCCCACAGTATTTGGTGATAGGTTGGGTGGTAGGTGAAAAAAAGATAAAAGACGGCTCCCCAAGATTTTGGCCTGGGTAACTGGGTACATGGTAGTACTATTTACTGAGAATGGCGTTGGGTGAGAAATGGTTTGGGAACCAGGGGATAAAAAGTAAGACTTCTGTTCTGGACACGTTGCAGAGTATTCCGTGGATGCATGGTCCCGTGGCACATGTCAGAAACTGAATACTACCTGTAGTAACCCTCCCTCCTCCCACCTCTGCCCGCACTCCTTCTGCAGGCAGATGGTGTCGTGGGTTGACTTGGACACGGTCATTACTCAGAAAGGCAAAAGAGAAAAGAATACAGCTCCACTGGAAAATAATACAAGCAGTATCTCCATACCATGGAATACTGCTCAGTAATAGAAAGGAGCAAACTATTGATACACAAAACCACTTGGATAAATCTACAGGGAATTATTCTGAGGGAAAATCCAATCCCAAAAGGTTGCACACCTAATGGTTCCATTTACCTGACATTTTTGAAGTGACAGAATTTTAGAAATAGAGGACAGATTAGCGGTTGCCGGCAGTTGGCGACAGGGGTATGAGGGAGGGGTAAAGAGAGGCCAGAGGGGTTGTGGGTATAAAAGGGCAACACGAGGGATTCTTACAGTTGGATTTGTTCAATCTCCGACTGTGGTGATGAATAGACAGCCTGCACAGGTGATCCACTTACATAGAATTAAATACATACACACACACACACACACACGTACAAAGTCTGAGTACCAGCAGTGAATTGTATCCATCTCAGTATCCTGATTGTGACATTCTACAATAGTTTTGCAAAATGTTTCCTTTGAGGAAAACTGGGCAAAATATACAAGGTATCTCTATTATTTCTGTAACTGCATGTGGTTCAACAGTTACCTCAATACCAATTTCCATTTTAAAGAAGTGATCGAGGCAAAAGAGGATCTAATCCGCACTGTTCTCTGGAGTTGTTTATTCATGGCGTGGTGTTCAGTAAGTGTCTACGAGGAGCTGGTGCCCGAGACGCTGCAGAAGGTTGATGGGCAAGGAGGAGGGACGTGCAGTGATCACACCATCATCTCCTGTTCATGCCCGACTTTCCTGCCTTTGCCAGCAGAGATTGGGAAATGCACGGGAATTAAATATTTATCTACAGCTTAGAATCCTGTAGTTCTTTTAGAGGTGTGATTGAAGGGAATGATTAACAGAATGCATTTCTTTAAATGGAGACAGAGGAAAATGTGGTGGATTGAACTGTCTGCTGCTCCTTTCAGAGAGAATCCCTGAGAGCAGGTCGTCGCCCTGTGATTACCCTCTGCCTCCTGCGTTGAATGCGGCAAAGTGGATGAATGAACAAATGGCAAACAGTTAATTGAAATTTCTTCTCAGTTGCCTTCGGCTTTTATTATAATGATTAAAGAAGCAGTAAAACACTGATGAGAAAGCTTATTTAAGTGGTAGGCAAGAAATAATATTAAAACTGAAGAGATGCAATTATATCTAATTTTTCACGTCCTAAAGAACATTTAACATAGACTTAACGTCCAAAAGCTTCTCAAGGCTGAGGGAGGCCTTCTATTTAGATGGAATTTGTCCCGTGAGTTAGCTTGGCATTCTTTTTTAATTGCATTAATAACTTTCATTCTTAGAAATCCATTGGGTTTTTTTTTCATCATCATGACCTTCATAGAATCATAGAAGTGTTAGGATATAATGTATTTAAACCTCATCATATCACAGCTGAGGGAAACGATGCTCACAGAGATTAAATGACTGGGCCAAGATCTCATATGGCAGGTTCGTTCAATATCCTTTCCAAAATAACACACTCTCGGCGGCATGATCATCTTCCCTTGTCACCCAAATGTGTCTTTAACAAATACAACTGATAATGACAGCAGCATAATCAAAAGACACACTCTCAACATCCAGATAAAACAGCTGCAAAAGCAAATCTTTTAATAAAGTTTAGGCTGGAAGTGGAGATTTCGAAGAGTAAAGGCTAGGAACGCAGGCTCAGACACCTGGGATCAGCTGTCCCATCTGCTAAAGGAGCTACAGCAGGTTCCCTGCATATCTGAGCTTCGGTTTTCTTAATTATAAACTGTGGGTAATAGCAGTACTGATGTCACATGCTTTGCTATGAAGATTAAAAATGGTATGATGAATGTAAAGCACTTATCGCAGCGCTTGCTACATAGTAAGTGCTCAGTACATCTTAGGCAGTGTTACTACATCTAGTCTTTGACGTTTAATGAATAAAAAATAAAGGGAAGTCTGACCTCAATACCAAATCACTCATAAAAACAAGGAATTAATAAATAAGCACGGAAAACTTTGGGAAATGTTCAATTGAAGACAAATTGGTACCATCACATCTCCACCTTTCCTTTACAAAATTAAATTATTTTTCATTAACAAAAACAAACCAAAAAGGCATTTATTATTAAAATTCAGTGAGAGAACATAAGTTCTGTTTTTATGACATTTTTAGTATTTGGTTAAACCAGATTGTCAAAAGCAGGGAATCTATTTTTGTCCCAAATCTTCAGCTCACCTGTTTTTGACATCAGTGTATATTTGTATACCCAATTATTTCTGAATAAGCAAACACTCTGAAAGCCAAAATTCTTCTATTATAATATTCAGAAGTATTCCAGAAGACACAGAAAATTTAACTTCTTATATTCACGTGGTCAGTCATTATTCATAGATTTCATATTTGCGAATTCACCTGCTTGTTAAGATCTACTAGTGGCGCTTTCGTGGTCATTTGCAGAGAGGTGCAGAGCAGCAAAAAATTTGTCACCAACGCCCACATTCCAGCTGAGGGGGACAAGGCAACGCTGCCGTCTCGTTTCAGCTCTCACACTGTGAACAACTGTCATTTTCGTGGTCTATTTAGTGCCACGTCCTTTTGCATTCGGGGGCTTTTTATTAGTGATTTCCCTGTTCAGAATGGCCCCAAATGAAGTACTGAAGTGCTGTCTGTTGTTCTTAAGTGCAAGAAGGCTTTGTGCTTCACAGACAAAATACGTGGATTAAATAAGCCTCCTTCAAGCATGAGTTACAGTGCTTTTGGCCATGAGTTTAATGTTAGTGAATCAACAACATATGTTAAATAAGGTGTCTTTAAACAGAAACACACATAAAACAAGGTTAGGTATTGATTGGTTGATGAAATGCTGTGACCAGAGGCTCGCAGGAACCTTGCCCTGTATTTCCCCTGAGAGCAACGGTTCGGTATTTGCTAATTCGGTGTTTGCACTTACTATAGAAAACATAAATACTGTGAATATTAAGAATCAACTGTATTATATTTAACCCCCTATCACATAACTGTGATGATACATTATATTTGTAGGACACTTTGCAATTTTAAAAGCCCATCATAACTATTATCACATGTGATACCCATGGAGGTTAAGATGAGAGTCATCATTGCTCAATGGAACAGAGTAACAGGTCCAGCTGAGGTTACCTGGTAGAACTGGATCTTTTCCTCCTGGTCTGTGACATCTCACGATGCTTCATGCAGCAAAAAAATTAACTGCCACTGAGCAGTGCTTTATCTTACGACCCAGGGAAGGAGAACATGGTGTATTCTGGGGAAAGGAGTCTGAGCTATGAAGATCCCTTGCATAATCTTATTAATGAGCTAGAATTTAAACGCTGGAGACCTTGAAGATTAGCACGTTGGGATGGAAAGAAATCAGGCTATCCTTCATTTGAATACACTGAAGGACAAAATAGAAAAACAGAATGAAGGGTGGACAGAAGAAGCAGATTTAGCCAAATACGTTTGTGCTTTAGAGAATCCCCCAGCAGCCTTATGGCCACGTTTGGGAAGGCTGACCTCCCTGCAGACTTTTCTATCGTAGTTGAAGAAAGCACAGAGAAGCCATAGAAATACAAATATTTGCTTGGAAAAGTTATTCATCTCTTAAAAATTGGAAGGATGTGAATAATCCTGCTGTTTAAAAGAGCATTAAATGTTCACAACAGTTATTTCATATGACCATTATGTTTGCTGCCAGCAAGCATGGCTGCATTTTAATTGTGACACCTCCATGCTCTGGAAATAGGATAGATAGACTATTGTCTAAGTTTTTTTCTGCTTTTAAATGTAGCTATTAAAAACAAAGTTTACTTATGTAAGGAAGCTCATCTTCTCAAAGAAACTTTCAATGATTTTTAATTTGTAATTCACACTACTTCTCCCAGGTAAATTTATTCTCAAGCTATAATTCCATCTTAAATGGCCAGGAGGAATTAGCATTTGAAGTATGAGCTCAGAGGATAAAGCAAAGTCCTGGATCAGGAAGAAGGCACTATTCCATTTTTCTTTGTCACTAGCGTCAACTTTATTTAACAGATTGTCCTTCAGTCTCGGCTACAGTACCTAGACAGATACAGTGAGGAGCAGGGTCTGCTGAGCTTACTAATTCACCTTGCAGATGGGTTCCTACTCAAACCCCCACTTGATAGATGAGGAAAGAGGCGCGGAGAATTTAAGTGACATGTGCCAGGTCATATAGCAAGTGAGTGGTGGGGCCAGGACTTCAGGGTGAGTCTTTCTGTGCTGGCTTGTCTGTTTACTGTCTGTGCTTGTTTTGTGAATGAGAAAGGCCCTGGGAGATAGACATAATGTATTTATTTGACAGTTCAAATAGAGGATCGTGTCGATCCCTGATAACTTTCTGCTCTCCTCTCTCCTTCCGCTTCCCCTCCATCTCCCAGGGCTGATCTAGTGTCCTCGTCGTTTGCAGCCCGCAGAAGTCTCCAGGCTGTCTGGAACCCTCATACAGAGACCCACACACAGACGGGCCTGACTTCAAATTTCTAGTTAATATGGGAGGTGCCATAGAAGGCAGAGAGGAAAGAAAATTCAGTCAATAAGAACAGGCTCAACACAGACCATATGCATAAATTAATTTTTGTGGGACTAATTATTAAGCATATTCTAAAGCATTAAGTTTTTATTGATTTTTCTTACTACGAGTTACAGGAATCAAAGCCTAAAACAAGTAAACAAGTTTAGTGCTTCTTTTAATAGTAAGGTTATTTAATTTTAATTAATTAATATCAAATTAATGGCAATATCAGGTACAAATGGAGTCATGTTATTAATTTAAAACAAAGCGACCTAGTCTTGCAAATGACTTACTGTCATGTGGCTTAATAGTTTGAAAGTTTGATTTTACTGACTTTATTTTAAAATGTAATTAATTGACTTTATTTCTTAAAGCAATTTTAGGTTTACATAAAAATTAAAGGGAAAGAACAGAAAGTCCCATATACCTGCTCACCCTTCCCCACATGCGTACATAGTTTCCCCCGTTATTAACGTCTTGCTACACCATAATTATCGTTGGTGTTATATACTTGCCACAGCCTAGCAGGTTTCTTATAATGGTGACAAAATGTTGATACAGTATTATCAACTGAAGTCCATAGTTTACATTAGGCTTCACTTTTTGTGTTGTACAGTCTACAGATTTTGATAAGTGTGTAGTGAATGACTAGTCTCCACCATTGCAGTATCATTAGAAGAGTTTAGTCTAAAAATCCCTTGTGTTCCATCTATACTTTCCTCCTCATGCCCTACCCCCAGCAGCCACTGATCTTTCTACTGTCTCCATAGTTTTACCTTTTCCAGAATGTCATGTAATTGGAATCCTAACCTTTTCAGATGGACTTGTTTTACTTAGCAACAGACATTTAAAGATTCTCCGTGTCTTTTTGTGTCTTGATAGCTCATTCCTTTTTATTGCTGGATAATATTGCAGCCTTATTTTGCTGAGGGAAAAAAATCAAGAAGCTAAATTTGAATAGTCATTATAGGAAAAAGGTAGAAATCAATAAAGAAAAACAGCTGTTTAGCTTTGCTCATAATTATACAAGCTTCACAGCTCTGCCCGGTTACCATCAGTGGCAAGCTGGATGCCACCAATTAAGTGATTCCATTTCACGCTGTGTGCTGTGTGGGGCCTCCTTTGCCTGACTCACGTTTATAATCATCTTAATCCTAAAGCAACTGTTTTTAACAAATATACATATATGCTCTTTAAGATAATGTAATTCTATTAAATTAAGAGGGAAATTTCACACTAATAGTTAAATTGGCTTTGCATATTCTGTGGCTCTGTTCTGGTTATGTGTTTCTTAATAGTCCTTATCTATTTTTGAAAATTGTTGCAGTCGTTTCTGTGCCACATTTCCCAAAAAGTCAATCAGAGCCTGTTCATCTGAGGTATCTGCAAAACCTTTCCACAAAAATTGAACACTTCTGAGGTTCAGAGAAATGACTCATTAAGCCACAATTCAATTAAATTTAGCAAATAATTCTTGTACAACCACTATATGCTTGCAGTTGGCATAGGGGCCTGTTTTTAAACTTCCTGTTCATTTTATTTTGACTTTTTGATAAGAGCAGATTAAAATACCTTCTTCTGCAATAAAAGAAGGAAAAAAGCCCTTCTGTATATATTGAAAGGAGAGCTGAACGGAGAGTGAGCGGATCTCTCTCCTGTGCCTGTCTCCCTTTGATTGTCTACATCCCCCAAAGCTGCAGCATTTTCCATACCAGGTGCCCTAATAGGACTCTATCAGCTCAGTACTTCCAAAAAAACTCAGCTGTCCCCAAGTTCCTAGAAGGTCACTGTGCCCTCCAGAGCTGCACTTAAATAGCCATCATGGGATGTGGAGGAGAGACAACAAATCTTTCCTGGGAAAAGGCTGAGGGGGCTAAAGGGTGGGGAGAAGCGGGTGGATGCTGGCCCAGACTTGTGCTTTCAGGAGCAGAGCCACTCTGCTCTCTGCATGCAAGGTGACCTGAATGAAAAGACTACATGTCACTATGACATGTACCAGGTACAGTCCTTGCGAGGGTTTGTGTTTTCTTTCTTTTTACTTGAAGTATAGTTGATTTATAATGTGTCAATCTCTGCTGTACAGCAAAGTGCCTCAGTTATACACATATAGACATTCTTTTTTTATATATTCTTTTCCATTATGATTTATCCCAGCAGATTGGATACAGTTCCCTGTGCTACAGAGTAGGACCTTGTTGTTTATCCCTTGTACATGTAATAGTTGAGATCAGACTTGTGGTTGCCAAGGGTGATGGGGGTAGAGAGAGGGATGGACTGTGAGGGTGTTTATACAGATTCCTACCCCCGGGGTGAAATAACAAAGACTTGAAGCTGTCCCCTACGTGGGTACAGCCAATACATACCAATTTATGGTTATTTTCACCCACCCTCATTCACCCAGCTCATAAAACTCTGATGCATGTTAGATTCCCCTCGCTTCCAGTCATTCTTGGAAGCAAAAGGATGAGTTAAACACACACACACACACACACACACACATACACACACACACACCGTGGATTAGTCAAGAGAACAGAGACGCTCTCAGCAAACCCATTTAGCACCAGAATAGCCAGACATTCTGCTCTCTGCCACGTGGCACCTCCTAGGACAGCTTCCACAGGCCGGGTCTGCTTGATGGGGGCTGGCTGGACACCTCAGTTGTCCTCTTTACCAAGACGAGCTTCTTTATGGGACAAGGCGCCCTGCAGACAGATACTTTCGGAGGAGGCAGTAGGGGAGCAGACCCCCCCTCCCTGCGCACATGCGTGGCATCAGCAGCAGAAACGTATTCAGATGACGAACCCACTTTTCATAAACACTGCAAAGCACACGTTATTTTCGTCAAAGACATTTCTGTCTTTAATGACAAACCTCATTGTTTTTTGAAGAGAATTCCTTTAATAATGATAAAAATTCAGGTGGCATTAATGAAAATTTGTAATGTATGTTATAATTAGAATCTATTTTCAGTGTTATATGCAGGATATAAATGGATTTCCTTTCTCTATCAATAAAAAACACGTTTAAGTATTCACAGCATCCTAGATTTTTAAAAATAGCAATGTAATTGCATAATGTAACATTTTTATATATCTGGTATATATCTGGTCTTGGTATTTAAGGGGATAGGAAATGAAATTGAAGCTCGAAATAAAAAGTAGAGGGAAGAGCAAATAACAATTTTTAGCTGAGATAAAAGGGTTTCTTGTTTTTAAAAAAGCATTGTACATAACAGTTTTCATCTTCACATTTAGAAATCAGAGCCCAACCCTCTTTGTCACACAGTAGAGAAGAGAGACACAGAAGATCAAGCTGATGAACTGCTCTATTCCTGTGCAAATTCTAACCCTTAAATATTTCTAGTCATGCTTCCAAGGAAAGGAAATAAATCTACAAGACATTTTTGCTATTTTCAAAGCTCCCTGTATTTTGATTCCCGCTGTGAAGGAGAGGAATATGAAAGCTAAACCCATTTTGCAAGGATGGGAATTCTTACTCATGTTCTATGCTGTTATTCAAGAATGACAGCGACCAGGTTTTAGAGCCTGCATTCCACAGGTGTGAGCAATAGACAATCCTGCCACGTCCTGTCTTCCATGCAGATGGAATCTATACCCTAAATTACTGCTGTGGATTCATTAAAGCAGGGGTTCGTTTCCCACTGTAATGGGGGCCCATTCCAGTTTCGTATGTCAGACCCATCACTCAAACTGGCATTCAGGCTCACTTCTCTGCAGAGCCCTTCCCCAGCGCTATCCTGCCTCCAAATGCAAGTGATAAACATGTCAGCTTGCAGTGCTTTCCCCATCTCTGAGGACCATCAATCATTGCAGTTCAGAGAAGCTTTTCTATCAGCCTTTTGGGGGTTATACCCATGAGGATATTACTTTCGTGGTTGCACAAAGGAGAATTATTACTTGAAATGGCTTTGGTGTTTCCTCGGTGTCTTTTTTAGCTTCTTTTCATGAAATTGACAAGCACAAGTCAGACTGTCCATTTATATGAATGCAGATCCTGGGATGTAAGTATCCTGATGGTGGTGAGTCCTGTGGAGACGGGGATATGAGACCGTCCAGTATTTAGAGATCTCCTCAAGGTACAGGGAGCCGTGGCTTGGTATTGAGAGGCCATACTTAATTCACCACAGGCTGAATTAGAAAGGGCAGTTAACAGTAATAAGAGAAGTAGGTAAGTAACTTTGAGTTGAGGTAGGAAATTCTAAAGATCAGGAGAAGAACACACACACATAAAAAAAAAAAAAAAAAAAAAAACAGCCTTTGACATCTCAGGAGAAGCAGCGCTGAATTTTATTTCCCTCTGTTGATCTCACCACACCAGGAGTGGCACCTGGATGGCAAAGAAAACTCCAACAGCAGTAACATTAACATTTCATGTTTTAGTCCTAGAAGAAAAAATAAACAAACATGTCCGAGGTCGGCAGCAGTTCGGACCAGGAAAACCCAGGAGCAAAGTCATTTTCTTGCAAAGGACAGGTTTTCAGAAAAGGAAGTTTACAAAATTCTATAAGTAAGAGAGTTGAAAAGGAAGATTTTTCTCTCCTCTTGCCCGGGAGGACGAAGGCAAGCGTACCCAGTTGGGCTATTAGGGTCAAATGAAATTTACTGAAGGCTGCGGATCAGGAAAACAAACTGCTAGAGTTTTGTTTTCAAACCGGTTTAGGTCTTCAGATTACTTATAGTCACAGCGTAGAAAGTCCAAATTTCTACAAGTTCTACGTTTCATCGGAAGTTCAAAATAGGTTAAAGCTGATGGGTTTTAACTGATGAAAACATGTGCCTCTGGGCTTCCCTGATGGCGCAGTGGTTGGGAGTCCCCCTGCCGATGCAGGGGACACGGGTTCGTGCCCCGATCCGGGAAGATCCCACGTGCCGCGGAGCGGCTGGGCGCGTGAGCCATGGCCGCTGAGCCTGCGCGTCCGGAGCCTGTGCTCCGCAACGGGAGAGGCCACAACAGTGAGAGGCCTGCGTACCGCAAAAAAAAAAAAAAAAAAAAAAAATGTGCCTCTGATTTAACATGCTTGCAGTGATACATTTGATGCTATAGTGACAGTGAGTCGCCATTAAGCACAGCTTAGGTGACAGAGAACTGGTTCCAAAAAGAAAAGGGAAGTTTAGTGCCTTCAGCCTGGAGAAGGGAGAAGACAGTGGTTATAAGATCATGTTAGTCAGCTCTTGCTCTGCCTTTTGAGACTCTTGAGTGGGCAGATTCGACCTCATCTGAGGGTGGACCAGCTAGTGAAGCAGGGGATGCTGCAGGGCACCCTGGCCACCACCTACAGACCAAACACTTCATGAGTGGACCAGAGAAGACCATCTAGCTGCTTTCCCATCCTGCTCCCAGAACCCCAGCATCTATTCTCGGTGTGTGTCTACACCACACTGGGCCCCCTCTCTGGTTGATGTGAAGCATATAACAGAACATTCTGGGCTAACAAGTGGCAGATGGCTATAATTGCCTGAGACGTCTACACTGGCAAACTTTATTTTTTTATTTTCATAAAATTTCCCCCAAATTCTGGTGTGAGTAGAGATTTTTTGATGGAGCACAGCTGTATGGCCACTATGATTGACAAAAATATTTAAGAAAAAGTGACAAAAATCCACTAACTGAACTTGAATTAACTGGTCTAGTTCGTTATAACTCTTCACCACCATCTCAATACACACATACACACACACACACAGATGCAAGCATGCGGACACACATACACACTTGCACGGACTTGCACAAACACAAACCTGTCCTTCACATGGTATTTTCTCTGTGACACTGAAGGCAGCATAAAATAGCGAAAAAGAAAATTGCCATATTGAAGTCAGATAGAACCTGGCTTGACTTGCAAACCAACTGCCTGACCAGCAAGACGACTCCCGGTATGTGGTTCTCTCTCTGAGTTTTAGGGGCTTGTTATCAGTATGTATGTGTATAACTGACTCACTCACTTTGCTGTGCAACAGAAACTAACACAACATTTTAAATCATCTAGACTCCAATCAACTTTTTTTAAAAGTTAATGATAATAGATGTAAAGAACTTGGCACAGTAGGTGGTCAAAGACACTCAACAAATTGAGGATAAACAAGGAAACGGGTTGTGAATCGGCCTGTAGCCAATTCCAGAAATGCCTTATTAACCTTTGAGATACAGCTGCAGGTTTCACCCAAAAGTACAAAACATCACTGGCAAGATGGGTGAGGATTTCCATCTCACATTTTTCATCCTCTCGTTTCTGATAGATTCTGTAAAAGCCTACAAGCAGCCTAGATGCTTGTGAAAGAGGAGAAGGCACGGCTTGACATGACTGAAGGTCGAGTTCACATTAGGATTCTCCATGCTTCCAAGTTTCAGGTTTAGGATCTAAGGCCCTTTGGTCCAGAGAGGGAAAAAAAGAGCGGAAGGTGTGTCCCACTGTTCTAAGTCTGTGCCGTGCCTCCGTTACCCCAAAACAACCTAAGCAGCCTTCTCAGCCATGGCTTTTATCCCAATCTCTCCATTCTCAAAAGACACACTGGCACCCATCTCTGCAAAAAGGCATAAAAATAATGTTTTAGTCAAAAAAAGTTATTGTTTGTATTCTCTCATTTAAAAATATACTCATTAAGCTCTACCTAATTAAACATTATTAAGCTTATATATAACTCACCTCAAAATAATAATTTAGCATTATTACCTTTATAATTAACGTAGAAAGATGAACTCACTTTCTGGTTATCAATTTCGGTAAAAAGTATAGCTCTTGTAACAATTTTGAATGAATTAAAACCTATCATCTTTCCCTTTATAGGGTGGAGAATCGAATCTTTGTGTTACTTAAAAACAGTTTCAGCATAAAAGCTTTTATTTTGTATCTGTTTCATTCTTGTAAATTGTCTAGGTAACAGTGATTATTAATTAATGACTGTTCATCAAAGGTCTTCATCTTAGTTAAGACTGAAGCAATTACAATTTTTACTAAAATAATGAATCCTTCTGACATATAGCATTGTAAAATTTCACAAAAGTAAGCATTTTTTAAAAATTCGTGATTACCTTCTCATGTAGCTGAATACAGTTATGTGAGTGTATGCATAAATTTTAAATAAGTTATGGAAACAGTGATGATTTAAGTAATTCATAAAAACAATGTGGGAAATTTAGAAACTTTAAATCATAAGAAATTTGACCCCGCTCTTGTATAAACCAAATTGTTGTGCTGATGTTATTTTTATATGGTAAACTAAATTTTAAAGACTCTAAATACTGCTCAACGCTCTTCTTTTACTGGAAATGAGCCTTTTCTTCTTATCTTGTAACAATAGTAACAAAGGATATTTTGTAAATACAGTTTTCAGTGTCCACAAAAGAAACACAAATCGCTTAATATTTTTCTTTCTGTCTTTTAGATATTTTTGACAGTCTGAAATAGAAATTCTTAAAGTGCACCCATAATGACAGGATGATTATTTTGATTAATTAATTTTTAAAGTTTACCAAGAGAGAGAAAAAGAGAGGGAAAGAGATAGAAAGAAGGAGTGAGAGGGGGCCAACTTCAGACACTTACGAAATTATCACTGTAAACAACAAATATCCTTCCTCTGCAAGAAGAGAAGATAAACGTTTAGATTTAAGAAAACCCATTTTGACGTATATTTATACGCAAAAGATAGTTATTACAACTGGTTTAGGTAATTATTTGGGCCTTGAAAATTTTATCAAGCAGCATATTTTAAAGCCAGCATTTATTAATCTTCACGGTACAGAAATGTAGGAGAGAGGTATCTACAAAAACCAAAATGCTCTCTCTTTTTTAGACAGACGGGATAATCTCCTGCTGCTTCTTCCCTTTGCGTTCTAAGGCATCTCTCAAATGAACAATTTTGTTCATGTCCAGAGTTCCCCAAAGCAGCCACTGCAATTCAAAATTATTCCTGGTGAAACTGCCAGTTAGAGAGAGAAGCATATAAATTAAGATGATGTGGGAAAGCAGGTGTTTATCCCAGAGGAAATGCATGGTTTATGTCCATGAGACACTGTGAGAACTGCAGTGCTCCCAAAGGCCAGTGCTGATGCAGCCGCCTGCCTTCAGGACTTGGCTAAAGCCCAGTCGACAATCAGAGACCAGACAATACCTTCTGATTCCTGGAAGACTGAACAAGGCAGTCTCAGGAACACAGAGACAAGACTAATGAGGATGTTCCTATACGGTGTGTTTTTTTTAACATCTTTATTGGAGTATAATTGCTTTACAGTGGTGTGTTAGTTTCTGCTTTATAACAAAGTGAATCAGATATATGTACACATATATCCCCATATCTCCTCACAAAGGTGGTCACAAAGCACTGAGCTAATCTCCCTGTGCTATGTGGCTGCTTCCCACTAGCTAGCTATTTTGCATTTGGTAGTGTAAATATGTCCATACCACTCTCTCACTTCGTCACAGCGTACCCTTCCCCCTCCCCACGTCCTCAAGTCCATTCTCTATGTCTGCGTCTTTATTCCTGACTTGCCCCTAGGTTCTTCAGAACCTTTTTTTTTTTAAGATACCATATATATGTGTTAGCATACGGTATTTGTTTTTCTCTTTCTGACTTACTTCACTCTGTATGACAGACTATAGGTCCATCCACCTCACTACAACTAACTCAATTTCATTTCTTTTTATAGCTGAGTAATATTCCATTGTATATATGTGCCACATCTTCTTCATCCATTCATCTGTCTATGGACACTTAGGTTGCTTCCATATCCTGGCTATTATAAATAGAGCTTGCAGTGAACATTGTGGTACGTGACTCTTTTTGAATTATGGTTTTCTCAGGGTATATGCCCAGTAGTGGGGTTGCTGGGAATAAACCTACCTAAGGAGACAAAAGACCTGTAGGCAGAAAACTATAAGACACTGATGAAAGAAATTAAAGATGACACAAACAGATGGAGAGATATACCACGTTCTTGGATTGGAAGAATCAGCATTGTGAAAATGGCTATACTACCCAAAGCAATCTAGAGATTCAGTGCAATCCATATCAAACTACCAATGGCATTTTTCACAGAACTAGAACAAAAAATTTCACAATTTGTATGGAAACACAAAAGACCCTGAATAGCCAAAGCAATCTTGAGAAAGAAAAACGGAGCTGGAGGAATCAGGCTCCTGGAATTCAGACTATACTGCAAAGCTACAGTCATCAAGACAGTATGGTACTAGCACAAAAACAGAAAGATAGATCAATGGAACAGGATAGAAAGCCCAGAGATAAACCCACACACATATAGTCACTTTAGCTTTGATAAAGGAGGCAAGAATATACAATGGGGAAAAGACAGCCTCTTCAATAAGTGGTGCTGGGAAAACTGGACAGCTACATGTAAAAGAATGAAATTAGAACACTCCCTAACACCATACACAAAAATAAACTCAAAATAGATTAAAGACCTAAATGTAAGGCTAGACACTATAAAACTCTTAGAGGAAAACATAGGCAGAACACTCTGACATAAATCACAGCAAGATCCTTTTTGACCCACCTCCTAGAGAAATGGAAATAAAAGCAAAAATAAACAAATGGGACCTAATGAAACTTAAAATCTTTGGCACAGGAAAGGAAACCATAAACGAGATGAAAAGACAACCCTCAGAATGGGAGAAAATATTTGCAAACTAAGCAACTGACAAAGGATTAATCTCTGAAATATACAAGCAGCTCATGCAGCTCAATATCAAAAAAACAAACAACCCAATCCCTAAATGGGTAGAAGATCTAAATAGACATTTCTCCAAAGAAGATATACAGATTGCCAACAAACACGTGAAAGGATGCTCAACATCACTAATCATTAGAGAAATGCAAGTCAAAACTATAATGAGGTATCACCTCACACCAGTCAGAATGGCCATCATCAAAATATCTACAAACAATAAATGCTGGAGAGGGTGTGGAGAAAAGGGGACCCTCTTGCCCTGTTGGTGGGAATGTAAATTGATACAGCCACTGTGGAGAACAGCATGGAGGTTTCTCATAAGGTTTTGAAATAGTGCCGAAGTCAGAGTTTACCTGAAGACATTCTGAACTCAACCCCCAGAGCTGGCTCAGCAAAGACTGACCTGGCTGGTGCCCAGCATCTCCCCATGGACTTTTCCTCTTATAGGCAAATAGCACCCAACGCAGACAGAGCATAAGAACAGATACTAGGAGACTAGAAAACAAGTTCACCAAATAACAATCAGTATCTGATCAGATAATCAAAAAGTCATTGATAAGCTTATTCCTAAAGGCAGGAAAGGGGGTGGGAGTGGAGGGAGACAACAAGAAAGAAAGAAAGGAAGAAGCAGGGAGAAAAGGAGAGAGGAAAAACTCCTGAAATGGAAGGAAGGACCTCAACAGAATATCGGAGCTTAGTTCAGCTTGAGCATCCTATCAGCCAGGGGTGGTGTGGGACCTCAGACAGCTAGAGACACGAAGGCTTTCAAATGTGCCCACTCACAGTGCGTTGAGGGTTTCCCATCAGAGGCATTAAGCCTCTCAGATGAATATTAATGGAACCTCCAGTCGGTAAATACATCACAGCATTGACCTCTAGGAGCCTGTCTGTATGAGAACAAATTTGGGGTTTTTGATTCCTTGTAGCAAGGCAGGTAGCCCCTGGAGAACTGAGGGATCTCAGGGTGCCAGAAGAGCTTCTTATAGGACTTGGGTTTGTGTTCAGTGATTTGAGGGAGGGTTCAAAGAAGCAGGAGTTTGCTCAGAATTGGAGCTGTCAGGAAACAGGGGTATTTCTGTGATTAGACATCTTAATATTTTTATCTAGACGGTAATAGAAACAAAACAGGACTAAAGCCATAGTTGGTAAAGATGAAACAGTTATGTGTATTGGGCAGGAAAGGGTAGGTTTGGTCATTTTTGTGTTTTGGACATTTCTTTTGTCTGGAATAAGACATGACTGTGGAGTGACGGCATCTTTGCCTCACCATATCAGGGTCAGAGTGACTTTGCCTGATGTGTCCTGTGAATCGGTGTGTGTTCAACAGAACACCAGGACGTGACTGTGAGCACCCAGTCAGATCCCAGTCATCAAGGGCTGCTTTTTCCTTTCTAGTTAGAGATCAAAGATTGGAGGACAACACTTGCAGGACAACCAAAGGAAAATTCAACAAAGTCACCTAAGGAAAATTAAACAAACTTTAAAAAAAAGAAAACTCCAGGAAAAACAAAAGCTGCAGAAGAGGAGAAATAATCATGAGAAATGATATGACTTAGATGTAAATGGTATTTCCATGTTGTTAGTAATCTGAAAACTAATGTTGATCTAAGCAAAATTACAGTCTACCTCTTTTAGGATAGATGAATGAATGGTGCTTGTCGATGGGGGGAGGGGGAGTAAAAGAGCACTAAATCCTCATCCTCCACATTGGTAAGTCAATAGATAATGCCTGAAAATGAAACATCATGAAATTGTGATAGTACTGTGTCATTTGGAGGTGAATCTCTAAATCAGCCTAAAGGGTTGAAAATGCTTCTAGAGGGAATTCCCTGGCATTCAGTGGTTAGGGGTCTGAGCTTTTACTGCCA